>NW_026575082.1:32487500-32592500 GCF_905146905.1 Nyctereutes procyonoides | reverse complement strand
ATGCCTACACACATGTGTACACTAGGTCACAATGTAAATATATAGCTTGGTGTGGATCACAGTGAAACGTTTGCAGACGTTGCTTTGTTAGGATCTTTGGGTCATAATAAGCTGTGTAAGATACAGTCACCATCCTCAAGCACCTTCTAAGTTACTGAAGTTCGACAAGTACGTAGCTGAGTATGAATGAAGTCCCATGGATGTTCACAGAGGGGAGGTAGCATAACTGTCTTAGAGGTCAGGGAAAGTGGGCGAGAGGAGTCACGGAAGATGGGCTGGAGTTTGACAGGTGGAGTAGGGACATGTGAGCTACCTTCAGGGGACACTCCTGTAAGGACTGAAGTAAGGCTAGGAGGGTAGTTGACATCATACTGAGAAATCCAGATCAATGACCCTCTACTTAACTTGATAAGGGCAGGAGAAAAGGGAGGGCGAGATGCACGAAGCTTTTAAGTGAGCAAAGGCTTATAGGATGGAACACTGGGCAACATCAGTCAGCCATGAGGGTGGCTGGAACTACTGTGACAGCCTCGATCGATGGTTCTCAACTGCGTGAGGGTGGGAGTTGGGGCTGGGTGTACAGACAGATATCAGGATGATAAGGAATAAAAAATGTTTTGAAAAAGCAGAATTATAATGGGACGCCTGGGTGGCTCAGCGGTTGAGCGTCTGCTTTCTGCTCAGGGTGGGATCCGGGGTCTGGAGATCAACTCCCGCATGGGGCTCCCTGCATGGAGCCTGCTTCTCCCTCTGCCCCTCTCTCTGTGTCTCTCATGAATAAATAAATACAATCTTTAAAAAAAAAAAAAAAGAAAAAGCAGAATTATTATACTTGTTTTCACAATAAGAAAAGTGTCACTAGATGAGATTTTTTTCCCCCCAGAACATGTCACTATGTGAAATTCCCTCAGGAGTGGGACATCCACCTCATTTTAAAAGTCGACATATGGGATCCCTGGGTGGCTCAGTGGTTGAGCGTCTGCCTTCAGCTCAGGGCGTGATCCTGGGGTCGAGTCCCGCATCGGGCTCCTGCAGGGAGCCTGCTTCTCCCTCTGCCTGTGTCTCTGCCTCTCTCATGAATAAATACATAAAATCTTAAAAAAAAAAAAAAGGCGACATACCCTAATCCCAAGGTCCCTTTTTTGAGTGGTTTTATTTTATGGATAAGTAAACAGAGGCTGAAAGATGTGGCAAGGCTGACCAGTGGCAGACCTGTAAGGGGACCCTGAGCCTTTTACATTCCAGGATCGAATTTATTCCATCGTACTTATATCTGGAATGGTTTCTATTTTACAAACCTAACAGTTTAGGCCAGGAGAGATATAGCCGGAAGAGCTCACTAGTTGGATCCAGATACTCACTCCCTATCCTGTTTTCTGTCAAGAGACTCCTGGGTTGATAAGACACTGCAGGGACACATGAATTTGTAAAACAGGCAGGCCTTCTGCCATCGTCAAGCAACTGTTGTTATTGGGGAACATCTTTTTTTGACCATATGACACTCCTAATCATGACCATTTACAACTACAAGAATTCAAAAGGATAAAATCCCAAAGCAAGGTGCACAAGCCCTATTCTAAGACTCCCTATCTATCAACCTTCTGTCATATATACATGTACAGGTGTTTGGGGCATTTGGGTGGCTCAGTGAGTTGAGAGTCTGCCTTTGGCTCAGGTCGTGATCCCAGGGTCCTGGGATCGAGTCCCACATCGGGGTCCCTGCAGGGATCCTGCTTCTCTCTCTGCCTCTCTCTCTCTCTCTCTCTCTCTCTGTGTGTGTCTCATGAATAAATGAATAAAATATTTTTTAAAAATACATGTACAGGGGACTCCCGGGTGGCTCAATGGTTTAGCGCCTGCCTTCCGCCCAGGTCATGAGCCTGGAGTCCCGGGATTGAGTCCCACGTTGGGCTCCCTGCATGGAGCCTGCTTCTCCCTCTGCCTCTCTCTATCTCTCTCTCTCTCTCTCTCTCTCTCTCTGTCTCTCATTAATAAATGAATAAAATCTTTAAAAAAATACATGTACAGGCTTTTAAAATTAGGGTCTGCTTCTAATTTCCTATTGGCTCATCGAATGTCTTGACCTTTTCCCATTCATAATTAATTAATCTATTTCCTTAAGTCTTCCCCCAAGTGCACATTTCTCATACACTTTGAGGACTCTTGTTTACGAAAATGAAACAGCATTTTTCTCCAGTCGTGTTTTCACAGTCACAATTTTTGAGGAGAATTTCTTGAGAGACGTGTTGGGAGCTATACTCCAGGAAATACCACCTTCATGGAATTTCAGCAAGTAACACCAGACATAGAGGTGGGTAAATGCACAGACGTATTCAGGGCATGGCAAAGATGAACCGGAATTCATAAGGGATTCGATTGGGATTGAAGTTTGAAGAACTTCATTCGTCACAAAGGAAATTGCAGTTAATCCTGCAGAAAATGTAGGAGATACATGTCTATCATTCTTGTACTACTGTGACTCTATTCTCGGATGGTCTGGGTTTAGAAAGAACTCTTATAACAGCAGGTACATAAATTGAACCCAAAGTGTCCAGACACCTTAGATCAATCTGAAAGCTTTGTGGGATTCAAGGGGCCAGAAGATTAAGGGGCACCCACTGGGAGAGAGGGAACAGGAAGCAGGGCAAGGCATAGGATGCATTACCGTGGGATGTTTTCTTTGATGCAGAATCATCCAGTCACACAAAGGCAACAGTAACTTATACAGGAAAAATATCTTACATTGCCATCACCGTACATGCAGACGTTTCTCTATAAACTGGCTTGTCTTCATTAGGATATGCTTTTACTTTTATTCTTGGGCCCATGCAACTGCCCTCTCATATTCCCTCTATTTATACTGACTTGTTACTGGTAAACTTAGATTTTTTTTCCTCCGAAACTTGACTTAAGGTTGATTTCTTTGGATATCATTATCTCCATTGCTATTAGCTCTGTGACTTTGGGCAAGTTATTGAACTTAACTTGTGTCTTGTGTCTTCCCTCGTGTCTTCCCCGGACTCAAATGGACTACCAAAGTAAAAGCCCTGCCTTGCACTGGGCACAGAGTAAGAGTTCAGTAATTTGCTGTGCTTACGATATGTTGATGCTTCTGTAAATCCTTTATCTATAGTGTATATTTAAAATCTATACTTAATTTCTTCCATGACTTTTTTTTTTTTGGTGCACTGGCTGTTTGTTTACTAATTTCTTGCTTTCACTAATAGTATTATATTTTAGAGCTGGAATAAGTACATTAATTTTTGTTATCCTAAGTTTGTTGGATACTTATATACAAATTGAGTTTATTTCTGAATTCCCTATTTTTGTCCATCATTCTACTTTCATGTTTTTGAATTTGTGAAGTATTGTTTTATTTTTTTATTTTTAAGATTTTATGTATTTATTCATGAGAGACACACAGAGAGAGGCAGAGACACAGGAAGAGGGAGGAGAAGCAGGCTCCACACAGGGAGCCTGATACGGGACTCGATCTTGGGACTCTGGCCGGGATCACGCCCTGAGCCGAAGACAGACACTCAACCACTGAGCCACCCAGGCGTCCCTGTATTGTTTTAAAAGTTATCCCTCCGTACATGTTCTGAATATGGTAGGGCATGTTTCCCTTTGTTATTTCTTTACTAGAGAATCCTTTGGTACTCTGCACATTTATTTATTTTATATGAATTTAGAAGTATTCTGTAAAGATAAAGTAATATTTTTGCATCTTTATTGGAATCTTGTTAAATTCATAAGTTATCTTAAGAGATAGTGCCATTTTTATTGGAATATTTATTATTTCCTGTCAGAAGCATATATTTCTACATTTATAGAACCTTCCTTACTTTCCCATTATATTTTGTTGTTTTTCTTCAGCAAAGGACGGAGAGACAGATGACTTCTGTTTTAAATCATATTCTGGGGAAACTGATTCCCCCACTCATATTTTTGGGAAAGTAACTATATACTTATTTATAAGAAACATGTGAAGGTGGCTCTGTCCACTGAAAATCTACCTCAGATCCATACTACTGAAGTGAGGCCAACATAAATCATTTTCCTCAGCTATAAGTTTGGGATGCTAATACTTGTTGAGTGTCTACTACATTACTGTAAAGGTTATCAAGTAATATATTCAAAATTATTTGCAAATGTTCCAATTTAAACAAGGGTATGGTAGAATGAAACAGTTATAAAAACATTTTTGCTTCCCAGACAATAAGATTCTAGAGGGCAGGAACCGCATCTTCTACTGTTGGCATCCAAATATGGTGTCAGACCATGATAGGAACTCAGTAAATTATTCTGTGTTAAGGAAATAAGTAGGTAGTAATAACATTTAAAAAAAAAAGAAAAGGAGAAGGAAAGTTTTGCATAATGGTATGGTCTAGAGAGAATGAGTTTATTCAATTTTATCAGCACATTTCTTTCATTTCATATGTAATAATATGTTAATTTAAAATCAATCCACATATTTATAAGCTTTCCTTCTGTAGACTTGCCTTGTAGTGAAGTTTTATACCTTTATATTAATGTGATATAAGCTATTTGCGTTCTTAGAAACTTTTTACTACATCTCTCCTCCCACCCCCTTTAGTGTAGCTGCTCTTCTGAAAATGAGATTGCAGCTGGGAGTGAAAAGGGAGATGAGAGGGGAGGGAAATGTTATATAATCATCCAACATTTGACTCCAGAACTAAGGAGCAAGAATATGCCAAGATCACAGTAATAACCATTGTCATGCCAGATACTAACCAGAAGTTTCCCTCATACTGTTCTTAACCTCAAATTAAAGGTGAACCAGAAGGATTTCTATCCGCCAAAACTGTAGTTCAGGTTTTTACTTTCCTCGAAAACTTTCTGGTTCCTCAATGTCTAAAGCTAAAACTCCTTCTCCCACCATGTCTGCAGTAGGGAAAGAAGAGCCTGCTGAGCTTGCTGTTCACAGAAAAAAAAAATTGTTTAGAATTATCATTTGTGGGAAATTATTAAGTACACAAACACATTCCATTGACTTGATATCTTAAGCATTTGCTTTTTTTTTTTTTTTTTGTTTTAACCATCAAAGGCTAACAATGTGACCCTGTCATGAGAGCTGGTGAAAACTAAAAGATTTGCATTGAAGGGCTTCTGGGTTTTTTGGTTCATTTGTAAAATGGAGTCTGATGGGTGTTTTATGTAACAGAATAAGCTTTCAATTTTCTGGATTAAAAATAATTAAAATAATGTGAAAAATAAACTTTTAAGGATTAGCATCATTAATGTCTTCTTTGGATCCAAAATTAAAGACTCCCTCCATATATTGAAGGGAAGTCCATGAATTCTATAACAAAATCTGCCTGGTAGTTAAGAAAGCACTTTACCCCAAATTAATTGTGCTGAAATCCTCATTATAACTCACTGAAGTGGGTAGGGCAGGTGGTTTTATTGTTATTTCTCTTTCCCATCTCCTCCTCTGTATAGATGGATTAACTGACATTAATGGAGAAAGCTATAGGACCCAGCCTAAACTTGATCTTCTGACTTCAATTCCTATAAATCAGAGTCTCTCAATCTTGGCATTATTGACATTTTAGGTTGGATAATTCTTTGTTGTGGGGGCTGTCCTGTGTGTTGTAGAATGTTTAGCAGCATCCCTGGCCTATAACCACTACTGGTGAGTATCACCCTACAGCAGTTGTAACAACTAAGAGGTCTCTGGACATTGTCATATATCCCTTGGGGGTAGAGGGCAAAACTACTCATGTCTGACACTACATAACCTTTCCAAAATGCTAGGTCACCTCTAATTGATAATTCACTCCATTCCCACTGAGGCCAATTTTACTTCATACTGATCTGCCTTACAGTACATGGTAGCTAGATGTGTCTTCAGACACCAGCTAGGTTCTCTAGCAAGAAGACTGTGGGGGAGTATTCTAATATTTGTTAGGAGTTCTCTACGCATTGGGGGTAGACTCACTCAGGTTAAGTCAGACATCTTGGATGGGCTTGGTTTTCTCTCAGATGAGCCACAGATCATGATGCATGTTAAAGAGTTATGGTGGTCATTAATGGTCAAAATATTCATCAAATATTTCTGTTCTTTCCCATTCTGGGCTCAACTCAGGATTGCATTTCCTGCCCCCCCCCCCCTATTGCAAGTGCCTTGCAACAAGTTCTGGCCAATGTGTTGAGTGGAAACTTATGTCACTTTTAGGAAAGAGCACTAAATTGTTAATGGGAGGATCTCCTAGCGTTCTCTTCCACCTGGCATGGTAACTGGCAGTGTTTGAGATGGTGGTTGCTTGGATCTCTCTGCAAGGCTGGGTCCTTGAATGACCATAATGAGTAGAACACTATTGCCCACCAGCAATAAATAAATAGTGTGAGTAAGAAATGAATCTTATGTTTCAAGCCATTGAGATTTTAAGGTGGTCTGTTAGTTTAGCAAACTAGTAGTCAAAAATAAGACTGATCTAAGAGCTGAAAGATGAGAAGAAGACTGAAAAATAGATTTATATTAAATCAAGGTCTCCTATAAGACCACTGAGAACTTCCTTAAGTCTTAGGGTTCTCTATTTTCAGTCACTAACTCGCCAGTACTTGAAAAGAGTTTCTATGTAGATTTCTACATACCTGATATGGTATGTAAATTGTATTGTTCTCTTTGCCAGACTCATTCTTCCATTCATTCGAATAGTATTTATTGAACACTAAATGTATGCCAAATATTATTTGGGGTATCTTTAAAACACAGATGATTCTGTGGGCTTCCACATAGAATATACAATGGTATTGGAGGGGAACTGACACAGTTTGAAATGCGGTTTCATAATTGGCTGGATGGGTGGTTTCAGGCAAGTGACTTAACCTCCCGTGTCTTACTTTTCTCAGCAGTAAAATGGTAATCACAATAGTGAAGAGTAAGTGAGGTAATGCATAAAGATCTTAGAACAGTACCTGGCACATGCTAAGTGTTTAAGGAATGATAGTTTTGATGTTTCTAAGGAATCTTCTAGTAAGTGATGAATAAAGCTCTGATATGGGATGACAAGTCGCAAACATCACAACACATCTGCTTTATTCACCATTTCAATCCTAAATGTCTACCATAGTGTTTGGCACAGGTAAGATATTTATAAAGCCTTTATTGAATACGTATAGAAGCAAGTAGGGATGAGGAGAGTGACTCCTTGGTTTGACTCCCCACCTTGCCATTATCTCCTGCCTATCTCACCCACGGGGCCCAACTCTGAGAGCCTGGAAGAGTCATTGTGCTAGACCTCTCTACTTTTGTAAAATGAAAGGATGACACAACAGAGCTATAGACAATGTATCTATAAACTAAAATCTTAATCTACCATACTTCTTCAGAAAAAAATATTAGAAAAACCTTATGATAGTATAATTTGAAAATAATAAACACAGTCTAAAATTATCAATAGCATGGAGACTCTACAAAGTTGTTCTATTATAGTTTTAACATTTTCAAAAGAAATTTAAGGGAGATTGTTTCATCAAAAGGGCAGTAAAACTTACTAGAATGAATATCATGCTAGAGTTCCCCAAGACGTCTATGGAGAGAGAAGGAGAAGGAAGTTGGAGACAAAGAAATTAATGCACAAACTTACAACTAAAGAGAATAAATTCTGGAGATCTAATGCATAACACAGTGATAAGAGTCAACAATACTATATCACATACTTCAAAATTGCTAAGAGACTAGATTTTAAATGTTCTCGTCATAAAAAAGAAATGATAATTATGTGACACGATAGAGGTGTTAGCTAAAGCTATAGTGGTAACCATATCATAATACATAAATGTATCAAATTAACATGATGGACACCTTAGACTTACCCAATGTTATATATAAGTCTATCTCTATTTAAAAAGTAAGTAAATAAATAAATAAAGCAAAAAAAAAAGGTTAATAAAGTGGTCCTACAGTCATATATTAAGCCTTTTTTGGTTTCAATACATCAAGGCTTGTATGTGAAAGAGAAAAGTTTAACTCACAGGCAGTGCAATCAAAATGACTTAAGCCTTCAGAGTCTCAGTCTCTCTACCTATCAAGTGGGATAATAATAATGCCTACTCCATTGGGCTAATCATGAACATTATAGTAAGTCACGTGGCAAAGGTCAAGTAAGAAGCAAACTGTCAATAAACAGTAGCAACTAATAGTATAATTATTATTGCAATTATTTATAAAAAAAACTTCCTTATAAATGTTAATAGCATGAGAGTATGTACTCTGGCTGATGCTACAGAGTATGTAAGTTGGTTTATGGTATGGGTTTTAGATACACGAATGTAGCATCCAGAAGAGAGGCGAAGAAATGTATGCTTGCCAGGTAACCTTTTGGTAAAGTGCTGGAAAGTGAGTTGGGGTAAAAAAAATCTTTCAATTTAGAGAAATGGTTCAGAAAGCCATTAGCATAGTGGTGAAAAGTATGACCTAGCTATGTGGCCTAACTTAATTTCTCTTTGCCTCAGTTTCACCACCTGAGAAAAATGGAGATAGGAATAATGAACAAGACTGTTATGAGAAGTTTGAGTTAATATCTATAAACCACTCAGAACAATGCCTGGGATACTGTGAGTGCAATGTAAGTGTTTGTTAAACCAAACAATGATAAGAACATGAAAATGCACAGAATGGCCTGTTAGGAAAACTTTAAAGATGGGCAAGGTGGCTTTCTAGGAACACAAGCTGGAAAGCTACTGGGCTCATCTGTCCATACAACAACTTGTACCCTTCTCATGTGCAAGGTAAAGTGCTGTAGCCATGAAGAAAGGTGACTCACATTTGGAATGATCGAGATAGACCTAAAGGAGAAGGAGCCCCAGTTGAGACTAAAAATACCACAGATAACATGACACCCCTTCCTATGGGCTTCTACAGAATTCCCTACTTATTTCACAGCATATTAGGTACCTGTTACTGGTATGGAAGTGTCTGCCCAAACAGAGTTCCCTAAAGGTGGAGACAGAGTCTTGTTCACTGTGGAATTCCCCTCCTACAGTGCCAGTAAGAACAACATGCTACAGTCAAGTCACAGTTGAGTAATAAGATTAGATCTATAACGACTGAGCACTTAGAATCTGGGCCCTTAGGGATCCCCACCCCACTTTTAACCCTCCATCCTGCTCTAAGTAGCTCAATGTTAATGTGTGAGAAGGGACACTGTGATCCCAAGAACATAGCCCTATGAATAAAATCCTAGTCTTTTCTGTAGTGGTGGCTTAAAACTACCTAATAGTGAAACCAGCCAAGAAGCCTTCTGCTTACGGACTTCCTCCAGCGACACTTCCCAGTCCATTCACAAACACCTCCATGCTGCCACAAACAAAACTCACCAGCTCTGCAAATGAGCAGAATTTTTCTTCCTTCTCTCTACAGCTATCCATCTTCCAAATTCTCTTCTGTGGGTTCTTCGAGAATATCTCTGTCATACATCCCTCTCACTAATCTCTCAGCCACCACTTCAAGAATCACACTTGGATTACCACTGTAGTATCTTACTGTGAATCTGCCTACATACCACTGAAAGATAAAGCTTCCTAAAATACAAGTTTTATCACATTTCTTTCCTGTTCATGATCTAGGTTGCTTATTTTTTACTTTTACCTAATCTACTTTGTTTATCAAGAACCTCCATACTTTGGTCCTATTCTATCATACTTCCTACCAAAGCTTCTGAACTCATTCTGTGAGATTAGCGTTACTCTGATACCAAAAGCAGAGAAAGATAATACACACACACACACACACACACACGCACACACACACACATTATAGGCCAATATTCCTGATGAATATAGATGTAAAAATTATCAACAAAATATTAGCAAACTGAATCCAATAAGACATTAGAAGGATCATAGACCATGATCAAGTGGGATTTATTCCAGTAATGCAAAGTAAGTTCCATCTGCAAAGCATTCAATGTAATATACTACATCAACAGAATGAAAAATAAAAATCATATGATCACCTTAATAAATGTAGAAAAGCATTTGACAAAATTCAATATTCATTTACAAAACTCTTAACAAAGGGGTATAGAGGAAATGTACCTCATCATGATAGAAGCCATATATGACAAACCCAAATCTAACATCATACACAACAGTCAAAAACTAAAAAGTAGATAGCTTTTCCTCTAAGATCAGAATCAAGGGTGCCTGGCTGGCTCAGTCAATAGAGTATGTGACTCCTGATCTCAGGGGTGTGAGAGTTTGAGCCCTACACTGGTGTGTGGAAATGCTTAAAAATAAGATCTTAAAAAAAAATTGCCTAAGGTCAGAATTAAGAAAACAATGCTCATTCTAGGGACACCTGGGTGGCTCAGCAGTTGAGCATCTGCCTTCGGCTCAGGGCATGATCCCAGGATCCGGGATCAAGTCCCACATTGGTCTCCCTGTGGGGAGCCTGCTTTTCCTTCTGCCTGTGTCTCTGCCTCTCTCTCTCTCTCTGTGTCTCTCATGAATAAATAAATAAATATTTTAAAAAAACCCAGAATGCTCATTCTAGCTGCTTTTATTCAACATAGTACTAGACGCGCTAGGCACAGCAATTAGGAAAGAAAAAGAAATAAAAAGTCATACAAATTGGACCAGAAGAAGTAGAATTGTTCCTATTTGCAAATGACATTATACTACATATAGAAAACTCTAAAGACTCCACTGAAAACTGTTAGAACTAATAAATGAATTCAGTAAAGATGCAGGACACAAAACTAATGTATAAAAATCTGTTGCATTTTCATACACTAATAACAAACTATCAGAAATAGAATTTAAGAAAACAATTCCATTTATAATCACATCAAAAAGAAGAAAATACCCAATAATAAATTTACCAAGAGGGTGATAAATCTGTAGACTGAAAACTATATTGGTGAAAAAACTGAAGAAGATACAAATAAATGGAAAGTTATTCTATGCTCATGGATTAGGAGAATTAGCATTGTTAAAATGTCCATAACTACTCAAAGAAATCTCCAGATTCAGTTCAAATCCTATCAAAATTCCAATGACATTTTTCACAAAACTAGAGCAAATAATTCTAAAATGCATATGGAACCACAAAAGAACATAATGCTCAAAATAATCTTGGAAAAGAAGAACAAAGCTGGATGAATAATGCTCCTGGATTTCAAACTATACTTCAAAGCTATAGAAATCAAGGCAGCATGGTATCAGTATTAAAATAGACACATAGACCAATAGAACAGAATACAGAGTCCAGAAATAAACCCACACACATCTCGTCAACTAATTTATAACAAAGGAGGCAAGAATATATAATGGAGAAAGAAAAGACTCTTCAACAACTGGTGTTGAGAAAATTGGACAGCTACCTGCACAAGAATAAAACTGGAGCACTGTCTTATGACACCACACATAATAATTAACCCAATATGGACTAAAGACTCAAATGTGGGACCTGAAGTTATAATACTCCGAGATGAAAACGTGGGCAGTAAGTTCCTTGATGTCAGCCTTAACAGTTTTTTCTGGCTCTGACTCAAGGGGCAAGGGAAACAAAAACAAAAATAAACAAATGGGACTGCATCAAACTACAAAGCTTCTTCTGCACAGCAAAGGAAACCATCAACAAGATGGAAAGGCAACCAATGAATGTGAGAAGATATTTGTAAGTCATATATCCAATAAGGGGTTAATACTGAAAATACATAAAGAACTTGTACAGTTTAATGACAGAAACACCCAAACAATCTAATTAAAGAATGGCAAAGGATCTAAGTGGACATTTTTTCCAAAGAAGACACAGAGATGACTATTAGGCACATGAAAAAATGCTAAGCATCAGGGAAATGCCAATCAAAAACACAATGAAATATCACCTTAGACATGTCAGAATGGCTATTATCAGAAAGACAAGAAGTAACAAATGTTGGCTAGGACGTGCAGCAAAGAGAACACTCAGGTACTGTTGGTGGGAATGTAAGTTGGTGGAGCTACAATGGAAGACAGTATGGAAGTTCCTCAAAAAATAAAAAAAAAATAGAACCAATATATTATCCAGCAATTTCCACTTCTGGGTATTTATCCAAAGAGAACAAAAATGCTAATTTGAAAAGATGTATGTGCTCCTATATTCACTGTAGCATCATGTACAATAACCAAGATATGAAAATAATCTAAATGCCCATTGGTAGATGAATGGATAAAGAAGACGTGGTGCGCGCGCGTACACACACACACACACACACACACACACACACACACACACACTGGAATACTACTCAGCCATAAAAAATGAAATCTTGACATCTGCAATAACATGGTAGACTTCGAAGGCATTATGCTAAGTGCAATAAATAGGATAGAGAAAGACAAATATTGCATGATTTCATTTATATGTGGAATCAAAACAAAACAAAACAAAATCCCCAGATTCATAGATACAGAGAACAGTTTGGCAGTTGCTAGAGGGGAGGAGGGTTAGGGTGATAGGGATGAAGGGGTTTAAGAGGTACAACCTTGCAGTTACAAAATAAGTAAGTCATGGCGGATGCAATGTACAACATGGGGGATAAAGTCAATGATACTGTATTAACTTTGGAAGGTGACAGATGGTAACTAGATTTATAGTAGTAACTGTTTCCGCAACATATAGGAATGTCAAATCACTATTGTACTAGTATAATATTATAACTAATATAACATTGTATGTCAATTATTCCTCAGTGAAAATAATATGAACACTAAGTGTCTATGAAAGGGGTCAGGATGCTCATCTTACTGACCCAAATATGTCCGCTGAGGATGAGGGTGAAGGAAATGGCTCTGAAAAGGCTCCATCTGGCATGAGATGAGAAGATTCTACTGCCATCAGCTTCAGATTTTGGTGTTTCATCAACTCAATAAAAAAGGCACGTGCCAATGACAACTAGATGTGGACTGTAGGCTACTCCACATTACCAGTCTGATGCCAAAATGCTTTACACAGTCCACCTAACAGATGGTAATGTATTTCAGCCATTACCAATGCAAGTAGGATTCAAACCAGTGACCCCAGGGGTGAGAGGTTGTATATCCAATTACAAATTCCCACTTTCCTTAAGTGTTAAGATGCCTAAAGCAATATATTTTATTTACATCAAGTTACATTGTATAAACTATATTTGATAAAAGAGATGACTTTACGTTCTCAACTTAAATCAAAGAATGCTTACTTAAGTATTTTTTTAATTGAATCACACTTTAATGCCATCGTATAATCTTTTGGTTAACAGTGCTCATCTTGATTATTCTAACAAAGGGAAACATGGAGATTAATACTTAAGTTGTAGAGCTTATGTCATCTATAAAATTACATGTTAGAAAATTCAGAAGAGATACCTGGGACATCTGTGAAGGTTTCTCCAAGGACAGACACGTGGAAATTGAGTCCTAAATCCTTAAGGTGCATTAATACCTTAAAAAAACTCTCCGGATCTTTATCATGCTCCCTGGAAATAAACACACAAAATATAACTTGTGAAACCTTAGGGTATGTGTTAGAAACAATGTTTTCACTTTTCACAGCATCAATTCCTTTCCTGGTCTATTGCTAGTTAAGGGAGCCTCTGGCATGGGAGCAGAGATTTCTCCCTATAACCTTAAATTGTAGCATCCGCATTGAGTGATTTCATGAATGTAACTTCTCTCTCATGAATCAAAACCCAGTTCTATTGAAATCTTAAGACTCTGCAGCCTTTTATTAAAGGAGACATCTATCTTGTTTTTCACATTTTTTTGGTTAGACTATAGAAAGTCTAGTGTATTTTCCTTTCTCCTAAAATGGTTAATTTTCCACTTAACACGGGTTTTTAACAAAAGAAAAGACCAGTCTTCAAAGGACGATTCTCTACTGATCATGAGAATGTACCAAAGATGTTTTTCATTTTCGTGGGTCTGAATACCTTCCTCTCACATTTACTGAGCCCTTTTGTGCCCACAAGGAACGCACAATTTAGGGAGCCAGATTACAGACTCTCTCACTAATCTCTCATTTTAAATAATTGAATGGAGAATTATAAATACATCAAAAGGGGGTAGGCCTGAGTCTAAGTCCGCTGAGTATTAACTCAGGAGTGGAGGTTAGTCAACTCATAAAAGAATAGTAATAAAGATAATTCTTTCATTTAGTAGAAGCTTTGAAAAACATGGATTATTTTTGTTTGTTTAGCTTGTCAGTCTTCTGTATAGTGACAGAATGAGAGGCTAAAGGACACTAAAATAAAAAAAAATCATCAATTCAAGAAATCATATTAAAATGAAATGAGTTATTTTTTACATTGTAAGGTGTGAATATTTCAGTATTTTTTGCATTTAATTGCACTGTTTTAAATTATCTTATTTCAGACAGATGTGGACCAGATGTCTTCTAAATATTTGTTTTTTTATTTATAATTCAGAATTTTAACTTATTTTTTATATTACAGAGAAATAGTTATATATCAGCAATTGAATTTCTCATTTACCAACTAATTATGTAAAATAAATCTGTAAATTGATCAAACTGCTATATGAAATATGAAAATTACATCATTCAGGAAATCTCATGAAAAATGACATCTGCAACCCTAAATGTGTTAATTCACAATTCAGTCAATATTTTCAGTATCAAGAATTAAAAACAAATGCATCTTCTGATTAACATTTTAAAACGGCACTTATCATCTTATGGAATTATAAGATCTTACAGAATTTGAGTTCTCTAACAACTTATTTTAAGCTCGGTATCTCTTGATTTGATTTACTTCAAATAATAAAGAATGCAATGGCGACATGTTGATCGCTTTTTAAAATGATGCATATTATATACACGTACCATTGGGAAGTTTTTGGATAGTTCTCATATATACTGTATATGCTGTGGGCAAGAACAAAGACTCAAAACAGTTTGAAACTAAAGAATACACCATATGCTATCTGCAACCATATCAATCAAATAGCTGCCACCTAATCTGTAATATGTTCTTTTAGCCTGATTCTCTGGGAAGTGCTTAGATGAAAAGAATGGAAACAATATAACATAATATATCTTAAAGAGAGAGTAAGACCATAGGGAAATCTAGCCACTCTATTCTCTAAATTTTTCATTTTGAGTTCCAAAAATTTTGGCTATAGATCCTCAAGAGAATATTTATCTTAAACATTTCCTGCTGTTTTGTTTGTTTGTTTATTTTGTATTAAACTTAAAATAAATGTGGTTTGGGGTTGGGAGGAGATTTAACTGGGTAGAAGCTGTAGTTCTTAAAAGATTCCAATATGAGTGTTTTCAAGGCAGCAGGCTTAATGAACCTGTATTTTCAGTGTTTCTGTACCAGATAAATGCATTACAATCCTACTGCATCCTTTTGATTTTTAAAAAATGTTTTTATTCAATTTACTTAAATGAAAAATAAAGCAGTTCAACCATTTCTTTAGATATTTTTATAGGTGGACAAAAGCTTTCATATTCAACAGTCACTTTGCATATGAACACAAAAGAGATTTGTATGAATCTCTCTCTTGTTTAAGCTATAATATATGGATGAATGTAAAGTGAGATTTTTCTTCCCCAAAATTATCCCTCAGGAAAAAGAGGCATTTTATACTAAAGTCCTTCTGACGTCTCTCGTAATACTGGGCATTCTCTCAATTACTTTATTTTGAACAAAGCACTGTTTAGGGAAGTTGCATTCACCTGAAACAACACCTAGTGGTGACAGTTTTGGACAGTGGGAGCAGTCATTCACTCGATGGGACTGGTAAAAAACAGAAGCAAAGAAATTTAATATTGACTTAGTAATTATTTTGAGAGACATGACCTAACAGTTCAAAGTGTTGGATGTTGTTGAAAACAAGTATTTCAAGGATCACACACACACACACACACACACACACACACACACACACACACAAAGTAATAGAATAGTGGTTATTGGAGATCATGAGTAGTAAGTGGGTTTTTATAGCTAAGGAAAAGATTTCCAGTGATGACAGTTTCCCAAGTCTTGCACCTCAAGCAGCTTAGACAGGGTTCCAGATGACAGGTGCTGGAAACATGCCAGCTTCCTGAAAAGATGGCACCCACCATACTGATGTCAGGAATGCACGGAAGGGGGAGTTGGGCTGAAACTGCTTCATGAAATTTAAGGGTGGGAAAAGAGCAATACTTCTAAAATTATTTTACATGATATGCACTTTAAAGTACTATTTATGTCTAAATTAGTAGATCATATATAAGTAGATACTTTATTTCATCCATGTCCCTCAAAGTTAGTCAATTTTGCTCAAGTTTTTTTTTCTGTTTCCTCTTTAGAAAAAGGAGAAATTGGGATCCCTGGGTGGCGCAGCGGTTTGGCGCCTGCCTTTGGCCCAGGGCGCGATCCTGGAGACCTGGGATCGAATCCCACATCGGGCTCCCGGTGCATGGAGCCTGCTTCTCCCTCTGCCTATGTCTCTGCCTGTTTCTCTTTCTCTCTCTGTGACTATCATAAATAAATAAAAAAAATTAAAAAATGAAAAAAAAAAAAAGAAAAAGGAGAAATTTCCTAGCATTCAGATGATCTTTAGAAGCTGTGTACAGATATTTAGCCACAGCCATATATCAATGAAAAGATGAAAAGAATGCCATATATCAAGGCACGAATGACAGTCAATGGCAGAGCTCAATATATTCTGCTGAGTGAGGAGCACATTCCAAATATCCATATGGGTCATCCACGGAATTTATCCCAGCATTCATGATATTAACGAACCCATTTAGCAGAGTACATGAATCTGTCTTAAATTTCTTTCTAAGAAATCTAATGCGATTTATGATTATCGCATTATTTATGATTTTAGCACAAAGCATTAAAAATAGGATACAGGATTAAAATAACATAGTGCCCCCTTTCCCCATAGCTAGGAAGCTTAGGCACACATTTAATAATACACTCAAGTCTTTATAACCATACTTGTAGATTTACCGGCTCCTAAACACTCTTTTGATCTTATCCATTGTAGGGATGTAAAGTGAAACAGTGTTTTAGAAGGCAATTTGGTAATATGCATAATAGGCATTGAGAGTGTAGATGCCTTTTGCACCAGTAATTTAGAAACGTTACCCTATCAAATATAAAGAGGTGTCTAGAAATCCAGGTAGAGGATGTTCATAACAGCATTGCTTGTAGTAGCAGCCATCTGTAAACAACCTAGAGGGATGATAAAGGAATATATCTGGATACATAGGCAATACCACATTGCATTGAAAATAATGCAACAGACCCTGGTTGGCTCAGTCGGTGGAGCATGTGACTCATGATCTTGGGGCTGCGAGTTCAAGCCCCGCAACAGATGTAGAGATTACTTGAAAATAAAATATTAAAAAAAAATAATGCTGGGGATTTCTGGGTGGCTCAGCGGTTTAGCACTGCCTTCAGCCCAGGGCCTGATCCTGGAGACCCGGGATCGAGTCCCACGTCAGGCTCCCTGTATGGAGCCTGCTTCTCCCTCTGCCTGTGTCTCTGCCTCTCTCTCTCTCTCTCTCTATCATGAATAAATAAATAAATCTTTAAAAAAATAAAAAAATAATGCTATAGAAGTATACTTCTTGACATGGAAAACCGAGAAATACTGTTAAGTAAAAGGAAAATGACAGAGTACTACTTATCATATGACCGGCTTTTATAAGACAAAGGGGTATGTGTGCCTAGAAAAAAGTCGCGATGAACTACACTGAAATGTTAACAGGGGTTTGTTGTTTTTAGGTTTCTCTCCCTCCTCCTCTCCACCCCATGTTTTCTATTGTTTAGCAAAGATTTTTTTCAATATGGATCATTTTTAATGCTTTTAAGGAATATCTACTCCCCCCTCCCAAACATTTTGCCATAAAATCATATTCATAGGATCTCTGGCTAACTTTGTACCATTTCCAGTATGTATAGCAGCATGATTCCTACTTTCTTGTGACGCCTCTACATTTGATAGCTGCCCATTGATCACAAAACATTCTTGAAGATGAGTCAAAACCCAAGCTTCCCACAATCCCTTCACTCTTGAATAGGTAAGAATGAAACAGTCTGGCTGGGAACGAGTTCCTCAAGCAGCCCAACTATGGCAGAAGCGACCAGCACGGAAATATTTCAGTCTTACTGGAAGCAGCAGATATAGCAAGAACAGCTTTTATTCCCAAATATTATTCAGAACATTTGAAAAGCATAAACTGTTTCCATGTGTTTTTTCTTCCTATATCTGTTCTCTCTCTGTTGCCTTTCCCGTTTAGTTTTGTAGAGCTAAATTTCTTCTTATTCCTCATTTAACATTCGTTCAGTAAATATTTATTGAGGATTTCTAAGTTCTCCATACTTGTCACTTACACTAAACTGTTACCCTTTCCTATTTTCCCAGATAACTTTATACTTACGGAATGCAATCTCTTTGATCTAGTTCCTCACATCCCCTGGGCAGAAACCTGGCTCTTTACCCATGCTATTGTCTCCCAGCAGCGTGGCACTCTGGCCCGAGAGCCCCATGGGGGGCAGATGAAGGATGTCTGTTTTGTTCACTCTGAGTCACCCAGTGCCTCGCCAAGCAGTGGGGGACTTTACTTCTGTTTATCGGTATCTGGTTCTTTTCCCTTCTGGGCACACAGAAGATTCAAGGGTCAACTCCTCCCAGTAGGGCAGGCTATGGAACTCGTTCTGGTCAATGGGTTGGACGCTGACTGATTTGTGTCACTGCCAGGTAGAAGCATCTTAGAGCAGTTCTGAACAGCACTTAGTCTCCTGCAGTAATCCTTGTGGGGGTCTTTGTGTGATGACTGTGAGGTCAGAACAGTGAAGCAGTTGGACTGCTATGTGGAGGCAAAGCCACCTAAACATGCAGCGGACTTTGAGTTAGTGAGATAAGGCAACTTTTGCGGTGTTGAGCAACTGATATGGGGGAGGGATGTTCGTTACTGCAGCATAAATGTGATCGATGTCGACTAATACATTATCTGGAGGAAAATTAGCTGCTCCAAAAACTACTTGTTTGAATAAATGGAGGTATGGAAAAATGAATTACATTTGTGGGGTTCCTATGTTCATGATTCCAGGCCAGGCACCTGATCATAACCAAGTAGTCGAACAAATACAACTATTCCTCCATTTAAGAGCCTATAGAAGAGATTGAGGCTGCATTTGAAATCGTCTCTCAACACTCCAAAGTCATTACCTTTCTTCTATACAATCTTTGATTTTTAATTTCTCTCTTCCCACATATAATGAGAAGAAAAAGAGTTGACCCCTCTAGTCCATTTGGTTTGATTTTGTTTCCAGACCAACAAGCCCTGGACGTTCCTTAGATTCTTCTGACTTGAGGTTAAAACCCATTGTATAACAGATGGCAATAAGCATATGTGCAAGTAATATCAAGTGATGATCTAACACCATGGTTTCAAACTTCTTTCCCTTTCTGATATGCTGCTAAACCTCCATCTTCACTTCCTCATCATGGAGTACTGCTTTACTCCCAAATTCAGTGATGTTCAGTTATGTTCAATAACATAAAGCTTCTATTTATCACCCTGTGCTAGTTGTGATCATTTGCTTCTCTACTCTCCCTTCTAGGGCCATAAATGCTTCACTCTCCTCTACAGGCCTGACATAGCAACAATCATTTCTAGTTTCCCTCCATGCGTTCAGCTTCTGCTACTCCAATGCTGCTTCAAATAGAATTCAACCAACAGTTTTATTTTTTTTTATAAAGATTTTTTTATTTATTCATGAGAGACACACACACAGAGGCAGAGTCATAGGCAGAGGGAGAAGCAGGCTTCCTGCGGGGAGCCTGATAATGGACTTGATCCCAGGGTTCTGGGATCACGACCTGAGCCAAAGGCAGACGCTCAACCACTGAGGCACCCAGGTGTCCCTCAACCAAGAATTTTAGCCACCACCGACTTTTGGACTTCTTTCCATCTCTGTCTCTCTTGGATACTACTAGTGCCTCCCTTTCTCTAACACTATCAGACCTCCCCACCAATATTTATTTATGGTTGACCAAGACCAAGGCTATCCACTGTGGCTTTTTCTGAAGATTGTTCATACTGCATTCTGTCTTCCAACTCTACTTTTAGAGGAGGAGTGAAAGGTGCAGTCCAGAGAAAAGTGGCTCTGCCACTGACCAGCAGTATGACTACAACTATTTTACATAACCACATATAGCCTCAGTTTCTTCATCCTTAAAATGGGATAACAATAATACATTAAAAAATTAGTTGTTAGGAATGAAGAAATGCCTGGCTCCCGGCAGATCTATAATAAACTCTCATTCTCTTCATCTTTAGTATTGGTAGTATTTTAATATTTTAGAAATGTTAACAAATTGATTCCATCTCCTCTCCTCTCCAGTACACTCAAGATACTAAGATATTTTAAGTCTGTTGCTTCAGGAAAGATATGGGATGGAAATGCAGATCTCCAACTCCCACCGAAAGGGGAAGGCAATCTTCTTTGTTGATTACAGGAGCAACAATCCATGTAGAAATGGTAAGGACTTCAGATGGGTATACGTATTTAAGCAAAATGTCACATGAGTGTAGCACATACTCTTCCACCCCATGCTGCTGTTTCACTTCCAGACAAGAAACATGAAGGACTGATGGAAGAGAGCCGAGGGGAACAGAAGTTTGAGAGAGTCCCAGAAGCCATGCACTGGACCTCCTGGGTCAGAACCTTGGGGGAGAAGCACAACTCCAGAGAGTGAATGTCTGAGTGTGTATATCTAGGCAGACAGTACTAGGGACATGCGTTAGAGATTCCTGAGCTGTGGTAGGCATAATGGTGGAGCCGTGGTTTCTTAGCACGTCATGGAAGAATCACAGAGTAGTTGGCAGACAGAAGAAAGGGATCCCTCAGCAGTGGCCTGTGAATGGGGACCAGGAATTGGAAGATGGGATCTTGAACTGCTTGAGCTTTCTGTCACCATATTGAAATGGCCCATTGCACAGAAATTAATTTATAGAAAAATAAAATTCTAATTTATGCATGTCAGGGTTTCATGCCATCTGCACATTCCTATCCACATCCTTCCTCTTAACAGCAGAGTGAGAGATGTCTGCCTTTCAAAATTCAAAGTCTATTAGAGCTCCAGATCTTCCACCTTGCTTCTTTTTGAGAGACCTGTGTTCTTATTTTCCATTTCCTTCCTGAAGCCTGTTATCCTACTCCCTACTCTACAATTTCTTTAATTGTGTCTTTAGCATTTTTAAGTTATTCCTATTACCCGATAACATTTATTGATCATAAGAGTTCCAATAATGAGGTATTTCTAGGTGACTTTTCACAGATCATCTCACCTTAGAACATGAGTGTCATCTGTCTTTTCTCCTTCTTGTGTTTTCCTTACAACTTTGCTCCCATTCCCACATTCTCTTGGATGAAAGTGTTCTCTAACAATACCAATTCCCACACCTGCCCCAATTATTCTCATGCTCTTATGTTTTCTTTTACCTTTGACACCACTGATCATACTCTGTCTTCTTAGAAATGATCCTTGCTTATTTTCCACATAGTGTACTTAGACTACAACCCAATGACCTTCTCTCCAATTAAGTCTTCCCACTCATTCCATCCAGATGGCCACCCCATGAAAAGAAATCATTTTTTTCCCATTAGGTACCACAACATGATTACCTTTTAAATCTCCCCATTGCTAAAAGCTTAGAGCCCCAGGTTGTTTCTCTTTGACAATGATTTCCTCTTTCCCTGGATATTGTATACAATAATTTCATTCAGCCATCTAATTTGTCAATAAGCTCTTCTTCTCTGCAACTCTGGCCAGCAAGTCTGCAGATACCCATGCCTCAAAGAACTGGCAAGCCATGAAGAGCCTTAATTAAGATGAATTAGGTCTTCCCCATTCTTGGATGTTACTTAAGTGGCATCCACTATTACACATACTTTTAAATCATCATAATGTACATAATTACTTCCTCTCAGTCCTGGGAGGTTCTATGGAACTAAACTTTTTACCCAATTCATTACTAAGTCTTTCTATTTCCCTCTGTAATAAAGTTGTTCCTTGTCAAATGTGGTGACTGGGTCTGTAATCTGAAACCAACTAATCATTTATATGTATATTTTGAATTATAACATTTCTAAGAGATATGAAGAAATACATTCAAAACTCTCGCTAGCTATCCTGGGAGCTACCCCAGCAGTCCACCTTCTTTATAGTTATAAACTTCTTGCAGGGTTCAGTCTAGGAAACCCGCGGACACCTCTGAGAATTGTGTTTCTACCTCTTATATAGGAAGATTCATGATTCTTGTTTCCTATTTTACCCTGTCAGGAAGCGTACATTACGATTTTAAAGTGCTCAATCTCAGCATCTAAAAGATGTTAATAATAGTGCTGAAAAATATAATAAAGGAAATTAAAAAAAAAAAAAGACCTGCACCCTCACTGGATGGGCTCAATAGTAGAAAAAGTATTGCATGGAATAGAATCAGTGATCTTGACATAAACAGAACTTACCTGATGTGAACATCAGCAAGAAAACAGATTAAAAAAAAATAACATAAACAAAGAACTGAACCTCAGGGACCTATGAGACAACAGAAGATCCAATATTTATAGCATCAGAGTTCCAGGATGAGATTCTGCATTATTTCTTACAACTAAAGGTGAATCTACAATTATTTTAATATACATTTCAACTGTAAAAAAAAAAGCATGCCCATTATAATAAAATACAAATAATTCAGAAATACATGAAGTCTTCACTGAATTCCCCTATTTATTACACCTCCTGATAGTACTCCTCGGATGTAACCCCTACCAGCAGTTCTTCGGTGTGCAGGGTTTGACCTCTTTCTAGGCATATGCAAACATATATTTGTGTGAACGTATTTTTGTATATATCTTTCTCATTTTATAAATATGAGGTCAGTATCAGTCATTTTGCACTTTCCATTTTCACTAAATACAATACAGACATCTATACCCACCAACACAAGTAGATATTTCATTTTATTTTTTTATTTTTTATTTTTACTTTTTAAAAATATTTTATTTATTTATTAGTGAGAGACAGAGACAGACAGAGAGAGAGAGAGAGGCAGAAACACAGGCAGAGGGAGAAGCAGGCTCCATGCAGGGAGCCCGACATGGGACTCGATCCCGGGTCTCCAGGATCACGCCCAGGGCCGAAGGCAGGCGCTAAACTGCTGAGCCACCTGGGGTTCCCCAGATATTTCATTTTCAAATGGTTACCTAATATCTCAAAATTTTTAGTATAATTTTGTCCTACTTATAAACGGTTTGTCCTGCTAATGGACATTTAAATTGTTTCTCATTTTTTGATGTTTCAAATACTAAAAGTGATGCTTTTCTTAACATTCAAATTTCTCTTTTGAAGAATCCTTAATTCTTTCTTGTTTTTCCTCCCTTCCTACAATGTTCACTCTACTTTTGGAACTCTCCGACTTTCAAAGTTTCACCTGCTTTACCTTCTGCTATGTTTTAAGTTGCACAAGGGCAGAACTTATGCCTTTGCTTATCTGGTATTCCCCATGTCTAGAAAAGGCCTGGCATACTGTTGAAAAAGTTATCACCCTGACTCAACTCTAAATCTAGATCACCTCTTCTAAATCTAATCTTCTTACTCCCATCTACTGTAAATGGTGATTTTATGATTTCTATAATCAGGTGGATATTCAGAATCTTCACTTGGCCCTTCCAATGCTAACTCATCCATAATACTTAAAAACTAAACTGCTGCCCTGTTGAACTCAGCACTAATGACCAAACAATTTTCTAGTATCAGCATGGCCTCATTCTCCCAATACTCCAGGATCTGAAGCCAAACACATTTTTGAACGCAAGGAGGCTGCTTCCAAACTTGTCCTGCCAATCAACTTATTACCAACTTTGCCATTTTTTTCTAGACAAATAATTTAAGATTTGCTTGATCATTTCCATTTTTAGAATACCATGTTCTCACCTCATACCTTTATACCATCACTGAGCTTCAGACTGCTCCCCTGCCAGTTCAGCTTCCAAAACATTTTCCAATTATCTTCTTCAACATGATTTTCCTGAGATATCTCTTCTCTGACAATAACTAAAAGCCTTTAAATTGAAATCAAGCTGCCCTATCCAACATTCAGATATTTCCATCAACCATTTATCCTTGCTATCCCCCCAAATAAGCACTAGTATTCATATTCATTTTCATTCTCTCCCTTTCTCGCTGCTCTTCACAATCTACAGCTCTTGTGCCTATGATTCTTGAGTTTGGAACATGCTCTCCCTACCTCTCTGTCACTCCTTGTCCATTGTCTCTCTCATTGACTTTAAATCTATTGTTACTAGTAGTCATCCCTGTGTAATGCCATCCTCACTCTGAATCACTCAACTACTAGCATTCATATGCTACTAATGATTTCATGAATGTGTTCTTTTACGTTACTTCATAATTACTTGTATGCTGTCCCCTTATAATTAGTCTGGAAGTCCCACAACATCAGAGAACCTCTTTGACTCAGAAGTTGGCGGGCACTCAAAATATGACTTTGAAATGAATGAATGATGGTTCTGTCACGGCTGAATAGAGACAGTCATATTTTTAAAACTACGGTAGGATAGGTCTATGAAATGACATGAAGGATCATGTTTTTTTTTAATGGAGAATTAAACATGGTCTGCATTATTAGATGTCTTTCATCGAAATGGATTTCAATTCTTAATAACAGGTTTTCATATTCAGTTGTGGACATTTTGTCACATCTAGAAATGACAAGGTCTTCAATCACATGGCAAAGAATCTTAACTTGAAGAGAAAAATCCACTCCAAAGCCTCATTCTGATTTCTGAAATGTTAAAATAGAAATGGACAGAGTAATTCATAAGAAATCCCTCCAATGGGGAGAAAAATGCAAAAATCCTGTCCATTCCACATAGTATGTCTTGTTTCTAGACCCAAAGAAGACTGCTGTGTTTTTTGGCTGACACAGAGATCCCCTAGAAGAGACAGTCTCCCTTACTCAGCAGCGACTGTTAAGCATACCAGATTGTCATGGCAATGACTGTGGGAAAGGAGGAACACAATATGGAATGTCTGTTCTAGAAAGACCTGCTCAAAATGATGTGTTCTTGTTGCTACATATGTTGCGTTTTTTCATTTTATAAACAGGATTAATTATGTATTCTCTCCATTTTCCCTACATCCTTATAAATGGAATTAATCTGTATTATTCTAATTAGTTCCTTTTACAATACCATAAGAGAAAAAAGTTGGGCCTCAAACCTCATTACTCTAGTCATTTGTTGCTTATTTTAAAGTTATTAAGAGCTGCTCACATTAGGTGCTAAAGGTATACTATTTATTCATATGAAAAAGAACAAAAGATTCTGAATATTGTAATAATATTACATTCTATTAGTTAACTATATTGCTCAAGAAAAGGTGCTCCAGAATGGGAAGTCACATGAACCAAAGTCTTAATTAATTAAATATACTTATGGTTAGCAGATATCAGAACACATTATTTCTGGTAAAGAATGGATAATTAGTCAACTATGGCATATAGTGTGTTTGGTGAACCCAAAGGAAGAAGATACTTCTCTAAAGCCAATAATCATCAATTCATTTTCTGACTCTAGTCATAAGTGACTATAGGGTGAGTTTTATCAGAATAAATGAAGTAAAACAGTTTAGATGGACAATATAGCCTAATGGAAAGAGGGTTAAAATCCTAGTTCTGATATTTAGTAGCTGTAATCCAGGGCAAGCTACCAAACCACTCTGAGATTTAACTTCTTCATCTGTAACGGTCTGGCTAATCGCACTCACTTCAAAGGGCTGTTGAGGGGATTAAGTGAGATGATGTTTATGGAACAATTTGTAATGCCCAGGAAACAGCAGATAGACAATAAAGGATAGCTGTTATTATTGTTGTTATGATGATTATTATAATCATCATTGTTTTATTCTTCATTTATTGAACTGGAAATTCAAGAATATTCTAGTGAAATTTTTTTTAAGGTTTATTAATTTATTTAGTGGGGAGGAGATGGAGAGAGAGAGAGAGAGAGAGAGAGAGAGAGAGAGAGCATGTGAGCCAGGGAGGGGTACAGGGAGGAGAGAGAATCTGGAGCAAACTCCTCAGAGTGTAGAGCCCAACAAGGGGCTCGATTCCACGACCCTTGAGATCACGACCTAAGCCAAAACCAAGAGTTGGATGTTCAACCAAATGTGTCATCCAGGAGCCCCTCTAGTGAGTTTATTTTTTTAAAAAAACATTCTTTCTGGGATCCCTGGGCGGTGCAGCGGTTTGGCGCCTGCCTTTGGCCCAGGGCGGGATCCTGGAGACCCGGGATCAAATCCCACATCGGGCTCCCGGTGCATGGAACCTGCTTCTCCCTCTGCCTATGTCTCTGCCTCTCTCTATCTCTCTGTGACTATCATAAATAAATAAAATTTTTTTTAAAAAAACATTCTTTCTAAAACATGCTGAACGCTCACTTTAGCTTATTGTAGAAAGCTTTTTTTTTTAAAGATTTTTATTTATTCATGAGAGACATAGAGAGAGGCAGAGACATACGCAGAGGGAGAAGCAGGCTCCTGTGGGGCACCCGATGCAAAACTCGATCCCAGGAGCCCAGGATCACGTCCTGAGCTGAAGGCAGACGTTCAACCACTGAGCTACCCAGGTGCCCCCCGCCCTGCCATGAGCTTAACAGCCATCATAAGTGGGTGAAAAATAAAGCTTGCTATGCTTTATAATCAGTTATTGATAGTAAGTGGAATGTACCAGTGTTGAGCTTATAAGGTTTACCTTGATAATTACACGTGGAGGCATCTAAAGTGTCAACTATGTTACACATGGAAACAGTATAGTGTGCCTTCAATACATGGGAGGCATTATTTACAGCACGGAGTTACGAATATGATTTAAAGTAAAATTTCTGTTTGTATAAGATACACATATTTACAACTGGAATTTTCTTCTCAGGATTGTATCCCTAATCTTGTCAAATGTCACCTTTAATCCAGTCACCCAAGCCACATTAACCCAGTCACCCTCACAACAACAATCAATTCCTGAACCAACTCCTCATTATCATTATCATCATTGTCTTCCCTTTCTTGATATGGTTCACACACTCATCATTCCTTCCCAGGACTATTAGAACATTATACCAAATCACCTTCTTATGATAATTAGAACTGAAGTCAGGAGAGTAAACTGTCATCCCTCTTCTCCTCTCAGAATTACCCAAAAGCAACAAGAAGAACTAGAGATGGAGCGCAAATGTGATCTTCCACAAAAATAAGACATCAGAAACCCTGAACCACACAATAGGTGGGTAAGCTGTAAAAAATAATGAGGATCAACAGGTACACAGGTGAAGTGGATGAGGATACCCTTGGATTCGCAGAGAGAACTGGCACAAGGTGCTTCTCCACAGTAAAGAGTGGGCTTAGGGTGCAAAGTCAAATATTTCTCCTTCAGCACAACATCCACAGGGTTTGTGGGCTGCCAGTGCTAAGAATTTCTCTGTGCCAGGTTCAGTCTCGAGAAGCAGCGAATAAAGTGCTAAGTAAGAGATCAGACATTGAAAGTATTTTTGCAAGAAGTGGTCTGTTTGATAATCATCTTCTCTGGGAGGATTACAGAAATACATTGGCTGGTATATGAAATAGTTTTTTTTTTCTGACGACATAGTTCATCCATTTTCATGGATTAGAATGGCACTGAAAGTTGAATTTCCCATGCAAAATCCTAAGAAAAAGGTAATCTTTTAAAAAGGTAAACATTAAAAAAACCCTCTTCCTTCTGATTTAGAGTCAAAGTTTATGGAACTTTCTCTTTTTTAAAATAAAAATGGTATCACACTTTCTATTTTTTTTAAGATTTATTTATTTATTCATGAGAGATGCAGAGAGAGAGAGAGAGGCAGAGACACAGGCAGAGGGAGAAGCAGGCTCCACGCAGGGAGCCCGATGTGGGACTCGATCCCGGGTCCCGGGGTCACTACCTGAATCAAAGACAGATGCCCAACCACTGAGCCACCCAGGCATCCCAGTATCACACTTTCTAAATGGGAACTTACCCAATGATTCACTATTATGTGTAATTCACTTATGACACTATTTCATTAGGAAAAATTCTGTCCATATTCTTGATAGTGTGTATTCAAAGAGCAGAATTAAATAATTAACTTTTTATTGCATAGAGTTTCTTCAATATTTATTTCTGTTTTGCTTTGTATTCTTAAACTTTTAATACTTTTCAAAAGTTATTTAAGATGAAATGTTAATGTGATTGGTACATTTTAGATCTGCTAAGCACTAAAATGAGTTACAATCTTACCCATTTAAATCAAGGAAAGAAATTAGTGGTTTAATATCTTTGTTGCAAAAAAAATAATATCTTTGTTGCATTCATAGGACAGATACATAATAAATGCCTCTTACTGTTTTCATCTGGAAATTGGGTTCACAGTATATGATCCATCAAGGAGAAGTTACAAAGGGGTCTTTTTTTTTTTAACTTGCATATCAATGACCTTAGGAGGCACGCCAAGTATACCAGTTTTATGTTCAAAATGATCTAGGACGAAACACCACAGTATGGTTCTAGGACTACTTAATCGGTATTTTTTCATAGTGTTTTATTTAAAGTGTAAAAACTCAGAACAAGAATAAAATCTCTTACCTAGGATAGGTTTTTGGCCTTAAGACAAGAATATCCTTGTGTGAAGTCAGTAATTCCCATAAAGGAGAATGAGCACTGCCGTGTGCCAGACACAACTTGTACAAGGCACTGGGGCACAAGTATAATTAACGAGGACAGAGACCCAACCCTCGAGGAATCTAGGTTCTAGTCAAGGAGACAGGTTGTTGCTCCTATGCTCTGATTTTAGGGTTGAAAAGGAAAAGCCACTGTCTATAAATCTCATCTATAACTATTAAGAATGCCTGAAGCTCCTTAAAGCCAGAACCTTCTATATCTTAGCGGTCCAGTTTTAGCAAGGTGCTGTGGTCCTAGTAAATAAATCCCCCCAGGGAGTTAACACACTAAAATACTAGCAAGGATTTATATGTTAGTGTGATTTAAAGTAAAAGGATGTCTGTGCACATGTGTGTATCTTGTATTCTCTGGGGATTAATATATTGAAACAGATCACTAAGAGAACGTAAGTTCAGATGGGTAAAGAAGGAAGGTCAAGAAGACAAGATTGAGAGGTGAAGGATGTACAAGGAGGGTAAGAATCGTGTGAAATATCAGACATAAGCCAGTTTTGGGTGTCTGGGCAGCAGCTAAAAGGCTCCTGCTGGGAGGAAGGGCAAAGGGTACACATAAGTGAGATGGGCCGGTGCCTGTGTGGAAAAATTCTGCCCATCTCACTGCAGCTGGAGGCTGGCTCTCAAAGTACGGGTCAGGTGTGCAACGAGCTTTTAATCTGGCCTCTAGGGATCCCTGGGTGGCGCAGCGGTTTGGCGCCTGCCTTTGGCCCAGGGCACGATCCTGGAGACCCGGGATCGAATCCCACATCGGGCTCCCAGTGCATGGAGCCTGCTTCTCCCTCTGCCTGTGTCTCTGCCTCTCTCTCTCTCTCTCTCTCTCTCTGTGACTATCATAAATAAAAAAAAAAAAATAAAAAAAAATCTGGCCTCTAGTCCAGTAGTTCCAGGCCCTGGTACAAGAGAAGACCAGAGCTTTCTAGTTGCTCAGGTAGGAATAGGGACATCAAGTTGCCACCAGCCCTCCTCACACCTGCTCCCACTTTGGTCCAGTCCAGGTGCACCCCAAACACAAGGAAGGACGCCCACCAGACCGTTCACCTCAGTTTTAGAGTTACCAATGGAAATGTGAAAGAAAGCACTGCTACCAGTTCTGGTGGAGTCTTTCTGGGCTCCCTGAGCACAGGTTCACATTTGGTTTCGTTTGGTGTTCTATCTTGCAGCATATGCGGCTCAGGAGCTGAGGAGGAATGTGCCTGATGGAATCCGCTTTCAATTATCTTCACTTCCTCAGTGAAGCGTTGCCTGACTCTTCTAGGCAGAATGAGTTGCTTCCTCTTTTGGGTTTTCCCTTATTATGCTGTACTACAATTATCTGGGAGCTCTCTGTGGCAGGGGTCTCAAAAGAAGCCCTATCAATACATGTGTAGAAGGATAATATTTGAAGTATTAATCAATGTGCTTAATGGGTTTCCTCCCTGGATATTTGCTACTTTGCAAATCTACTCTTCCCCCACCCCCAGCCTGAGGAGCAAAAATACTCTATAATCTTTGCCCTTAAGGTAAGGTTATTAAACAGAAATGCAAAGAAAAGACAAATAAATAGTTAAGTCTTGAATTTTATATTAAAATTCTGATGCTGAAGTCTATATAATAGTTCTATAGACAAAAACTAAGTAGGTTTCTCTTAACACTCTCCCTCCCCATCTCCCCCTCTTCCCCCCCCCCTCCTGAAAAATCTGTGTGCTGAGGGAGGCAAGTTGGAGAGGATGGAGATACTCTTGAGTGGATGTCCAAGGCTGGAAACTGGGAGAAACGGGGTGGCAGAGAGCTGGTTGCATGCGAGAGTGACTTTGGTCTTGTGCCTTTTCTTCTAGAAGCCGGCGGGGGGGGGGGGGCAGCAGCTTTGCAGGGGCAACTGTGGCCAGCATGGCACGGGATCAACTGAGGAAGACAGATTGCCTGGGTCAGGGAGGACTGAGAGCAAGTTTGCAGAGTTTTCTGAGGTCCACAAGTGACATGGGAGAGCGACCATATTTTCCAAAGGCCCTCAGCAGGATGAAGAAGCTGCAGCACGATGCAGGTGGCACTGTGTCGTGCTGAGAGGCCCCTGCAGTACACCTGGCATGAACAACGCAGTGTGTGGGCAGATGGGAATGTAACGCAGTAGACACCAGTTCTGTGAGATGATCACCAAGAACCAGACAGGACAATATTCTTTTCAGAGGTTGCCAATGTGGCCATGGGCCAACTGAGACCAAACCATCTCTGATGCTTACTAAGCATCCTTAGAATTTAAGTACTTCCCAAAGGAAAAAAAATAGGGAGAACCTAAAATTAGCTGAATTATCATGAATTCACTAAGAGAACCCTCAGGTAACTGGGCTGAGTTATAAAGAAACAAAGATTAATAACAACAGCAAACGTGCATAGATAGCCCTTATATGGATCGGGAACTGTTCTAAGACCACTGGAGAGATTAAATCATTTCAGCCTCACAGCAACCATGTGGGGTAAGTACCATTCTCCTACTTAATTTACAGGTGAAGAAACTGAGGCTTAGTGAGATTAAGCAACTTGCCCACGTTGCCCAAGTGGCCCAAGGGTAAGGGGGCGACCTGGGATTCAAACCAGGCAGTCTGGCTGTAGTCTGGGCTCAGACATTACAATCTGGCATATGTGGATACTGGGGGTGCCAACTTCCTTGCCTCATGTAAATATGAGTTGAATGTGTGAATAAATGAATGAGTGATGATTACATCTTGGATTCTTTGTACTTGGTACTATAGTTCAAGTTCATTTAACATGGTCCTTATGCTAAATTACAAATATGAGTACCTTCCCCTAAAAGGGCAAGATCATTCTAATAAGTTTTTGAATAAATGCCTTGCACATCAACATTTTACGTTAAGGAATGAATATGGCTTGTTGTCACTGTTAGTTTACTTAAGACATTCCAGCTGACTCATCTTTCCCCAGCCCAAATCAGATTATGAGATACTTTGTTTTACTCTTTCCTACCTCTTTTTTTTTTTATTTACTCCATCTGCCATAATTACCTCTTATTCAGTCTTAGTGCTTTTTAAAATCTTCACCTATCTAAATAATCCACAAGTTAAGACCTCCTAGTTCCTAATAGCTACTATCTTACATAAAGAATTCTTAACATTTTATGATGGATTCTTTAAAGTAATAAATATCTATTCATAAAATCAACTATTTGGCAGTAACTATAAGGCTAAAATACCAAAAAGTTTCACTACATAAAGCTTTGTTTTATTTAAATTGCAAAGAAGTACATCAAGTTAAATAGAGCCCAGAGGAGAGAGGTTTACACGAGACAGAAGGGGACAGGCCTGGGAAGGGCCTCTCCCAAATACACATCTCCAGTTATCAGCTCTCCATCCTCATGTCAGAGAAAGCAAGAGTTGGTCGTTTCAGAGTAGTTGATGATTTACACAGATAAGGAGGAGGGAGGAAAGCACTGCAGTTAGGGAATCACATGGGCAAGAGTAGAGTTGGGAAAAAAGTAAGGTAGCCATACACTCCAGTTCCTGGATGGAGGAAGCACACACACAAACATAGACACACATGGATATGTATACTTGCTTATTTTTCGAGTTCTATACTGAGCTTTGAAAGGAGAAATAGGCTACACTATAGAGCAGGAGTTGCCAAGTGATGACCATATTTTGCAATCAGGAAGGGCTGCCTGCCGTATATGGAGTGGGAAACTCTCCAGTTTCCCACAGTTCCCAGCTAACCCTTTCACTCATTAATGCTACCAGCCTGACCCTTGTACGTTTGTTAATTTATGATTCTAGAACAGTGGTTCTCAATCCTGCATGTTGTAGGCTTTAGGGAACTGTTAAAAGCTCCACTCTGCTGTCTCCATCTTACATCAACTGAGTCAGCGTTCAGAGTTGGGCTTGCACTTAGGTATTTTCTGATATACAGCAGGGTTGAGCACCACTATGCTACGAAGTCTTAAGTGCTAGATGAAGACAATTCCATTTTGTGCGTGTGTGCGTGTGTGTGTGTGTGTGTGTGTGTTTTGGCAGGCTAATAGTTCTCAGTCCTGCCTCACATTAGAGTTGACTGGGATGACACAAGGGCTCAACGCTCAGAAATTCTGGTTTAATTGGGATAAGGAGGTTAGGGATTTCTAATTAAAAAAAAAAAAGAAACAAAAACCTCATTTTAATGGACAGCCAGATTGAGATGACTGATGAAGAGAGTGAAAGCCACAGGACTCTGAGCAAAATAAGATGGAGACAGTACTGTGTATTAACCCAAGAGATGAACTAGACTGTGCTAAGATCAGAGAAGAGAAAATGAGGAAGTGATTACAGTAGTCTAGGTTTACATTTACAAGGATTAGAACCAGGGGCAAGGGGACCCAGTGCGATGGAATGAAAAGAATCCACTGGAGAGATGTAAAAATGTATGTTATTGTTACAGACTAATAAAATTCCCCTGCAACATCTTCACCTTGCATTGGCCCTCAAACAACTCTGAAGCTACCTCAGTGGTCTAACCAACCAACCAACCAACCAACCAACCAACCAACGAGACTACAAACAATCTTAACTGAGAATTTAGTTTCAACTAGTGCTGGGCTGGTAGCTCCCTTAAACATCTGACACAGGCAAACACACATTTCCTCTGGAGAAATCCAGATACAATTCAGCCATTTCTCCAAGAATTCCCCTTGTTAAGTTCCAAAGGATATGGATTTATGGTGAAAAATAAAATGCACCCAGGAAACAAGACACCAAGCACAAAGAGAGGAAAGACAGCAGAGCCACAAAGGTTTCAGCTATTGGAAAGATCAAACGTAGGTTATAACAGTGTGTTTGAAGTGTTTAAGGAAACAAGAGACTATATGGAGAGCAAGGGATGATTAAAACTGACCAGCTCGTTTTGAAAAAATAACAAAAAGAAGTTCGAGAGAAATTTAAAAAATGATTGGAATTAAGAGAGAAATAGTAAGCTTGAAGATAAACCCAATTAAAAAGATATGTAAAACATGGACGGTAGGTTAAGAAACAGGAGATGGTGAGAAAGATCAATACCTGGAACCCTAAAAGGATAGAATGAGGCAGAGGCAATAATTTGTAGATATAAGAGTTAATATTTTGCAAGAGTGATGAAAGGCACTGATTCCAAGATTTAAGAAATCTCACCAAGCCCAAATAAGATTACAAAGAGAAATCCATTCCTACAAATACCATGTGAAAGTAAAGTATACAGAAGACAAAGTAAAGGTCTTTAAAGTAGCTAGAGAGAAGAGCCTGATAATGTAATGTCTCAGTAGCAAAATAAAGCTGAGAGAATGTAATCTCAACCCAGAATTGCATACTCAGAAAAAAATGTCCTCAAAGAATAATAGAGAAATGAAAGATATTTTGAGATGAACTTGCCACCAACAAGGCAATTTTTGAGGAATATTAAAACCACTAGGGTACTAACTTTAAAGAAAGCAAAATAGTACATAAGTTCCAAACTATGAGATAGAAAGGTGGAAGGAAAGAAATATCAAAAAGGAGAATTATACCTATTTATGGTAGACTTCTAATTTGTCTTGAATTTTCAGCATTGCTTAAAGCATTTATAATGGATGTGCAGTATGTCTACAAAAAAGCTACACGTCATTCTGTCTTTCCATCTCTCCTTTGTAACACTTCTCTGAGGCAAATTTTACTTGATTAAGGTCTGCTATGAGTTCCAGGCAGGCAAGGACTGCTTGTGTGAACTTTTCCCTACTACTGTATCCTCAAGACTTAATTCTGTAATATTATGATCAAGAAATATTAAATGAGTGGCTGAATGGATGAATGAAAGACTTCATATTGACTGCATATGCAGTTTATTTTTTTATTTTTAATTTTCATTTATTTATTTATTTTTTTGCAGTTTATATTAGTTTGAATACCTACCCCCCCCAACCCTCCGCTCCAGAGATCTCCACATCCTAATCCTTAGAAACTATTAATGTTACCTTATATGGCAAAAAAGGACTGTACAGATGTGGCTGATGTGGTTAACGATCTTGAGATTGGGAGATTATCCTGGAATATCTGGCTAGGTCCTAAGTGCATCACATGTATCCATCTTTTAAAGAAGGAGGAAAGGTGGATTTGATACAGACAGAAGAGGAGGACCCCAGAGGAAGAGGATGGAGTGAGGTAGCCATAACCTGAACAAGGATGGCAGCTGGCAGGAGTTGGAGAAGGTAAGGAATGGTTTCTTCTCTAGATATTCTGGAGGCAGTGAGGCCTACTGACAATCTTGATTTTAGCCAGGTGATACTGACTTTGGGCTTCAGGCTCCAGAACTGTGAGAGCATAAATTTCTATTGTTCTAAGCTGTCAAGTATGCAATATGTTGTTATAGTAGCCATATGAAGCTAACAGAGTAAAGCGATGAGAAATCAAAGAAGATAATCATTTGCAGCCCAGAGTGAAGGGAATTAGTGCGCTATTTATAAATAGGAGTTTAGGGGGGAAAAGAAGGAGTCTGAATTAGATATTATATTTTTGAAAACGCAAAGACGCTGAGAATATATGCAAGCATTATAAACTTGTCTCCCTTCCTGGACTGTGGGCCCCTAAAGAGCAGAGTATTTTGCCTTTCTTCTTTGAATTCCTGGCAACTACCTATCATATACATGCTAGGTACATGTTTAGAATAATAGGTCTAGTGAGATCATAGAATTTTTGTGAAGATGCTTGATGCTTGAAAGAATGCCCAATATTAGGTTTAGGAATAAGGAGGGGATCTGAAATATCCAGATTACATTTCCTTCCAGTTACAGTGGATAATGAAGAGTTGCCTAGGGGCACCTGGGTGGTTCAGTTGGTTAAGCATCTGCCCTCAGCTCAGGTCATGATCTCAGGGTCCTGGGATTGAGCCCCCACATTGGGCTCCTTTGCTCAGCAGGAAGGCTGCTTCTCTCTCTCCTTCTGCCCTTCCCCCTACTCGTGTTCTCTCTCTCTCTCTTTCTGTCTCAAATAAGTAAATAAATAAATTCTTAAAAAAAAAAGAGTCGCCTATATCTAGTACTTAGTACGGTGTCTAGCTTTAGAAGAAACTCAAAAATATTTTGAAATGAATGAATGTACCTCAGAAGGAAGAGTTATTACTCAGTGTTCTTAAAAGCAATCTGCTTGTTTCTTAAAAAATAAACATAAATTTACCAAACAACTTAGCAATTCTACTCCTAGGTATCTACCCAAGATAAATGAAAACGTATGTCGACACAAAGATTTCTATGAAAGAGTCCGTCCAGAGGAATATTATCCACAATCGTCAAAAAAGTAGGAACAATCCAAATGTCTACCAAACGATGAATGAATAAATAAAATGCGTCATATCCATACAGTGGAGTATTATTCAGCATTAGGAAGAAGAGACTCCTGATACACGCCAAAACACGGATGAGCCTCAAGGACACTGTTCTACGTGACAGAAATCAGAAGCAAAAGACCCCCTACTGTATGATTCCATTTATAGGAAATGTCCAGAAGAGGCAAATTTACAGAGAGAGCAAGCAGATTAGTGGTTTCACGGGGTCAGGGTCAACAAGGAATGACTGAAAAGGGGCAGAAGAATTCCTTCTGTAGTGATGGAAATGTTCTAAGGCTGGATTGTGGTGATGGCTGCGCAGGTCTGCAAATTTACTAAAAACTATTAAATTGCATATTTAAAATGGGTGAATTTTGTGATATATAAATTATATCCCATTAAAGCTGTTTGTTTTTGTTTTTAAAAGGCATGTGCTTAAAAATGTGACAATTATAAAGGTAGAAAGTGCTTCTTACCAAATCACATCTTTAAAACTATATCACTCCTGCTAAAATAGCATTGCCTTTCCTAAGGAAGCCGCAGGGCAGCCATCTTGTAAAAAACGGAAATAATTTGTGATATTGACAGTGTGGGTGCTTGATGTAAGAGCCTCAAAAAACATTTTTCCATCCAGGTTTAGTAATACCCTAACAATCATAAAAATGTGAAGGGACATTTGGTAGCCTTTTATAGACTTCATTTACAAGGCAGATGCTGCTCCTTACAAGTGTGTGCTCTGTAGCTTAATTCCATTTTTCTGTACAGTATGTACTTGTTTTGGGTAGGCTGAAAATGAAGACAAAAAAAGACGACTTTATTTAGCTGTTTCTTTTCTTTTCTTTTTCTAGGAGAGTTAAGAAAAAAAAATTGATTTTAACCAATAAGAGACAGTGGTCAAAAGTGACAGTGCTTTGTGAGGTAATGAAGCAGTCTGTATTATTTACTAATAATAATAGCTTATGCTTATTACATGCTTACTCTATGCCAGGAACTGTGGTGACTTATTTACATATATCATCTCCCCTAACCCTCAGAACAACTGTATAATGTGTTAATATTATTCCCATATTATAAAGAAGAAAACTGAAGCTGGAGCCTAGGTAACTGGCTTAAAAGGCACACACAAGGCTGGTTAACTGAGGCCCAGGACTTGTAGAGAGACCAGACTCTACTACACTACCCTATAACCAAGCTGCAACTGCTGCCCACAGAATTAGTGTAGATTTAATGTTGAAAATGAAGAAACTTTAAAAGTGTACTTAAAATCCAAAATTTTTAAATATTTTATAGGAATTGAACATTTCCATGCCGATGAACTCCCAAATCTCTGTTTTCTGGCCTGACTGTTCATCTGAATAAAAAGACTTGTTCATCTAGCTTCCAGCTGGAAATCTCCACTAGCATTCTAAGAGGTATCTCTAGCTTAATATATTCAAAGGCAAACTTTTTAAAACCTTCTCTTCCCCAAGCGTTCTCATCTCAGCAAATAGTACCTACATATATCCACATCTCAGTAAATAGCACCTGTATATATCCACCTAGGCCAAAATCTTTAAAATAGATCCTGGCCGCTCCTTACATCCTCCATTGTTACTTCTCAAGTCAAACCACTGCCATATTTGCTGGATTACTGTACTAGCTGTCTGCACTCATTAAGGTAGGGACGTGGGCTACATTAAAAATGACTTATATGATAGGTGAAGGGGATTTAAAAAAAAAAAAAAACAAGCATAATGGTTCATTATAAAGTCAGGTTGGGGCCCCTGGGTGGCTCAGATGAGCACCTGCCTTTGGCTTGGGTCGTGATCCTGGGGACGAGGGATTGAGTCCCACATCAGGTTCCCTGCAGGGAACCTGCTTCTCCCTCTGCCTGTATCTCTGCCCCTCTCTCTCTCTCTGTCTTTCATGAATGAATAAAATCTTAAAAAAAAAAAATAAAGTCAGGTTGACAGATCAAAAGGGCAGACTTCTTCTAGAGGTCATTCAAGGCCCCAAGCCAGTGGAGGCACTGCTGTCTTCAACAAGACACCTCCTCTGTCTGCCCCTTCCAAAGGGAGAGTTCATTGGGTACTGTGGGTGGCATATTTTTATGCTCCACCTGGAAGTGGGGCCCTCAAGTATCCCACATCACATCTGCTTACACTTAATGGCTAAGACCTAGTCATAAAGCCATGCCAAGTTGCAATGGAGCCTGGAACATGCAGTCCAACCGTGTTCCCAAGAAAAAGAGAAAGAAATCTGGGGAATAGCTAAGAGTCTCTTCCATATCCCCTTATTCTATAACTCTAGCTCTCGGGTGCTGATTCTGAAAAGGGGAAACAATTTTTTCTTTGAGAGAACTCGTTAGTAACCAAGGACTGGTCAGGGTAGGTAAAAAGAGGCTGTTGTGTAAGAATCACATCTAATTTCAGAGTGGAAATGCTTTTTTGAAGGAAGCAGCCCGACAGGTGCCATCTAATGCATAAATGTTATGTTAAGTCAGATGATAAGTGGCAATATATATGATATAGAGGTTCACCAGAATGGTATTTTCTGTTCTTTTCTTTTATTAAAGATTTTATTTATTTATATGAGAGAGAGAGGGAAAGAGAGCATGAATGGGGGGAAGGGCAGAGGAAGAGGGAGAAGCAGACTCCTCGCCGAGCCCGGAGCCTGACGTGGGACTCGATCCCAGGATCCTGAGATCATGACCTAAGCTGAAGGCAGACACTTAACTGACTGAGCCACCCAGGCGCCCTACAATGGTATTTTCTAAAGAAGTCATCTAAGAGCCTCGTCCCACTTAGATAACAGGAGAACAATCGTGGGGAGGAGGTGAAAATATATACTGAATCACCGAGAGCTAATCAATTAAAGGAGAGTTGTGCATTTTTTCCATGAGGGGGAAAGGGACAACAGGAATTCTAAACTAAGTCTCTGGAAATAGGTTGACTGGAAGTCAATCAACCAATCATTTATAGTGTTTGGGTAGAGGGAGAAGAATCACAGTGATTCAGATTTTTCTGGTGAGCGGACAAAGTGGTTCAGGGGATACAGTTGGAAAGAGCACCTTTTCGTTTTGGTCTATGTCACACAGAGAAAGTTACCAGAAGTGAAAGAACTGGTCAGAAGTGGCTTCAGTGGAGGTATAGTACCGAAATGAAGATAAAAGAGGATTCTGGGCAATAAATCTGTTTCGACTCTGTAAATACCCCCCTTTCAACATAATGGCTCTTTAAAGAAATAAGAAAACAAAGCTTTCAGAAGGGGCTTGATACATTATTTATGAACTTATCAAGTGGAAAAAAACACCCACTCAGACATTTTAATAAAAACTTTCAACTAATGTATCTAATTTTATTGGTATTAAAAAAAAGCCAATTATGAACTGGAAAGTTATTGTTTGTTAAACTGCTACACGCTTTCTGCAAATAGAATGTTTACAAACCACTTGGAATCACTTTTCCAAAGTTTCAGTTTCTGAAGGTCAAATAACTATGTAACTGCTTAATAAAGAAGCAAAGAAGTGCCTCTAAATATCTCCCAGCTCTGATGGGCTTATATTCTGCTCCTTAGGTGAGGTATTAGCAAAGCTTATTTATTTTCATTTCCAAGGCTTTTATTTGCTCATTCCCTTGTGGTAAAGCTGATTTCCATGATGATTCCCTTCTTAATTTTAATACCCTTTTTACTCATCATATAGACATAAGAATTTTCCATAAAATAATGAAATCCTTGCAAAGGAAATGAAGACAACTCAGAGTAAAGTAAACTAGCTCTTTTTTTTTTCAATTAATTGATCCACTGTCATGTGCATATAAGATTTTTTTAAACCTAGGAAAATAAGGTTAATTAACATAAAAAAGCCTCACTCGTCTGGATGCTGAATTTTGTATTTTACCCATGCTGCCTTAAGTGCCTTGATTTCCCAGTAATGACCTAGTTCTCCTAATGAGGAACATTAACCCCTGGCTGTAGCTGTCCAGGACTTAATTGTCAACTGCAGCTGAAATAGGGGAGTTTGCCGATCAGCAGGTATGCGGTATATTAACTCATGTCATTTCAACCCCTAATAAATAAATCTGTTGCTAAGGCAACAGGAAGATCAGCTCTATCAGTATTCTCCCCTCCCGGTAACCAGCTCCCCCCCATCCCCCTCCCACCCCTCTTTTGGAGGAAACTGCCTTTCACACCAAGCTTAGGAAAAAGAAGGAAATTAACTACATGTAACCATAATTAGAAGTAACATCATTTCTCATCCTAGAAACATATCTAAATTAATAAAAAAGGACAGCAAAGAGAGAAATGCTTTTGACTAAGATCACGATAAATTATTTCCTTCAACAGGAGATAGGCACTATGAGGTATACATCTGAGTAAGAACAAATCTCAAACATTTCGGCTCTTTGTGTTTCTGAAATTTCCCCTTCTTTTGTTTAACCAACAAATGATGTTAGCCTGAATAGTGCTGAAATAGCTAATTAGTTGCATAGCCAATAAGATGATACAAGGGGAAAAAAAAAACCCTTACATATTTTATAATAGTTATTGCTATTCTAACTTAGAATTCTTTGGTGTGATTGAGAAAAAAAAAAAAAGAAAAGAAAAAAGAAAGAAAGAAAGAAAAATCTGGACACTGAACCTTAGTTTGGATAACTCAGAAAAGCCATAGACTCTCATTCACTTGGGATTGTTAACAGTTTAGAAAGTAATTTCAATGAATTGTTTTAAAATGGTTCACACATCTGGACGATGGCGGATGGGTAGGTGAAAAAAATAACCTAGAAGGATCTTCCCTTCTGGATTTATTTTTCAGTGATAACTAAGAAATTATTTTGGTTTTAACCAGTTTGAGCCCTTCTTCCCAAACAACATAATGACACTTTTTCTATTACCCTTCTGTTAAAATGAATGATTCCGTTTTAACAAAGTCCTGAGAGATTTGTCTTTATAACTCCTATAAAGGCATTTCACTAGCCCTCTCCCCCCCCCAAAAAAAAACCCAAATCTAAAACAAACAAAACATATGTTTTGTAAAAGCAATGCTGATCCCATGACCATCTCCACTTGCCATTTGGTTAATTGAAGCCTTTTATATTTTCATTTCTTTCTTCTCAGGATGAGAAACTCGTCCTCAACTGGACTTACTGAATGAGTAAGAGGCAATCACCAGAGTCACCCTAGGATTCATCGTCATCAACATTACGTAACATCAAGTAAATATTCTACATATCCTACGGTATTCCAGCCAGATGCTATTGAAAAAAATCTCCAGGGAGAGTATCCTGGAGTACTTTAGGCTAAACCAAACGACACCACTTAAAACATGAGATGAGGCAGTGTGGAAAGTGCAGTTTTGTTACACGCTTATGTGGTGCAGTGGACTGCACTGTGATCTCAGTGCATGAAAATTCACAGGCAGGGGAATTCACACATCACTGGAATTGAAATCAGGGCACCTGTCTGTGGAAGGCAGAGGATTTCAGGGCATCTTTAAAAAGATATAATGGTAATTACGGTCATGAAAAGAGAAAACACCATACATTAAGAACAATAGGAGGGATATTAAATCCTGAAAAAAAGAGGAAAAGTGTGCTAAATAGGGATCAGGTCAACAGGGACCATAAAAAGAAAGGTTTGGTGACTTGGAAGGAGAAATATATTTACCCCCCCCACATCACATATATGACATACATATATGTAGTAAACAGGTAATCTATCTACCTACTTAGCCATCCATCGTTCATCTGCTCAGTCATCTATACATATGACCTAGCTATCTACTTCCCAACTCAATCACTCCTGACCTGCAGTATTAAATAAATCAGTGGGGTATAGGGTGCAAGGATTTTATCAAAACATTTGTGATAGAATGAAGCAAAAGCAGACATAGGTCTTGAATGGTTGAAGATGACAGTCATAAGCATACCATAATCAAATAGCATCTTTTGCACCAATTAGTATGTTTAAGGAGCCAAGTTTAGATATCTTTTTAACCCTGTTTGGAAGAAAAGGATAACAAGAGCTTTAGTTAATGATATTCTAGAGATAGTAACACTAAGACAGTAAGGACCATTCGGTGAATGTTCTTCATGCTGATGTGGTATGTGGGAAAGTTAGAAACAGCCCAAGAAGCAAGGAGAAACCAGAGCTCAGTTTATTATATTTTTCATATGTTCAATAGTTTGGAAAGTAGCAAGGCATCTAGGAGTGGAATTTTAGAAAATATAAATGGAATTTTGTTAAGGTTATGTTTTTTGGCCATACATTTTAATTTCTCAGCATTTGTTTTCCTACTAATTAAAAATCTTGTACCAGATTCCCAGAGGTTCATCTGATAGTACTACATTAGAAGACAAATTAAGCAAGTGATGTAACACATTGTAATCTAAGCCAGGTATTTGATTACAACTTTTCAAAGACTCTGATAAAGTTCTCTGGAGAGTTTTTTTGTTTGTTTGTTTGTTTGTTTGTTTGTTTTTTAAGTGATAGAGTTCACTTGAGATGTTTTAAGGACAAAAACCAACGAACCAACCAACCAACGAACCAATATCATCAAACACACAAACAAAAATACCCATAGGCTAAGAAATATAACTGAAGAGAGCTTAGCACTGAATTGAGAATATATCTATAATCAATTCCTTACATCAAAGATATTTAACTGTGAAAATGAATAGTGCTACTGGAAGGCATGTAGGGGCATCATCTTTTCTGGAGATGAGGACAAGTAAGATGGACTCTCATAGGTCTCACTTTGGTGGAGTATGCTGAAAGGCAGGTGGCCAGACCACATGATCATCTTTTCCAGAACTACAATTCTGTGAGGAATCATTTCTCCCAAAGAAAAACAGATTTATGCATAACACTGAAATAGAAAGAGAACATTGGTGTCCCAAATCTAACACTTTGCTTCTCAGTTCTTATCCTGCTGTGGCACCTGAAGACTGTCCTCCACATGTATCCTATTCTTAAGTAATCACCAATGAGACCTGAAAGATTTAAGACAATCTATTTGCTAAACTTTCCCCAAGTTACCTGGACAACAAGAAAATCAAAAAGTATAACATCCAATCTACTTAACATACACTTTTCAGAAGGCAGTCATCAATTTTGTTTTCAAAGTTGTATTTTTAAACCTCAGAGAGTCAAAGAATGGAAAAAAAAAGTAATTTATTTTACTCTTAAGTAATAAAGTACAATTTTCCATTTTATATCAATCATTTGTTTTCAGTTAGAAGTTGCCAAAGTTTCTAAAAATATGTCAAATTCTTTCAATATTACAGTATATGATTTACCTAAGTATGCTTCAAATCTGTTTTTATTTCTCAATGACTGAGCCTTTTCCTTTCCAAATTTACACTCTTAACCACAATCAACATTGCATAAATTGTTTTATCATTACTTTACGGAAAATATTGCAAGTAACATATAGCTCATAAAAAGTCACTCCACTTTAAGTGAAAAGCTCTGACAATTTTCCCATAGTCCATGTAATGGAGTCATGGTGGAACTTACCACCATTGCTACTCTTAACAATTTCAAACTCCTCAACGTGCCTCACAGGCCACTTGCACCTGATCTTTCTTAACCAGAACACACCCACTTATGAGGCACGCAGAGGGGCTTTCAGATTAGAATAGAATTTGTGTTGGAGATCTCTCCTACTGCTTCCTGACTACTGAGCCCATTTTGACACAAATCTTCTTTGGTCTGAGAAAAAGTGCTCTTATATATGATGAACACTTGTTTCCACCAACTGTGAAACCCCAATATCCACATGCCATATAAACCTACATGTTAATATATTAACATTCAGGGCAAGAAAAAAGGAGTCTGTGAAAACTAAAAATTAGGCAATCCAATGACTGGCAGCAGACATATTTGTACATATGTCATTATCAGTTCTGTTTGACAGTGGTTCTCAAGAGCGCCGCAGTGATTCCTGGGGACATTCAAGCCCTTTCATGGGGTCTGCAAAGTCAAACTATTTTTACAATAATACTAAGACGTAATTTGCCTTCTTCACTGTGTTGACACATGCCTCAATAGTGAAGAAACACTGATGCAAAAGGGTTCTGGGACCTCAGGGTGATTCAAGGCAGTGGCACCAAACTGAACTAGTAGTCATTGCATTCTTGACCACCTGCACTTGCAGTAAAAGAAAAAAAAGATCGTTTCACTTAAGAATGCCCTTGAAGAAGCATTAAAGTTACTAATTTTATTAAATTTCCTCCCTTCAAGAGACTTCTTTTAATATTCGATGTTATAAACTGGAAATACACACACTGCATCTTTGTGTCCCAGGACACACTGGTTGTCTTAAGAAACAGTATTTGTATGATTGTTTGAGTTATGAGCGGACTAGTTGCTTTTTTCACAAAACACTAATTTTGCTTCTAAGAACTTATAGGCCAACCATGGTTAATTAGCCTTGTGTATTTGGCAGACATTTTCTCAAATACGAGCCACGTGAACACGTCTCCTCAAGAAAACGACCGATAATATTTGTTGCAATGATAAATTCAAGATTTTAATTGAAAATTGGAATTCTGGAAAAAGTGTATCTACACCGTGAGCTTGACAACTTCCCAATAATCAAAAAGTCCGCTGATCTCAGTGGTGATATTAACAACCTGATTCTCTGAAATAATGAATTTTGTCAATACTTGGAAGATCTGCACAATTCATCAATCACGTATTTTCCAAGTGACCAATGCGCGATGTTACAAAATCCATTTAGACACCAAGTAAGAGAGTATGAAGAGCCACTGAGTGGTCTAATCTCGGAGATCTCTGAGAAACTCCTACTTGCCGAGTAGCAGCAAAGGATACCTGCAATAATCTGAGCAGGTCATTAAAACACTCTTTCCTTTTCCAATTCTCTCTGTGAGGCAGAATTTTCTTCCGAAACCTCCACCAAAACAACATATTGCAACAGATTGAATACTTAAGCAGATATAAAAATCGAACTCTCTTCTACTCAGAGATTATAGATTTACAAAAATATAAAATAATGTCACTCTTCTCGCTAATTATTTTGCTTTCTAAAGTAGTTATTTTCATAAGAACACATTAATATTAACACGTATGTGGTTCTTCACTATTACTTTTCAATGATTTAATGTAGATTTTTAAAAGTTTTCCCTTAGCTTTAATTTTTAATACGCTAAATATTGATAGGTGTAACTCTAAAAGGAGAGAGAGAGAGAGAGAGAGAGAGAGAGAGAGATCTACAGTGTCCCAGTCATTTTTAAGAGCGCGAAGGGGTCTTTAGATCAAGGAGTTTGAGAACCGCAGCCTTAAGAGTGCTATCTTTCAACGTCTTGTAAACTTATTTTCTCTGTCCCTCCAGCAGTACGCCTTCGGTGCCCATTAAAATCAAGAGAATATTTAAACGTTGTAATAGTTACAAAGAAAATGGGTTTAAGAAAAGGCGTTGCCAATTGCAGTGTATTTTTTACAGGTCTTTCTCTCTAAGTCGTTGCTATTAACCATGCCTTGCTACAGATGTTTATAACAAAACACTAAAGATTGGGTAGAAGGGAGAAAACAAATTACTCTGCAGAGAACCCAGCAACTCTGCTAAAATACTGTCAGTTATTTATCTACTGTCAGCAGAGGTTGCACACTATAATCCTTGACAAGCTCAGATTCAGAAAGAATGAAGAGAGGGGGCAAGCATTGCAGTGAAGGGCCTGTTCTCATGCACAGACATTTTAACACAGATTTAAAGCCAGAATGTATCTTCTAGAAAATGTCACTTTTGATTTTGATACATATCCTAGCAAGGAGGCTCTACATTTGGTTGACTTAGTACGAGATATGTTAGAGGCTAACACTATATTTTAGACCATTCATGATCCCGGCGTGGAACTAACACAATGAGGTCAGCATCACTTCATTTTTAGAGTTGGCGACTGCAACGGCATGATTTCATGGGCATATTTTTTATGATAAGGAGGAGGCCTTTATTTTTGTTTTGTTGGGCAAGGTAATGACAGGCTCCGAGAATCCTGTTGCCCTCTCTGGTGGCCGTTTCTCCCTTTTGTTTACAGGGGGAACAATCATCCCTGTGTTCCCTCTCCTTAAGTCCCTTCTCTCTGTTAAGTGGCCAAGGCAAAAAGGCGACAGGCCAGGCCGCAGAGCTTCCCGCAGGCTACTCTAAAGAAAACCCCGCCTCGAGCAGGTAGTTTAATTAGCTCCCGATAAGGACAAGAAGGAGGGAGGTGTAGATAGAGGTGGGGGAGGCCCCAAACTAAGAGGGTTGAGCCGGCAAATCCAACCCTGGTCATTTCTAGTACTGACCAATGGTCTCCTTGAGGATACAGTTCGTATCGACCGGTCCGTTCTAGGATTTCTACCCAGGCCATCAGAGGTATAAATAAATGTGTGCTTGTGACCGGGCATGTCTGACGAATGCTGAGCCAGAATCTTAATTTTCTAATTCATATTCACCAATTAAAAATAAACTGTATTTTTATGAGCAAATTTACATAAATCAGATGATAAAGCATCTACCACTAAAGGGTAGGAGTTCAGCTCACGACATTTGCATATATTCTCCTAAAGAAAATATAGGCGTTTTAGATTTTCATTGAAGAGCCTTGCTGTGTTGGAACTCTAATGGGCTTAGAACAGTAAATTTTGAAGAAACTGATTGCTACCCCTGTAGCTAGTAAATGTCTGCCTAGACCCAGTGGCATTTGAAAAAAGTGTTTTATCATAAAATTATCCCAGCAGAGTCCATTCTGCAAGATAACATCATCATCATCATCATCAGTACTCCATGCAGGACCCAACAGCTCTGGCACAATATTGCCAGTCATTTATCTGTTGTCAGCACAGGTTACACACTGTAATCCTTGACTGCCTCGGAATTAGAATGTCTTTGATGTCCTCACAAGAGTTTTTTGCCCGAAGGCTTTACCAATGCTCGGCGGCTCAGTGTTTATTCCTCGTAATCTTCCTCTCATCTCCAGGCTAGCAGTGACAGATGGTTATGGGCACACAATAGTATTAAGAGTTTGATATTTTTTTTTATGCTGTGCTCTCTGTACAACAAATAGCTATCAGACGCGGGCCAGAGAGCTGACATGGCTCGCTTAGGTAATGGCAAACAAACAGCTCGGGTTGATGCTTTCTGTCATTTCCCCTCCTAACCCTGCTTGTTTTCATTGTATACTCTCAAAGGTAAACTATATTAACCTTATAGACTGTTATTAAAAAGATATATCTATATGAGCATAAAGTGCTTTTCTTTTCTCTTTTTCTTACTCTTTTGATTATGAAAGTAATACTGCTGACATATTGAACAAATATCGAATGTCAACATAAATTTTGAGTGTGTGATAATATCCCCCTTCATATAGCTGTGTGTCAGGCGGGAACCCGCGGATGATGCATAGCAGTAAATAACCCAAACAAAATTAGTTCTCTTGTCAGCTTCTACCTTGTATGTCCCCAGGCATCAGTAAAATTGACTGCACGCTAGATTTTCAAAATTAGCCCTAATGTTAGCTATGTGTCTGGCAACCTCCAAGTTTCCAATGTTCTACTATATTACCCGTAAGGATGAATGTGTTACTTTTATATTTTGGCATTTACTCTTGCTGATGCGGCTTTTTTTCCCTCTCCTCCAAATTAAAAATAATTTAGCTTTAACAATAAGAATGTGCACAAACATAATGCTGCATCTCTTTAAGCAACTAACTTTAGGCAATTAAATTAAATTAAAGCAAAAATATACAAAGGAAGAGAGGGAATTATTCAATTTAATATTGTTAATTTTATTAACATAGCTCTGTCTTATTTTGTGCAAAGGATTGGATAATAATGTGGTTCTCACTCTTCCCCCCATATCAGTATGCTGCTTTGTAGTAGGAGCCTACAAATTTAATTCTGCATTTCCATGCTAACCCAGAACCAAACTTTCTAGAACTGATTTTCTTGCAATAGGTATTACTTCGGAGGCAACCAAAGGTTAGCAGAATAAAAGGAAAAGCTTTCCAGGACCGAGAGAATGATGACACCTATTTTACCTTGAAACAGGTTAATCTCATCCAGACCCGATTCATTTTAAAATAACACACAAGAATGTCGAACAGCGTCCCCTTCTAAGTAAAATACGGTTTTAAAAGAAAAGTTACCCTCATACAAAGGGTATGCCGGAAGTGTGAAGTTGAACGGACAAACCCAAAGACACATTCCACAACAACTTTCAATCCCCAAATTTTGCGTTCATACATTTAGAGTCCAAGATGAAAATCCCTTTAGGTACCAGATGCTGCAGATCAACTGGGAGAGCTTCTGGAGTTTTAATGTGCTGGAAGTCAAATCCCCGGCAAAGGAGCTTTGCCTGGCCGGTGTGGTGTGCTTATTACTTCACCTGTAAACAGTTGCTCTCAGAAAATCGGACCTAATGATCAGCCCAGCATCTCTGCAATAAAGAGACCATAATCTGTGGGGGGAAGTGAACTCTAATCAGGCCACATGCAGATTAAACTAACTGGGAGGAATAAAAACTAGATTAAAATGTTCATGCCTAATACCAGAAGATTATCAGGACATTTTACCTCTTTAAATCCTAATTTATAGGAACTAGGGTTGAGTTTATGAGTTTGTATTTGGTACGATTACACGCCGCAGTTGATTTTCCTGTTTAGAGGAGATTCCGCTGGAAAGTGTTTTGCTTTAGCACGATACAGAGGCATTTGGGAGCAGGGGCACTGCTGCGAATGTGCTGATACATTTTATGACAAGTGAAATAAAGGCACCCAGTTGAAACTGGACAGATTAGGAAATAATGGAAATCGTTTTGTTTTAATGGTAATATTGCTTTAACAGGGTGTCTATATGAAACAGTCATATGATAACAGCACATATACATGTGTGTATATATATAGACATATAGATAAGGAATCCTGTTTTTATAGTTTGAAACTTCCTGAACAGGATTTGATTTTCTAGAGGTGTCTAGCTGCTGTTGTTAGATGAGCAAATCACTGCAAATGATTATCTGTAATTCCAATTTAATCTAAACATGCAACTATTTCTATATGGATATAAAGATATTTCTACCTTGGTACCATGTTAGTGGTACTACCACACTAAAGCAGTCTTTTCCTACAGCTATAGGGACAATAATTTACTAACTCCACCATCAGAATTATATTCTCTGTTACCGGTCTCCAACTCTTACTCAATTGGCACATCCCAAACTTACCACCTGTGAGGCCACACGATGTGCAGTGGTCTCTGCGGATCATCGGTTCCACCCAAAATGTCACAGGGATGAAAAGTCGTATTTTGTTTATTTTCCTTCAGGTGAGAGCTTGAATTATCTGATGAGTTGCACGTTCTCAAGGCTGACTCCTGTGTTAATGAGCTACCCGGGTTTTCTTGTTGTGCAGCATTGCAAGGTCCAGACTCTGAATTAAAATTCTTCAATAAATTCTCAGAACCTTTCTGCTCGTGTTGGAAAGGAAGGGCCGCGGATGGAGCAGTGCCACCACTTCCTTTAAGGCCGAGAATCTTCTGTAAATGGATTGTTTTGTGCTTGGGCATGAATCTGTTATGAAAAGGAAATGCAATACTATTTAAAACTTGTCCTTTACCTTTCTGTAAGGACGCAGTGATGATGTGGAAAACTGACAAAAATAAACACATAACAAACATTCCAGAGAAAGTGCAAAAGTAGTAGCCATCCAGGGAAAGTCCAAAACTTTGAAATGAGACCACCATTGTCTTTGAGTGGTTTTCAAAGAGTTTCTGTGGCTATAAAACCTGTACTGTACATACTGTGAAAAATATGAGTAGAGAAATGATTTATCACTCTCCCTTCACTCATCTTGGTAGAGTTCCATTTTACATTTTCCAGCCACTGCATGGCCCAATGCATATTTCCAAGCCACACTTAATCATTACCCAACAAAAATGCTTGAAACTCCCTTGATTAACACTGGCCATTTCTGCTCACAACATTGTTCTGTACGCCTGGGTACCTGTATACACATTTTTATTATTAAATCCAACTTGAGAATATTTCTTTTTTTTTAATTTATTTATGATGGTCACAGAGAGAGAGAGAGAGAGAGAGAGAGAGAGAGAGAGAGAGAGGCAGAGACATAGGCATAGGGAGAAGCAGGCTCCATGCACTGGGAGCCCGACACGGGATTTGATCCCGGGTCTCCAGGATCGCGCCCTGGGCCAAAGGCAGGCGCCAAACCGCTGCGCCACCCAGGGATCCCTTGAGAATATTTCTTGAAGGATATTTTTTCAATGCAATTTCTCCCCCATCTTCTATAATGCTTTAGCATACAGAGCTTGGCATCTGTTACTTACTGATAGAAGCATCTAAATAAAATGAAATCAAGAAGTCACTACTGGGGAGCAAACCAGTAGCGCTTAGAACAGACATGAACGACCAACTAGTCTGTGTTGGAATGCATAAAGAATGGATGTTCCAACTTGAGATTAATTCTGACTTGGGGATCAGTAAAGGCTTAAAGATGGTTTTACTCAAAGGACTTTGAAAGGCAGGAAGGGGGAAGTTCAATGTTGTGATCAAAGGAAAGGGCTGGGAAAGAACATAAACTCTTCAGGGAATAACAAGCAATCCAAAGGGGGTGGGGCCAGGTCTCAGAGTGAGAGGTCCAGAGAGGTAGACTGAAGCCAAACGACAAGTGCTTTCTCAGAATCCTTGAGGCCCGTCTTGAGACTTGACCCCTTCCCTGGATTGTTGAGTAAGTGAAGAAATGGAGAGTATATGCATATAAGAGGTAGATGAGGAAGAAGAACCATGGAAGGAGAGCAATAAGGAACATTTGGAAGAGTAAAATGAGAATCTGAGAGATTAACATCATCCTAATGAAGTGAGTTGAGAACCTCAAAAGAATGTCTAAGAAAGGAATCAAGAAACCATAAAAATGCATAAAAAGGGGGTATAGAGCATTGCAGAGGTATCAGAGCACCAGATAAAACAAGGAGCTTTTAGATCACTTGCTTCTCAAAGGGTAGTTCCCGTGGAGACAGCAGGCAGAAATCAGCCTGAAGGTTACAGTGTGTGCATCAAAGAGGGAGAGGCAGAGAAAGAGAGATTGAGAGGGGAATGGAGAAGCAAGGTCTCTTTTCCCTAATGGGGTACTTGTACATAGGGGTATTCATTGAGTGTTTACTTGGGGACACTTGCTAGGCAAGGGAGCTGGATCCTGAAGAAACAGAAAAGTCTTACAAGACAGAAGTAGGAGAATAGCATAGCACGTGGGATTCTTGGCATGGGGGAAAGTAAGTAGGCCTTATAAAAGAGAACAGACCAAGATTTCTTACAAAGCTGAGGGAAGAAGGAGAGAAAAGTGAAGTTGGAAACATCAGTTTCAGGTGGCAGGTGTGGAGTCCATGGTGTGTCACCAAAGCATTAGATGAGGACATTTATTTCCAGTGAGGTGAGTAGAGGTGAAGCTAAGTATAAGCAATGTGTTGAGGGAAGAGGGGCTGAGGATGTTCCCTAGGCCTGAAGGCAAGCTGGAGTGTGCTGGGTACATTACAGAGTCAAAAAGCTTGTTTGGGGGGCTTCTGTCCTTGTCTCAGAAAGCCCTTTGAGATAAATCACCTTATATATATAAAAACCCTCCCAGGTAATAGATATGCCCTAATAAAATGATCCATTAATCTTGATTTAAAAATAAAGAAACTTGGGCATATACACATTGTAGTTTCATACCCCACAGGTCTAAAATTATTATGGGAACTAACCAACTTTCTTCCTGAAACAAATACAAAACACTGAGTAGATTCTAAGGAACTAAAAATCAGTGAGGAAGTTCTCACTAATCACCATAAAAGGCAGAAAGAAAAATGAAAATAAAAATAAAAAAAAAAGACCATGACAATATCTTTATTTTTTAAGATTTTATTTTTAAGTATCTCTAAACCCAACGGGGGGCTCAAACTCACAACCCCAAGATCAAAAATTGCATGCTCCACCAACTGAACCAGCCAGACATACCAAGAATACCTTAACTTTTATTTTTTATTAATTATTTTTAAAGATTTATTTATTTATTTATTTATTTATTTATTTATTTATTTATTTACTTATGATAGCCATAGAGAGAGAGAGAGAAAGTGAACAAGTGAAAAAACTTGTTTATGTTGGATAAAGGATGCTAGGCGAGCTTAAGAAAGACTTAAACAGAATTACAAATTAGTGCAGGAAAGATTCACAAATAAAAAATCAGCAGGCATTGAAACAACATAACCAACATCGTCTTAGAAAACAGTATCATGACCCATCTTACTCCTAAAATGCATTTTACTGGCCAGCATGTGAGCAAAATTGCAAATTAAAAGGGATGGGAGACTGGCTACAGGGTTGCAAACAACAGGAATCGGTGACTGACAGGGAATGTCTCTGTGGGCAAGGTGCTAGGCCTGTTGGAGGAGCAGGATCCCCTGTTAACACAGGCTGTGGATGGCTGACTTGATAGGTGTGGTCAGTGGGGACATGGAAAGAGACGAACATAAATATGGGCAGTAAGCAAAAACTCAGCTTACTAATTGAAATTGAAAAAGAAAAAAATCCTGAATGTAAGTAGGACACATGGAAAACACTGTTGAGATTGTCTGGAGTTTGGCAAGAGGAGACTGTGCTGATCTGACCAGCCAATGGATGCCACTTCGTTATGGATCGTGTTGTACGGAGAAGGAAGACACCAAGTCTGCAGGGACAGAGGGCTGTGCAGATGCTGGTTTCATCTGGGGCACCTGTGACTGTATATGTTCGAAAATTAGAGAGTTCTTAGAAGAGCAATAATAATGATTAAGGCAATGGAAGAACTGATTTATGAGGACAGATTAAAGGAGCTAAATATGAATAGCCTGGTTAAGTGACAAGTAGAGGGGTACATAATAGGAGTCTCCAAGGGAAGAGAATAATTATTTAGCCGGGTATAAGGGGGTTATAACTAGAAGTAATGAGATGAAATTAAGAAAGGGAAAATTTAAGCTGAATTTCAAGAAAAACTCCCTGACGGTATAATTTATTAGCTCATGGAATAAATTCCCTATGGAAATGCTATAGTGTAGTGAGGGAAACTTAATAATAGGACTGGACAAAATACCAATAAATAATATAGATAATAATCCGGGACTTCAAAGAAGGTGGTTACATGCTATGCTTTCCTTGCTTAGAATATCTTCCCATATATTTTCCTTAACAGTCTGTTTATATATAGTGAATTGTTACCCAGATTAAGTGTTTAGCCAGTTAGCTAAATCAAAAAGGAAATATGGGGCAGCCCGGGTGGCTCAGCGGTTTAGCTCCACCTTCAGCCCGGGGCCTTAATCCTGGAGACCCAGGATCGAGTCCCACGTCAGGCTCCCTGCATGGAGCCGGCTTCTCCCTCTGCCTGTGTCTCTGCCTCTCTCTCTCTCTGTGTGTCTCTCATGAATAAATAAAATCTCAAAAAAAAAATAAATAAAAGGAAATATGTCCTTTAGGTGAGGTTGAGTTAAAATCACTTTATTATTCATACACTCGGCAGTAGTCAGCTGAAATAATTTTTTACTACTTTGTTCTAGCAGAACTGGTTGTGAAGCAAGCTGGACAAATGTATTAATATTTCTAAAACAAAACAAAACAAAACAAAACAAAACAATCCTCATCTACCATCCCACACAGAGTCTATTCTGATTCTCTGTGCCATGAAACTCATATTTTCATAGACATGTTTAATGTAAACAATTTATTGCTATAATAGAAATCAAAAAACTTTATTCCAGCTTTTCTAAATGTAGCTCTATGGTCAATTACTTCACATCAATACCAAGATCAAATAGGCATAATACTAACAAGCAGTTTGCTTAATAATAGTCACCACACTAATTAACCCATCCAGAACATTCTTAATCAGACACTATTTGTAATGTACAGTTAAGAGAAGCTTGGCAATAAACCGTTCTATGCTAAAAAAGAAAATAATACCTTACTGATGGGGTGAAACTGGCTTTTCTATAGAACTGGACAGAATGTGCTGTCCTGGCATTGACTCAAGAGAGTGAGTATGCAAATAGGCACATGTCTGAACACTTCCTTTCTCTTCCCGAGCTCCAACTCTGGTGGAGGTGTTAATGAGAAGAGAAAAGGTCCTGAGATAAGGAGTGAAGGAGAGAAAAGAGTCGGAAGAAAACCAGTGAGCTGTCTTTTAGAGCTTACGCCAGATTTGCCTTTTTAATAACCCCCCAATTTTTCTTAAAGAAATGCTACTGCCCACCTTACTCGTGGAACATCTTTCCCTGTTTCTGAGTCTCTCAGCTCTATCGGAGCCTGTTTTTACTTTCAGAAACATTCTGATTACTGTAATCATTTGCAACCTGTTACTGGCCATGGGGCCCTCCCCCAATTTCTTTCCTAACCAATACCAATCTGTGAAACACAAATAGAGCCTCCCTACCGCCTCCTCTCCTCGCAAATGCCCTTCCTTCCTCACCACGTCTGTCCTCCAACATGGTTCCAGAGACGCTGCCACAAAACCCCAGGACTGTGCTGGGCAATGTTCCAAGACGCAGCTGGTGTAGGTATTTTCGAGACCTAAATTTGCTTCTTCCTGCCACCCCCACATCCAAACACGCAAGCCCTGAGCTGAACCTGTAGTAATGGCCTTATTCAGATCAATCTGGAAACACTAGATTTGAGAGTAGCTTTAAATTATGTTAAGATTGATGGCGAATGCAGGAAATGCTCTGGGTACCTTAGCTTATTTCTGAAGAAGTTGAGAGGCTAGAGTATGTGTAGCTGACTAAGAGAGGTAATCAAAAGGAAGGCGATAAAGTAAAGCAAGTCAAGTAAACTTAGGACATTAGTATGGATTCATGTGTTACTGAAGAGAATACCGTGGTTGGACACTGCTTACAAATGTCTTTTTGAGAGATTTTTTTTTTAAAGTACTTAATATAGTGAGTTCAACCTATAGAGTCTCATAAATGCCCACAGAGAAGAGTCCATGAGACAGAGATTATCAATGGTCTTGCTTCTCAAAACAGATCTGGAAGACAGCACGTGAAAAATGATGCAGATTAGCAGATGATTAAAGGAAAAGACAGCATAACCAGTCAAAGATGATTCCAGAGTTGATACAAGGCAGAAGGAGGAGCATGTTAGCAACCGAAATAAGGAAAGTGGCCTGCGTGTGGGGCAGGCAAGAAGAGTGAGCTGAGGAAGCTCGGCCCCTCTCCACACAGGGAGGGCCAGGGGTATGGCCATGACGTTGCACAGCTGAGGCTGAAATTTTAACAAGATGTGTTTTGTGTAACACTAGAGAAGGTTCTGTGCGAAAACATGTTTGGTAAATGCTGAGTTAATGAGAGCGAGACATTTGTTTCCTAAAGAACTTCCCAAAGTACGTGCTAGTGTGCCCTATAAATATGCACACTCATTCATTCTTCTGTTTATTCAAAACATATTTATTGAGCACCTATTATGTAATAGGAATATTATGTTCATCGTTTCTCAAACTTAACACTTAAAGAAACAAGGACTCTCCCATCCCCAAGGATATACCTTAAGAATTAATAGACAACAAAGGATACTCTGGGAAACACCACTGGGGACTCTAGGAGATGGATGGACAGCCAGTCTGGAAGGCCAGCTAGGTGGTGGCGTATTTTACACAGGAGGCATGGTAGGAGTGGAGAAATGCTTTCACATGAGAAAAGGATGAAACTCAAACCAAACGCCATATACCAAGGCTACATGTCAGTAGACAAAAGGAAGGTTGAAAGAAATGAGGAGAATCTGGAAAAAACAAAATGACGGGAGATATGGTTCCAGGCTAATATGGATGACAGCAGAAAAAAATATCATTTGATTTTATCACAGCCATTTCTGTGGATTCTTGGATATAAACCACATTGAGAATTGAGGAGATGATGTTAAAAGAGAGAGAGAGAGAGAGAGAGAGAGAGAGAGAGAGAGAGAGAATTGAGGAGAAAGGAAATAGGAATCAAAGATAAATAACTTTTCCAAACCCAAGTGGGAAGACACATCTAGGCAGTGTAGTGATCTAAGTTCTTGGGTGATTTATAACAAAAACTATTCACTGTTTCCAAACAATGTGCTGGAAATTAATTACAAAATTAACATTTTTAGAATTTAGCCACATAAGCAAATATCAAAGATAATTAAAAAATCATGCTAGCCCACATGTGTCCAATATATTACTTATATGGTAAGCAGATTTATACAAAACTATAAACTATAAAAGTAAAAATCTTGATCTAGCATTCTCATGTGTACACATACATCCCCCCCCCCCCCCCCCCCCATATCTCTTGCCACACTATCTTCACTAAATAAAGGAATCACAAGCAAGGAAATCCATCATAATTAAAACTAGATGTTTGGAGACTACAACATTAAACAGAAAGACAGACTTATGTTTGGTTAGTTGGTTGCAGGACGGCTGCTCTTCTTTCCTGGAGATGGCTAAGGGCTAATACTCATAAAATAGATGGCACATGTCTATGGAGGCTGTTTCAATAAGAAACTCCTGGCGGAACAAAATATGAACAAATTCAAATCACAGACGAGTCAATCATAATCCACATGCACATAGCACAAATGCTTTGGGGGAACAGCCATCCAACACCACCGTGGCTGGTTAGGCCACGTTGTTTAGGCTTTGGTGCCTGGACCAGATTTCATCTCCCGCGGTGCAAACTTGCAAAGCCGACATGGAATATTGACAGTGATCTGTGAGGGGGCACTGGGCAAGAGTGTCTTACTGGAACTATGAAGACTCTGCTCTGTGACAGGATAGAAAAACAGAATCCAGAGACACTAGCTGCAGTTACAATTAACAAGCAAACCCTACTTATTAGCCCGAGAAATGCACGCTGGGACTGAAAGCAAATTTGTGGTCATCACATTGGCCTTGTTAGCTCTGTCTGGCCCCAGAGAGGATGCCCTTAGGGAGGACAGAACCTTTACTTATAGGCCAAGCTGCAGCTTCCTCCCTGGGTCGAGGGCCATCATTTTCCAATGACTGTCCCTTCAATAGTTGGGATGTATGGCCATCCTAGAAAAAGATGGTCCTGTGCTCATGAATCTAGTCCTTTTTTTTTTCCCTTCCCACCACCACTTTCCTGAGAATCTAACACTTTCCAAGCACCTTACTTACACCACTTGACTATATGACCTCTTCTGACAATACAGGTTATGTGGTTAAGATTATTTAACTTAAACAGTTATGCCTCAAGTCCCCATTCTCTCCCGATTTCTGTGTTTGGGATGGTAGAGATTGCTAATGTAACTGCCTACCAGCACAAGCAGTTTGTCTCGGGCAATTTTACAAAATCTCTTGAGAATCAATATACTCCTCTCACAGAAAATTTAAGGCCCTTATAAACGTGAGACGAAAAGCTACCTTGCATGTTGACAGAAGAAATGTTTATCAAATTCAGAGCTAGTCTTGCGAGCATATGCATGGTTACTTCTCATGAGCTCCACTCCTCCCAAAACAGAGTTCTCTCGGAACAATAAAACCCTCTAGTTTGCACAAGGTTTACTATAGCAATTCAACACAGGCAGAGCTGTAGGCTAAACTGCCAACGGGGAATCTTTATTCTCCTACCTCCGTTTCGAGCATTCCCCACCCACTGGTGGCTAATTCCCTAAGATATTTATACTGCTTTCTGATTGCCTGGGTCCCCCTGCCATCCCCCACACCTACCACGCATCTCCTGGTAGCCTATATGCTGGAACTAAGCCCCACTTTGGATCCAGCCCTGAATCACTCCCTGCTCTCCACAGTTGGTCTTACTGAAAACGAATCTTGAGATCCCTGGGTGGCGCAGTGGTTTAGCACCTGCCTTTGGCCCAGGGCGGATCCTGGAGACCCGGGATCGAGTCCCACGTCGGGCTCCCGGTGCATGGAGCCTGCTTCTTCCTCTGCCTGTGTCTCTGCCTCTCTCTCTCTCTGTGTGTGACTATCATAAATAAATAAAGAAAAAAAAAAAAGGAAACGAATCTTAAATTCCCACAATGTCTCTCACTTTCTTTGCTCAACGTCTTACACCCTTGAAAAAGGGCAGTACCTTAACTCAAGGGAACTTATTATAAATGGGATTCTGAGCCTGTGGTATTTGAAATGAAAGATTATTTTGGGAGGACAGGTGGGGAGAAATCTTTGTGAAGCCCCTTAAAGAACTCCACTCAAGCAATGGGCATGTTGGATAGAGAATCCAGGCTGTACAGGCACTTCCTGCATTTGAATTTATTCAAACCATTTAATTTCTCTGAACCTCAGTTTCCTAATCTATAAACTGGAATGGTGTCTGTTTTTGCAAATTTCTTCAGAGGATTAAAAGAGAATTGTGCCGTGTAGAGTTGCTGAGTATATCTAAGTCAGGTTCCCATGCCTTTGCTCATTCAGGTTGATACCCACACTTAAGGAATCAGTCCTAAGGCCATCTTGGGTAACAACAATTTTCCTAGTAAGTTAGTAAATGAGAAACTGTAATCAATCAACAAGTGTTCATTCGACAAATATTTAAGTTCCTCCTGTCATATCTGTATTTACAAAGCCTTTAGTGCATATATAGCAACATTTCATACTAACTTTTTTTAGGCTTTTAGTTCCCAAAGTTGTAAATTCTTCAGATCACCTTTAACTTAAACTGTTTACCGGTTCTATTACTAATATGATCTAATTTTTCAATTCAAACTGGGTAACTTGCTCATCATTTGTTTCATTAATAAGTCAGAAGCGAAACTGCAATACCTTCCATCCTTTCACTTTAGTTCATTTAATGATAGTTCATAAAAAATGAAAACTGTAGATCCGAGGTAATCTCTCTGAAGTAGGAGGAGGCCGTTTCACACGTGCCTAGACTCCACAAGTTCTTTTGTTGGGATTTACTTTGTCGGCAAGTAAACGTTCTCACTACTCTTCTATAGCATCAATAAAGTGTTGAAGGAAATTCTAAAAATGATCTCTAATCACATGTCCTATTCCATGATTTTTTTTTTTTTTTTGAGAAGCCATTATTTGGAAGTTGAAAGCGGGATGGGAAAATGTGTTGATATTAAAGAAAGTATCGCTCTCTTCTTTCCAAATAAATATAAGAATTCCCTATGGCAGTGTTTCCAGTTGGAGACTCTCCTTTCGAACAGGACATCGTTTTATTGGTATAATGGACTGGATGGTGTTCCCTCAAAATTAGTATGTTGAAACCCTGACTCTTCATGTGACTATGTCTGGAGATAGGGTCTTTAGGAGGTAACAAGGTTTAAATGAGGTCATGATGGGCCCTAATCCAACAGGACTGTGGCCTTCTAAGAAGCAGAAGAGATCTCTCTCTGTCTTTCTCCTTCCACTACCACGTGTGAGGACACAGCCGCAAGCAGCTATCTGCAAGCCAGGAAGAGAGTCCTACTCAAAACCAACCATACTGGCACCCTGTTCTCAGGTGTCAAGCTCCCAGAACTGTGAGAAAATACATATCTGATGTTTAAAGCACTCAGTCTATGTGTTTGTTTGTTTTTGGCAGCCTGAGATGACCAATACAAATGGATACTGCTGTGGAAAAAGGAGAGAGGGTCAACACTGTGATGTGTGAAACTCTTCCTAAACAGAGTATCAGGAAACCTATGGAGTAGGAGGCACTATATCTATGTTGACAGGCAGTGACAACAAGAGAATATTGTCAAAGAAGAGGGAGCCGACCATCAAAACTGATAAAAGAATTTGGAGGATAAAAAGGAGAAAATGTTTGTGAATTTCATTGTGAAGCACAAAATGTTACTTGTTTATTAAGAGTCAAGAAAAGAGGATGGAGTTTTAGAAAAGAAATTTTTCTTAAAAATTTGTTTGGTTGTGAATAAAATGATTTAATCTCTCTAAACCTGGGTTTTCTCATCTGATCAATGAGAATACCACCAGTCGTAGACTTCTCACAGAACAATAAGGATCAAAACATTCTATCAAATCTACTGATTATCTTACAGTCCTTATTCATGGGCAAAAGGGCACACTGGGTCAGCAGGCTCTAGGCACATGGTCTGTTTTCAAATTCAGGGCTCTGCTACTTATTAGCTGACCTGGAGAGAGAATTTTTTCTGTAAGTATTAGTCATTTCATCTGTAAAATGCGGATAATAGCATGCTGCCTTTGCAGAGTGATGTTCTCCACGTGGCTTGGCACATAGTAAGAGGTCAGGAAATACTGTTCTTTTTTATTATTGATAACAATGGTGAAGATTATCATAATTGTGTTGTCACGATTACTAAAGAGACACTCAACGTTAAAATTTCTGGTCTCTGACTCCACTGTCATTTCATAGTGAAACCCATTTTCTGAATCAGACTTATGCTTTTTTAAGATACGTTTTTCTTGTTAACTCTTCCCAGTTACACGTTAGCCATCCATTTAAGGCAGGCATTTTAATATGTTACCTTATTTTCATTTATGTACTAATCATAGATATGTACTCATGCCTAGAGGCACATTAGTTACAAAAAGGCCTAATGTTATAAATCAAACGAATATATTCCTCCCTATTATTTGTTTGTTATTTTACTTTTTTCCTACCTTTCACTTTTCCTTGTCTTTCCTTTTATTCTTTTCACTTTTCTAACTGAGATTTTCCATTTTCCCCCCCTTCTTAAAGCTGCATAAACCAAGAAAATAAAACCAGGAAATTTAAAACATCAGTTTCCAGGTCTCTGAAGCGTGAACAGATGGGCATCAAAAAATCCAGTCCCTTTTTTTTTCATTTGCCCATCCACAACCTGAAGAAATCAAAATTACCAGCAAATCCAACTTCTAGCACAACCCACTTTTTCCTACCACCACATTAAATGCTATGGCACTAAGTATTGATTCATTTCAAGTTCTGATTCTACTGTTGTTCAGTTGTTAAGCCACAGAAACTGACTTTATTCTGAACTGATGCTAGAAGATATAGCTTTGTTAATATTACATGTGAGATGAAGTCTTCAACTGTACAAAGTGAGTGTACAAACACCTTCACTTATTTCAGCTTTTCTATAATTTCCAGTATTTCTAAATTTGGAAAACAGGGGTAAAAATATAACAGATAGGTAAATTGCTGGGCTATTACTAGAACATAACCAAGGCTTGAAAGCAAAGAAATGCCATAAATACTCTGTGAAAATACTGAGTGAAAAACATTCAGAGAATAAACCATTCAATTACCATTAAACAAAGATCAGAGTGCTGAGCAAATAGCCAAGTTGCACTCATGGAACAGATGATGTGGTAGGTGCTCCGATCATGGGAAGAATAGGTGTTAGGATGATAGAAACCCAGTCATGGAGATGGGGTTAGTGCCAAGGAAGGTTCTGTAGAGAAGGTGGTCTTTCAGCTGAGGGTTGGTGGTGACTGGAAGTTAGCCAGTTGAGGTAGTGAGAGGTGGGCTGCGCTAAGAGCAATAGAACGTGCAAAGGGCCGGGGGGGGGAGGACAGGGAAGGTGGGGGGCATGGTCCAGGCATAAAAAGCAAAATACTCAATCAGAGTATTGATTGAGGTTGAATAGGAGTGAAGGTGGGTGAGGGGAGGGACAAAAATGAGGCCCAAGGTATAACCAGGGGAAGGCTTTTCTGCCCTTAATAATATAAGGCAAGTGGTTTGTGGCCATTTAAGGCTGAGTTGGGGCTGAATAAATGCTCTGTTGCAGTGTGAAGAATGGATTGGGGACAGCACGGCAGATCAAATACCAATTTTAAATCCCTCTTGCCTTTTGAATCTCCACCAAAATAATGGTATGGGAATTTTTAAAAAAGGCCTTGACTTTCAAAGACAAAGAGGTAAATTGAGAAAGATGACAATAGGAAAGAAATGTCAACTAAATTTCAGAAGATAGAAAGCAGACAGACGAGTGGTGTTTGAGCAGAGAGGAGGAGGCAGGACATGTCCATGCGTGCAGATGATTTTGCTTGTGCATGCAATGTTAGCCAAGAAGCAGCAGCTCATTTGTTCCAGAGAAACTCCAAAGGCTCAGGTATCGGACATATCAGGTACCTCTGGAGGTGCAGATACAGAGCAGAACTGAAACCAGAACTGGTAGCAATTCTATATGATGTGAGCACAAACCCCTCTGATAACTTCCCTGAGCCCACTGCAGCCAGGCGTAACAGCCAGACCAGTTACCTCTGGTCTCCGCTCTACCCCTACCTCCCATTCCTCACCTCAACAGCAGAAAGGAGGCTTCCTTATCAGAAGGGCTAAGCCCCAGAGACCAGGTAAGGCTGAAGGCAAGGATGAGGGAAATTAAGGGAAATAATGCCCATTTATTGGTGATGCCTCTCTAGCACCCTTCTCGAACTATTTGGCTCTCAGACAGCAATAGATTCCCCATGTAGGCGATTGGAGGAACCTTTCTCTGGAAACTTACTGGACTGACCTGTCGCCAGTGACATGTGGGGATGCCAAAGCAAAACAAGTGAATTCCTTGTTTGCTCATTCTATGAAAAAGGTTACTAGTCCATGAGCCCTGTCTCTGAACTACTAAATATCTTTCAGGGTCTTACTCTCAAATAGGAATGGAGATCCAGGGACCATGAGACTTTTGAGGAAAAAAACTGTTCACATGAAATAAATATGACCAAGCAAACAAGTACAGAAAAAGGAACTTGAAAGAAATGGAGACAAAGGGAAGAACAGAAGAAAATTAAAAAAAAAAAAAACCCTATAATATTCAAACTGATAAAATAAGATTTCTGCATTCATGGTGAGAAAAACAGAGTGTAATAACAAAGGACATTCAAGAACAAAGATGACTGCTTGCAAACAAAAATACTGTAATTGAAAAAGAATCATTAGATGAATTGGAAGATAAGGTCGAGAAAATTTTACAGAAAGCAGAAAACCCAAAATGGAAAGACTGAAGTAGAAGAAGAGATAACAAAATGAAGTCCATCTAAGTTTCAATATTGATGAATAGAAGTTGAAGAAAATGAAGATGTGGAAAATCACGGGGGGGGGGGTGTGAAAATCAAAGAAACCACATAAGAAAATTCCTTGTGCTGAAGGGAATGAGTGACCAGCAAAAGAAAGGAACAAAGATCTAGTTCAAGCAGAATTTTGGAATTTAGGAGTACCAGCAGTGAAAAAGAAAGTCTAATGCCTTTTGAGAGAGCAAACAGGGAGAATCACATGCACGCAATCAGAAATAGACGGGACTTCTCAACAGGAAGTTCGAAAAGTAGAAAACAATAGACCATTACTTCAAGCTCAAGAGGAAAATGATTTTCAATGAAAGCTCAAAACTCAAATATCAATCAAATGTGAGACAAGATAAAGTCATTTTCAGACACGTGAATTCTTAAGAAATTGTAGTTCCCATGTACATACCTTATGGTAGATACACCACACTAAAAGGGGAAAGAAAACGAAGAGAGAGACACGGGATCAAGGAAATAGTTGACTCAAGGGCCCAAAGAGCAACTGGAAGGATTAGGAACCAGAGAATGGAGGCCTCCAGGATGGAGATATCCAATGAAAAAAATGGAAAAGATGGGTTTCTTGATGTGACTCACTGTAACAAAATGATGACTCAATGACAGCAACAGAGCTTAGGAATGAGTTTGTGATAGAGACAGACACCGGGCAGATACAGCCAAAGCAATAATTAGCTTCAGGAAAAAGTGAAGAGTTGTTCAAGGAAGGAAACCTAATCACGGAATACAATGATGCTCAGCAGGGAACATTTTTTACATAGCAATAATGCTATAAACACAGAATATTTAATTATCCAAAAGTTGATATATAAGCCACATTGGAAGGATAGGGTGAGGGAAAGCCAGACTGTGAGAGAGCTGACTAAGTCACTTCTACTGGTAGGAAGTAAATAGATAAATATCTATGTTAAAAATCAAGAAATGGTAAGACCAGAAAAAAATTAAACATTTTGTCAGTGGCAGTGCCTCTGTGGGTGGGAGAGCTTAGGAGTAGGGAAGGACTGGGGAAAGGGATTTTGCTTTGTATTATAGACTTTTTTGTACTCTCTGACCTTTTAAAGCTAAGCCTATGTATTACCTTGAGAATTAATGATTTTAATAATCTCTGGAAATTTCTTGCCCAAATCTCTTTGAATATTGCCTCTAACACTTTCTCTAATTTTTCCTTCTGGAAGTCCTATTAGACATGTGTTGGATTCTTATCCTTTTAGTCCTTAAGATCTAGCTTCTAGGTCACTAAGTCTCCCTTCATACACATCTAATACTTAACATCTCCACTGAGTTCAGTTTAATGAATGTATTAAAATTCTACTTAATCCTTTAAAAATATGCATTAATTTTTAAAGCATCTTGTATTTCTCATGTTCTAAATTTATTTTTATGCTACTGTTTTAAAAACTTACTTTTTGCTTTCTATCCAGAAGTTTCAGTATTTGAAGTTATTAAGGACCTCATCCCACAGTCAATTGTTAAGAGCCAGCTTCTGACTTGCTAAACTGTAACAGATATTGGACAGGAAATATCAGAAAAGAAAGTTTTGAGGAGAGGTGGGGATGACAGATGTAGATCTTGATCACTCTGCCTGGGAAGTGCTATAGATTCACCAAAGTGAGACAAGGAGAGAGAGTTTTGTACCTAAGTTTTATGCTTCCTTAAAAACTCAACAGTTTTCTAAATTTTAAGACATTTAATTAAACTGTAAGGTAATCAGCAGGTATTTATGGAGTGCCCACTCAAACTGAAATCTCTGCTGCTTTAAGAAAAAACAGACATTTTAACATATGATTGAATTTCCCTCTTCCAAGGTTTTTTTTTTTTTTTTTTTTTTTGGGAGGGGGGAGGAAGGGGAGAAAGAGGAAGGGAGAGAATCTTAAGCAGGATCCAGGTCCCCTGCAGAGCCGGAGGCAGGTGGGGCTTGATCTCACAAACCAGAGATCATGACATGAGCCATGACCTGAGCTGAAATCGAGAGTCCAGCAGAGCCACCCAGGCACCCCTCCCTCTTACAAGCTTTTTAAAGAGATAGTACATTGGTTGTTGAAGGATCACAACAATCCATGGTCATCCTTCAGGATATGCTGAACGTTATTTTGAGTTTCAACATTAGCTGCAGAAAGGTTTTCACTTTGCATCTTGAAACAGCTTTTCCTTGAATGATGGGCTCATGAATATGGGCAAGTGTTTTCAAGAGAGAATTATATACAGTCACAGTTTGTATTTTTGTGGGTCATAAACACAGATGTGCAAACATCTCCTTTAATACTAAATTGGATATAAGTGGAAATTTTATGCTTTTAACCATAAATATTAATAATAACAAACATCCTGGGAAAAGTAACCATTCAATGGAGTTCTCGTATAAAACAACAACAACAAAAATCTTGTCATCTTAAAAATGTACCTAATTCCATAATTTAGCTGTATCGAGGGTGTCTGCATCTTGTTAGGTTGGGCTATGTTAAAGTATTACATACCACCTGAGCTGTCAATATGTGCCCTAGTTTATACACATTTAACATTTCAATAATATATGCCATGGCATAACCAAGTTCTCAGGGAGTCAAAGCCAGATTATTCTAGAGCTGAATGTAAGTTTAGGAGTACAGATAGCAAATGGCCAGATGGCCCTGCAGTAATATCTGCTGAAGGCCATTTAAAACCAATCCATGGGTAGTAGATGTATTCCAGCAGAGAATTATAGACAACCAACCAAGAGATACTAAAGTCCTACTACAATACTATCTTTGTTAAGCCAGAAATAACATTTTGATTTTATAGAACTGGAGTTCAAACAAATCTTATTCTTTACTCCCTGTAGTAAATAAATGAGCAAAATCAACTCTACTGGCTCACAGGTTTATGGCCCACAGTAGATGTTCAATACGTACTTGCTGAATGAATGACTGCCTTGGTACAAGGAAGTGGAAAGGGTTATGCATACACAATTTTATGCTTTTCTGGGCCCTGATTGTTTTCGTATACTGATGTGTGGTTTGGATGTTTGAGTATGTTTTATTTAGGTGGTTTGCATATGTGAAGTAGGAAGAGGTAAGGTTGGTTGAAGGGTAATTATTTCTTGATGGAAGAATATAAAAAGTATAAACAGCTCAGCTATTGCCTAAGCAAACTCAGCTGTTCGTTCCTGATCTACAATGCAAATAGTATACAAAATGAGGTTTCATTAAAGAGTGACTGTCACATCAATATGAAAGAGAATGAAGACCTGCTATGCAGTATTATTAGATATATTGAATTTGTTGTCACCAAGATCAACAAAATACTGCTTCGAAGGCCGACACACTGTGACACAGAAATGGCTTTGCAATACAGAACACTTCTCTGATACAATTTTTTTCATATTATTGTAATGGAGTTATATCTCTAGAAGAAATGAGTATCCATTTATTGATGGCTTGGGTCACTAATTAAAAAAAGTGATAAACTAATGAGAAGGTATCTGTGATAAATAATGATACACTTTGGGAAAAAAATTAGAAACTTTTAAATCACGTGATATGTTCACAACATAAATAATTCTACGTCACATGGTGTAAAATGGGACTTTTCCTATTATTTTCCTATTTCAGCTCAGGTCCTAACCTTGAGGATTAAGACCTACCAATGCCAAAAGGAAGTGTGAAACACACCTCTGCAGGACTTGCTAAAGGTGGATATGTTGGTCCCATGACTCTTACTCATCACTCTCTAACAGCCTAAATATGAGGAGGAAATTCACTGGTGTGGATGGACTCCATGATAATTCCTTGTAGAGATTTGGGATGTTTGCCGGAAGGGATGTTGGCATCTCTTTCCCCAAACTGGATGACTTCCAAGCTGCTGAAACTCAAAATCCTGCCACCTCCACCTGCTCCTAGAACAGAGCTCAGAAGTATTCTTGGGAGAACCTACTGCATATGGGGCATAGATCCTGACAATAGCCCTGATGCCAGGATTCTGAAGGTAGGAAGCTGAGTGAAGTTGTCCACACGGCAGGGCAAGGAGATTGGGCAGCAATGGAAGAAGCCTCCATTTTTACCAGTTGAATAGGAGAGGATACTTGATTCCCTCCCACCGCATGTTCCTAGTGGGGGGAAGTCATGCATGCACCATATTGAAAGGTCTATGCTCAAGAAGGTTGATGTCAGGGTAAGGGACATACCTGTATGTCAGGATCTGAGAGAAGGAAATGATAAGAGGTCACCCAGAGAGGGTTTCATCCATGCTGGGGAATCCCTCTGTGTGTGAGGTCTTCCCAAGAAGGCCTCAAAAGAACATACCTCTGCACCACACAGAAGAGCTGGTTTTGCCTATTGCATTTGCCTATTCACCCAAGAGAGACCCTCCAACAGCACCAGCTATTTAACAAGCCCTCCTCTCTTTTGCTCCAGCCCTTCCTCTTAGTCCAGAGCCTGCTGCAGGAGCTCGAAGGGGAGGACAGGAGGCAAGAAAGGAAGTGCATGTAACTGCTTTATTGAGCAGGCTGCACTCGATGGATATAATAAGGGACTAGTTTTATTCTCCCCTTTTGTCACTGCCTTCGGACACATCTCAGATCTCCTTTCTCTTCCTGTTGATGACAGCTTTGGCAGACACCTTGGCTTTCTGGCTTATGATTATTTTCTTCTGGTACTGTTAGCATTTCTTTTTTTTCCCCCTCCTGTGTTACAATCTAGGAATAGAAAATGCCTTTTAAAACATGACACTAAAGGTAGAAACCCTAAAAGCAAAGAGCAGGTTCCTCTGTGTAAAAATAAGATGTTTTAACATACCTAATGCTTCATAAATACAACTGAAGGGCAGCATGCAAAAGGGAAGAAAATATTTGAAGCCTATACAACAAATGAAGACTTCATCAGTTAACCCTTAGCAATCAGTGGGGCTGGCTGGCAGGCAATCCCAGGTTCAATGAAGTCTGCTACTATGGGGCCTGGGAGCTGTGTGATCCAGGCAATTCATTTCACATCTCCGAACCTTAGTATTCTCAGCTTCAAAGGGAGGCCAATACCATTACCTACATCAGTGGGCTGTGGGGGAGAATTAAATAAACTAATTTGTGTACACCACTTAGCACAGTGTTCAGCAAAGAGCATGCACTCAAATAAACATCAGTTTTGTATCTTCATCACCATCATTAAATCTCCAAGTGGCTAGCTATGGGTAGTAAAAATCAATTTATAAGCATTCTTCCTCTTTATTTTTGTCTGCATTGCCATGGTTTTCCACAATGAGCATGTGTTACTTCGGTGGGGAAAACACACAAACTATTTCAATTAAAAAAATAAGAATAAAGGCATGTGTGAGCCTCTGCCAACTTTACAAAGTAGAGCAAGGCAGCTGCGTGTTTCTCACTTGGACTAGAGTTGGTCATCCTATTTAGTTTGTTATAAAGAATGTCCCTCAATTACCGAATAGGGAAAATGGTTGTCTTCCAACATAGGCAAGAACCATCTGGTCATTCATTGATAGAAATAAATATCTGAACACGAATTATGTTTCCACTGATCAGTATATATACACACAAGACACGAGAAAGGCATAATAAAAGCTTCAGAAAACATTCACAGGAATAGAACCAAACAATTTGTATCACAGCTTTGTGCCATGTTGTCACATCAGGTTTTACTTGTTTATCATATCACTTCATTTACTCTAATGAAAAATTACTCCTAGGACTCAGTTTCCTTTACTGGCATCACTGCTCATTCTGGGCACCAATTTATAAAAATAAGGCAAGGGGAAAGATACTGATGTCATTGTCAGATGAAGCAAAACCACATGAGAGGCCCTGGCTCTGGTGCTCATTTGGGTTAGATCGAAAGAAGAGGGAAGAAGTTCTGGGGTGTATGTGTCACAGTATTTGAAATGGCTGCCCTCCACAAACAAGCCCAATTTACAAGAGAAGAACATATAAGGTAGAAGGGGGTTTCAATTTTTAAACTATGTTACTAAGTACACATTTGCTTCTAAACTTTAAAGCAGTGCTGAATCCCATTTGGACAGAGTTATAGCATTGCTTTAAACACACACGCACAGCCCGACACACATACACCATGGAGGTAATCCAGTTACTCCTGCAGCGCAGATGTGCACAAGAATGCTCTAAGTGATTAAGATAGGGCTTTAAAGTTAGTTAATTAGAAACATCTCCCTTTGTATGATCAACACTGATACTAGCTTTGAGTCCTGATTGGCTAAATTTAAATTTAAATTTTAAGATGCATGAAACACTCTTTGGACCTGCTCTGGTGTTAAACTGTCTTAGAGTAAGTAAGGGCCTTCAGTATCCAAAGTTCTTTGGTCAGAACTAACATTTTAAACAATAGAATTCTTCTCATCTGATATGATTAAGCTGAGCTTCTCATAAATAGCATGTATCCTTTCTTGGAGGGAAAGATAACAAAATCTAAGTGTAACATTTTAAAACCTATCTTGATAGGAAGAAATTACTGTCATTATAACAAACACGACACTGCTGTTCCCTCATTATTGGCATGATCCTTTTTAAAAAGGCCATAGGACCACTGAGAGGGTAAATTATAATAATTTATAGGAACCCCTTCAGCATAGTGCTTGGCACAAGTGGTTGCTTAATAAAGTTTCAGTTTCACAGAAATGAAGGTGATTGCTGCTAGAAAAGTGAACCTAAAGAGTTATAAGAAGCATGTACTTATTTTTAAGTTCAAATTTTATTTTCACAAGACTTAACAAATATCAAACTCCCAATTTACATGTTATATAGGGGAAAAAAAACCATTTCTGCCTTTGGAGATTTTAAAGTTACAGTCACACGAAGGCTCAAAGGTCAAATGAGGCTGCTTCCTATTGGCCTCACATTCCTTGACCCAAAGCCATATCCACAAAAGGTCACTCCCAGTCTCTTGGGATCATGTTGACAAGACCATTCATTCACAGATTAGCAGAACAATCCAACTTCCTTGGTTTATTAAAGAATGGATCAGTTTAGGTCATCTTCTGACAAATACATATTACTCTTCTATCGGAAAACAATATGGATGTATTCTTTGAAAGAGATACACTTGATCATTTCTGCCTGGTAGGACTAAAGCTGCTGGTGTTAATGGCAAAGACATTTGTGTGCAAAACTGTGGACTTTCTTTTTTTTTTTTTTTTAAACTTTTTTTTTATATATTTTTTTAAATTTTTATTTATTTATGATAGTCACAGAGAGAGAGAGAGAGAGGCAGAAACATAGGCAGAGGGAGAAGCAGGCTCCATGCACCGGGAGCCCGACGTGGGATTCGATCCTGGGTCTCCAGGATCGCGCCCTGGGCCAAAGGCAGGCGCTAAACCGCTGCGCCACCCAGGGATCCCAACTGTGGACTTTCGATCTTGTTTTATTTGTATTTTGTTCATGACTCCAGAGAAGTGGATAACAATGCCAACTAAATTTTGTTCTCACTGAAGTGTCACATAGATCCTAGAAACAGAGTTGGGAGGGAAGGTAGGATACGTGAGTAAAAATCCTTCATTAGAAGGGGGACCTTTAGAAGCAAACTGTCTGGGACTCAAATTTCAGGGTAATCACCTCTCAGGTAAGTAGCCCTGGGCCAAGAAGATAACCATTGTTGTTTCACTTATTAAATGGGAGCAACTTCTTAGGGTTATTTTAAGGATTAGCTGAAATGGTATATGAATGATTGATGCAGAGCAGAGACTATATATTGGTAAGTCCATCTCACACCAAGGCCACTTGCTCCAGAAAGAAAGCAAAACAAACTTGCTTAGACTAGATATGCCGGTTATGGATGTTTTGGGTGCCATAATTGGAGAGAGTCTCCCAGAAAAGTTCCAGAACTAGTTGATGAATTCAGATCTTTTCTTCTTTGTTTGTTTGTTTGAAATTTCTGCTCTAAATAGCTACCACTGAATCCTTCACCTTGCACTGGTGGCTATCAGTGGCATTACTGGTATAAAAACTTCCCAGATACCAGAGTAGTGAGGATGGTAAACTATGATGGCAACAACCCTCCATCCCTTATCATATCTTCTCTTTTTTCTATTATTTTTGATTGGCGTAGCTGCATAAGGCACTCAAAGAAAACCATGAAGATATAGGAAAAAAGCTGTTGGAGAAATATGTTTTAAGCTAGATGTTAAGTGCAGAGATTTGAGGATAAGCCAATAAAAAACATGGTAGCAAGCTCAGAAAGAGGGAGGTGATGAACAGGAAAGAGTCTCATACCTAGCCAGCAATATCAAAATTTTCACTTTTTTCTTCCCAAAGATTCTACTTATTTATTCATGAGAAACACAGAAAGAGAGGCAGAGACATAGGCAGAGGGAGAAATAGGCTTCCTGCAGGGAGCCTGATGCAGGCGGGAATTGATCCCAGGATCCTGGGATCATGACCTGAGCCAAAGGCAGACAACCACTGAGCCACCCAGATGCCCCTCAAAACTTTCACTCCTAAGAATGTTTTCCCCTCTTTAACTTCTTCTTAGTCAAAATACTATCTAGTAATAGCTTATACTCAAGTACTGAATAGTTTTGAACAGGTAGGCAGATATTAAGGGCCTATTGTGTTACTGCCCATGCTTAACTAAAAAGGCTATTCTTGCCATATGTCATAGAAAGAAAGTTGTTGGAAATATTGTGTCTTTTGGCACAACTTTTTGGGATTCTTTTCATTATTCTTTATCTGTATATGGTCACACAGGCAAACTGCAAAAGTAATTCAATGTTATTGTGGGATAAAATCAAAATTTTATTGAAGAGTGTTCTCTGTGAAAATAGTAATGCACTCATTAGTTTTTCAAAACCAGTAAGAATTATGGGAATCAACTGGTTGAAAAAGTTGTCTAGAGTAGACTTTGTATGATGTTCATGAAAATAGATATTATCTTTCACAACAATAAAATCTACCCATAATGCCTTTTTAAAAGAATTTCTCTACAACTAGAAAAACTTGATGGAATAGTTCTTTGTAAGTTTAAATCACAGGAGAAAGTCTAAATAATATTCAAGACATAAATAATGTGTCATATTACCTCCAAATCACTAATTATTAACCTGGAGACTGTGAATGGTCTTCAGGGAGTCTTTGAAGCCCCTGTAATTATATGGAAAACTTGTGCGTGTGTGTGTGTGTGTGTGTGTGTGTGTGTGTGTGTATGTTACCTACTTGCCTGTTTCTGAAGACTAGAGTATGTTAAGTTCACCTGACTTCTAAAGGGATTTATAATACCCTCCTAGGTTGAGAGTTTCTTCATTCCTAAATATATTTTATATGACTGCTCTTTGTTAGGCTTTATGCTAAGCATGGGAGCACCCTGAAGATGCAGTGCTTGACCTCTCCTCTATATCTTAGAGTCTAGCAATTGTTGTGATTAGGGAAGGGGGATGGAATCATTAATCTTATCATCCTGCTAACTACTTTTCTCTCTTAATTCAACCCCATCCCATCGATTCTACTTCCCTAGAACTCACACTCTCCTTGGAACAAATTCTCCATCATATATAATCCATATTGAATTACACCACTTCACCTCCACTGATGTTATTCAATCAAATTGAGGTGCCCTCTACTATCTTCAAAGGTTCAGTTCAAGACTGACCTTCCTCAAGTTGCTTTCTCTGAGACTCTAGAATGTTGATGATTACATATGTGCTCTGCTGCTTTCCCGTAACTTCATTTCCCCTTCTAAACTAAAAGAAAGCTCTAGAAGGTAGGAATCATATCTTCCAGGCAGTATTTTTGTTTGTGTTCCTGCCTTGGTTGAGTCTACTCTAGATGCTAGTTTGTTTCCTGCTAGAGAAGATGAATAGACCTTAGGACATCTCTCTGACCTAGATTATAACAGAAGCACAAAAAGATCTTAGAAGGGAATCTGAAAGAAAAAGATGTTAAGAAAAGAGAGGAAAATAAATGAAAAGAGAAGAGTCAGCAAAAGAATACATGCCAAGAGAGACAGGAAAGACAAGTGTGCAATTGGAAGTATACCAAAGGTGCTGGGCTCTCCGTGGAGGGTGATTGCAGATACACCACAAAGCTTTAGGAGTATTCTCAGACCTTAGGAGGTAGGCACAATGCTGTTACTAATTGCAGGCAGAAAAGAATCCTCATGGAACTTGTTCATGGCTGTGAACAAAGCTGTAGCCAAGCTAAGTAAGAGGCACGTTGTCTTCCTACAGCATGAATCTTAGTAGGAGATGGAGCCTGCCAAGATTCATAAAATGTACCCACTTCTGTTCAATGCAGTGGGAATTAATGCTACTGCCAGACAAAGTTCATAATGCTGATTTTTAATGAGGATGCAAATCAGAAGCTTTAAAGCACTCGGGGAGTTTTAAATGTCTAGGACCCACTCCCAACAACTCTGATTCAACTGATTTGGGATAGTCCCTGGGCACTGGTATTTGTTTATACCAGGTGATTCTTATGTGCCACCAGAAGGGAGAACTACTGTAACCGCCATCTAGGAAGAAAACTCAAGGACTTGGGGAGGAGGGTATAGTTGTGGGGAGGATCAGGGGAGGGGTGGTATTGATGAGTGGGGTTTATCTCTTCTTTAAAGGAAAGGTTATAACTCTAGAAGCAAAAGTGAGATACAAGGAGCAAACAGGTGGCCACATGGACAGTGCTAAGAGTTGGTTTTATAAACTCCAACAAAGGAAAGAATACATTAGGAAAGTGTTTTACATGAAGGTAGGAAAGACTATCTTTCATTTCCCAGTATCATCAAGAAGCCTCTAAGCTAAATTTTGGACAGGGAAGAGGGAGGAAAATGCTCAGAGACAATCACAAAACAGGAAACCATGGGGGATAAAACAAAGGAGCAAGCGGTAAACATGTCCAGACAATTTCAGGGAAAATAAAGGGAAACCAACTAGGATGAAAACTTTGCGACTATGAGGTCTGTATGCCAACACACAAGGTTGAATGAGATTGATTTAACTTGGAATTTTTATGCAGGATGGTATGATCTTAAAGGGTAATGATTCACTTCTAAGGTACTGCAAGGGAACAGGCAAAGGGAATCAGGTACTAACTAAGAAGCAGGTACTAACTGTTGATTCCCTGCTGCCCAGGAAGGCCATGCGGGTGGTAAGCACTGCTTTTACTTTCCTGTCTTGATGCCCATTCTGCTTCTCATGGGACACCAGGCTCCCTGCCCTGGCCATGGCCACACTGAGGGCTAAGCCTGAAGCCCAAGCCAAGGTGGATGTGTTCTGTGAAGACTGTATACCAAGACAGAGAACCTGCAGGGGAGCTATCTCCCCAAGACTTCTGAGTTGGATGCATTTTTTTTTTGAGAGGGAGGGAGGAGAGAGAGGAGAGAGAGAGAGAGAGAGAGAGAGAGAGAGAATGAATGCAGGAGGGGGCAGAGGGAGAGAGAGAATCTCAAGCAGACTCCACATGGAACCTGACATGGGACTCAATCTCACAACCTTGAGATCATGACCTGAGCTGAAATCAAGAACCAGACACTGGGGATCCCTGGGTGGCTCAGCGGTTTAGCACCTGCCTTTGGCTCAGGGCGTGATCCTGGAGTCCCGGGATGGAATCCTGCATCAGGCTCCCTGCATGGAGCCTGCTTCTCCCTCTGCCTGTTTCTCTGCCTCTCTCTCTCTCTCTCTCTCTCATAACTAAAATCTTAAAAAAAAAAAAAAAAGAGCCAGAGACTTAACTGACCAAGCCACCTAGGCACCTCTGAAGTGGATGCATTTTTAAAGGAGCCAACTCTCAATGAAGCCAACCTGAGCAAACTGAAGGCCTGACTGGACATTCCAGTGCCTGATCTAGTCAAGAAGAACGAGAAGGCTGAGTGGAAGAAACAGCAGATGAGAGAAAACAAAGATGAACAGAAGAAAGAGGAAGATGAAGACAAAGGTCCTCCCTGTGGCCCTGCGAACTAAGACAAGATTGTGGTCCCCATTCAACGTCTAAAGCCTGAGATCAAGGATGTCATGGAGAAGCTCAATCTGGTCACCACCTGGTTGCAGCTACAGATACCTCAGATCGAGGATGGGAATAATTTTGGAGTGGCTGTCCAGGGAAAGTGTGTGTGCACACCTTCACACTAAGCTGGAAGGCTTCCACACCCACATCTCCAAGTACTTCTCTAAGGGGGCCAATGCTGTTACCAAGGCAGTCAAGCAGCCCCATGTGGGTGACTACTGGCAGCTGGTGCACAAGCTCTGTATGAGGCAGAGTCCTGGGACATTGGGTTGATGATCATGGAGATCCATAATGCTTATGCTGTGTTATATGACATCATCCTGAAAAGCTTTGGGAAGCTCAAGAAGCCCAAGGGAGAAACAAAAAGAACAATCTATTGAGAATCTCCTCTTATTCTGCAATGGGCATGCAAAGACCTTCCTATCTTTTACACAGCACTCTAGACTTTCCCCCACCTTCAGCCTGTTGGTTTCTCCCTCTCCTTGCCTCTGAGGCACAATAGTCATATCATTGCTCTTAAAAAGAGAGAGAGAGAGAGAGAATGCAAGCATTGAAGTATTAGGATTCTGGGTTCAAATCCTGGGCTTTTCACTTACGATGGTGCAGCCTTGGGCAAGCAAGTTACTTTACTTCCCCAAGCCTTGATGTCTTCATAGTTAAAATGGAGAGGATTATATCTCTACCATAAGAATTACTGTTAGTATATTTTGTATCAAATGAAGTCATAGCGAGCAATAACCTAGTATGGAATGTGGCACATAGCAATCACTTAATAAATACTAGCTTTTTAATATTAGTGCTATTAAGAGCAAAAGAGCAAGTCCTGGCCAAAAGGAAAACTTCATCCAAGAGAAAAAGATTTGCTCAAAGTAGAGAGCTACATACATTACCAGGACCATAATAATTGTCTTGTAGATTATAAATATGCATATGTGCATGTGTGTATATATTTCTTCTTGGAAGTGCACTCCTGACTTCCAGGCCAGGTAGAGGGCACGGTTTGGTAAGAGAGACTACAGAACAGGCACAGAAGTAACAGAAAGTAGTGTGGGGGACTTCAACCATGAGGACACCATCTGGAAGGCTTGCTTGGCAAAAACATAATATTGGATACATTCTTGACTCACTTTGCTAAGAGTTTAAGCTCTAAAAAGGCAGATGAAGCAAGCAGGGAAACTACTTTTCTGGCCTTAAATCAGACAATTAGAGATGGAGGGGTGAGGAGGGGATGTGGAAATGATCAGGAACTTGAAAGAAAGCAGCCACTTAGCAGCATGAAACTCTTAGCAACAGAGGAAAAATATGGAGAGTAAATAGAATTTGGTATACGCAAATCTGAGAACAGATAGGTATTATCCCCCGGGAAAGATGGTGTGGGAAGTGCGGTATGAGTGCAGACCATGTGCATGCAGAACAAAGTTAAGAAGAGAAGGTCTTCGAACCCCCGGGGTCCTACAGTCAGGGAGTCCACCCGTTCTCTGCTGCTTGTTCCTTGTTCAAGAGGGTAGCATTGGGGTGAACGGCTATACTGAGGAAATCTCATTTTGGATCTTTCTACAGTAAATTGTATGAACAGTGAGAGCTGTCCCCTCGGATACAATGACCACTAAGGTACCCACCAATGAAAGAGTCTAGGATTACTCTTTTGATCTCTTACCAAGTGAGAACGGAGGCCTGGACATAGCAACGCCAGTCTGGCTTCTGGGCTTTCGATCCCCTCGTCCCAGCGAGGCTGGGTGTTTCATCCGCATGCACACACAGCACCACATACCACTGCCTGGTGTGCCAGCCTCTAAGCTCCAAGGGTGATTCTACTCTGCTCATTTTTGTAGTGCGGCTCCTGGCACTGAAACAGTTAATCGTTTGTTTTCAGTTGTTATTCGGAGACTTGTGGCCTGTGTCTTAGGCCACACATTCTAGTTAAGGTTGCAAGACCATGAGAGATGCTGGTTGCTGGATGCCGCACTCAGCTTGAGATCCCATCTCCTCCAAAAACTCTATTTGGAAATGGAAAAATACCCGACTAGTTTAATTGAGGTTGCTGATGATCCTCATTCCACCCTCCCGAATGTACTATGCTTCATGTTTAAGGGGAGTTCAATTAAAGTCAATGTTATTCTCCGGGTTCCTGTTTTTCCTTTAAATTACCTGGTGCCAGAGCCACTGTTTTGTTTTGTTCTGTTTCATTTTTGTTTGAAGGGGAGGGAGTTGGAAATGACCACTTCAGTGACAGCCTGAAACAAATTCCCTTTTCTTGAGGTTGGTCTCTCAAGTACTTTCCCAACGTTCACTGACAAGGAAATTTATTCATTCTGATGTATAGCTTAGCCATAGCCTCTAGTCATCCGTAATAATAGATAGCACTGCAACCCTCAACAGAATTGGTTTTTAAGCTCCAATATAACAAAAATATTCTATACTTCTTAAAAGCACACATGAAATGGCTTTCATTTTCTTATTCAACAGATTATATACCTTAAAAATGCAGTACATTTTAATCGCTGTTACAATTTAAATTTATAAAAAGGCTATAGTTATTTTATAATAAGAAACAATCACCAGTGAGTATCTATACGTCAAATGCAAAGAACATAATGGTTATCAATCCACAAGGGAACTTAATTTAAGTTAACACTTGACAGATGTTTAGAACCTTTGAGGCACATATCTGTCAAGTTTCAAAGAGGCCAATAATAATGGTGTAAGAAAAGTTTAAACATTTTCTTCATCAGAGCAGTTTCGAGAGAAGTATCAGCTTATAATCTAGTTAGAAATATTCCTCAACAAAATATGACATCAATTTAACTAGAGAATATTTATTCTGAAAATTCAGGTCCTTTTCCATCCACTCCAGAAAGTTTAATGTAGATTTGCTAAATGAAGCTGCAAAGAAATGGATATTTGAAAGTGAAGGGGACTCCCTAAATCACCTGGCCCTGCCTTATTTTGCTGCATCTCTGTATTAAACTAATACCAGGATTCCAGAGCATGTAATTTCCTGGTTAGTGGAAATCCCTCTAATCAGGATATTTAGAATCGCTGTCTCCTTTAACTGGACTCCTTTTGTATTGTATACAACGCAGAGGGAAATGCTATCATAACACTTCAATAGTTAAGTGACTTTATGAGAAAAATAGTTCCAAATGTTTCCTAAAACCCTCCAAACCGCACCAAAGAACATTATCGTAATATTATGTTTCCCCATTGCCTCCATTATTTAAACTTGCCTCTCTTGAAATGATACTTGGATGAGAAACTTAGGTTTATGTAATGTATAAATTGTTTCAAAAGGAAAAGCCTTGGCTGCATAATTATTATATATGTAGACATGCCAGATAATTTAATGTTTTCAATAGCTTTTCTTCATTAATTGACAAAAGAGTATACTTAACACTTTTGGTTACTAGAGCTTTTGGGAGGACTTATTTTTGCATCTCTGACCTAAGCTCTCCAAACAGACATTGTAAAATTCTCCTAAGTTCAGTACTGAACACAAACAAAAACATCATAAATAAGTACATATTACATCTAAAAGCTAGTTTTTGGCATAGGACATATAACCCACGTATACTGTATATCACAGCAAAGTAGCATAACAATGCATTTCAGTGAGCCTAGCATCGAAAAGAACCTTAATGGCAGGTTAACATCTGATTCAGCCCTATGATGCTCTGTCTGCAGCTATAAGGTTTCTGGGGGGTAATCACAGTACGTATAATGTTCAATCAATAGCCTTGAAGTAGAAGCAGCCCAGGGGATCCCTGGGTGGCACAGTGGTTTAGCGCCTGCCTTTGGCCCAGGGTGCGATCCTGGAGACCCGGGATCGAATCCCATGTCGGGCTCCCGGTGCATGGAGCCTGCTTCTCCCTCTGCCTGTGTCTCTGCCTCTCTCTCTTTCTGTGTGACTATCATAAATAAATAAAAATTAAAAAACAATAAAAAAAAGAAGCAGCCCAAATGTCCATCAGTAAATAAATGAATACATAATGGTAGTAGCACAGACATACTCTGAAACACTATTCAGCCATAAAAAGGGACGGAGTATTGATACACAATGGCAGATGGGGGAGCTCCGAAAACATTATGCTAAAGGAAAAGTAGCAGGACACAAAAGTCACATGTATGATTCCATTTTGATGAACAGATAAATTCATAGAGACAGAACACAGACTGGTGGCCGCCAGGGCTGAGGGGGAGGGAAATATGGGAAGAAAGTGCTTAGTGGGGAAGAGGTTCCATTCTGGTGATGGAAATGTTCTGGAACCAGTCAGAAGTGAACTATTCACTTTAAGATGGTTATATTTCATGCTATATGAATTTCTTTTTTTTTTGAAGATTTTATTTATTTATTCATGAGAAACACACAGAGAGAGAGGCAGGCTCCACGCAGGGAGCCTGATGCAGGACTCGATCCCAGGACCCCAGGATCACGCCCTGAGCCAAAGGCAGATGCTCAACCGCTGAGCCACCCTTTATGCTATATGAATTTCATCTCACCATATTTTTGCAAAAAACTGAATAGAAGATATTTACCGCCTACTCGTAAGCAGCTGTCCTCCAGTGCTGATGGGAACATAATGGCATGGGCACTCTCTGTGTGTGCCCCCGTCCCCTCACCCTTCACTCCAGGCCTGGGAGGGGGTGTGTACCCAAACCAGAGGGTTCTGGGGATGGCAGCACATATGCCACACAAGCCAGAAGGAGATGTTCAGGGTTGCAGGGACGGGGCAAAAAACAAACAAACAAATGCCCTCGGGCCACTCTGTTCTGATTTAAACTTTGAAGATCTGTTCTTCTGAAATTGTACATACAGTATTCCACAGACACATGTTTCAGATAATCATCTCAAACTGTAATATAACACTCATCAATGACTAAGGAAAACAATTTTATACTTTATTATCAGACCTTTTTAGACATATGTAATACATTCAGGCAAAAAGAGAAAAGGATTCTGGAATTTTGGCAATTTGATAAAATGGATATAGAAATCTCCTAAGAACAACTCAACGGTTCAGTTCTCATTAAAAGCCTTTCTGTAACACAACGCTTCGACTGCTAGATGATTTTAGAAGAAAAATATGCCACTGCTTCCATTTGAGAAAAAGTATAGACTTGAAATTAGAAGCAACTGGCTCCAATCTTAACTCTGTCACTCACTGTGTGACCTTGGTAAAAAAGAAAAACAAGAAAAACAAAACAAAAAAAAAAAACAACGGTCTCTCTGAGCCTCAGTTTCTTTATCAGGAGAAGGTTGATAATGCCTCCACTTTTGTGAATTAAATTATAATGGCTATGCCTGACATGTGGCAAGTGCTCAAGAAATGTCTTTTCTTGACCTCTTTCTCCAGTAAAAAAATATTTATTTATAATCATTCATTGTTGGGAACATCATATAAACTCTATAAACAGGAATGATTATACTGTGGCAGGGATTTCTCCCTCCTACTTTGAGACATTTCATAGCATTTGATCTATACATCTAAATTGAGGAGTGGAGAGGGAGACAGGTAATTAGATAGCAAACAGTTTGGAAAGCGTCCTTAAAAGATTTTGAGCTTGGGTAAATTAAGAGTCTAAGAGTTCCACCCCATAGTTACGATGACATAGCCATGACATAGTTACGGTGACCCAGGAGGCATAGCGATGTATCCCATCCCAGGTAGAGAGAAAGCTTGCTCCTCAGTAAGTAGGTATTAGTTTTACAAATGTCTTGCTTCTCCAACAGTTTAAAAACAAGAATATAACTCTCCCTACACCTGTAGAACATTTAAAAACATGAGATAAAGTGTTGTAGTTTCCTTTTAAGCAGTTTAGCCATTATTGGGTACTTGTACAAAAATAAGAAGCAACTGCAGAGAACCGAAGACTGTATGCAATGGAACATTTAAAAATAATTAAGAGATACTGTTCACGCTCTCTGAGGAACTTATGGTGTGGGGGCAATATCAGCGACGAGACTTGAAAATACACACTTTCATAAAGACTTGAAAAATGATGGCTATTTTTTCCTGTTGACGTACCATACAAACAGATTTAACCTGATGCTACATAGGAAACTTAACCTCAATAGAAATTAAATTCAAATTAAATTAAAAATCAAGAATGTTGGGACACCTGGATCGCTCAGTTGGTTAAGCATCTGCCTTCAGCTCAGGTCATGATCTCAGGGTTCTGGGATCGAGCGCCCCTTGTTGGGGCTCCTTGATCATCGGGGAGTCTGCTTCTCCCTCACCCTTCCTCAGCTCATGCTCTCTCTCTCTCAAATAAATAATAAATAAAATCTTTAAAAAAAAAAAGAATGGGGTGTGGATTTTGTATTATTTTTTTTAAAGTATGAAGGAACTTAATATAGAAAGAGACCATTTATGTGACAGTAAAGAAAACATAGTAAAGAATATTTGTTTTTACTTACCTTGTGTGAAAAAAAAATCATCCTTCTCCCTGGCATTTATGTAACTTTTGACTTTGGGGACTGCACAATTAAAATTTTTATAGAACCACAGAATTGAGATTGTAGAGGAGCCAGAGAAATTATTTAATTTTACTCCCTCTTTTTAAAGTAGGGAGCCAAAGGTCTAAAACGCCTGTTTTCTGAAAGGGTATTCCAGAAAAATACTAATACCTCAGGATTTTGGTAAATGCTCTATGAGTTCAAATCATCATCATCATCATCATCATCATCATCATCATCATCATTTATGGTTAAATATTAAGTTTTGGAAAAGTTAGATTAAATATAGATTAGATTAAATAAATTTAGAGATATTTACTTATTTCGGGGATTCTCAGACTTGAATAAGAATATGCTTTGTGACTATTTATAGGGAGAAAAAATATGCAGCTACCCCTTGTACTCGCCCTTCTTTCTTTTTTTTTTAAAGGAGCATTTCATGGAACTACATGTAGAGAACACATTTTAGGGAACACTACCCTAGAAAATTTAACTCAAAGATATGACTGTGAGCTTTGCCTCTGTCAAGGGATTAGAACTATGTCTTCAAGCTTTTGGGCTAGGGAGTCTTCTACTATCATTATTCTGACCCAATAATGGAAAATAAAAATGCATTTTCCAAGAAATATTCACAAATCAAATATGCCATTTGCTTACAGACCTGGGGAGTAATGCCACCATGTCCTTGATATCATCCCATATGGCCACAATCCTGTCCTAGTTTCTGTTTGGGTCACTCCTATTTTTAAGTGGAGGTTTACAGGGACCAGAAAGGCAAAGAAGCAATAGTGAGTACTGTAACATTCATTTCCAATACACCGATCAGCGTTGGCCTTGGTTTTCTTAAACTTCTTTCAATTGACATGGCTTGCTTATTTTTTTAAAGTTGACTCAGTAGCCTTGTTAGAAACGTGTACTTTGGAAACCATTTGATGAAATGTCATTGAAGCTACTTGTGTACTTCTGGAAAACTATGGCTGACTTGCTGAGAACCTGGTCTACTTTAAGAAATATATGCCATTCTGAGTGATAAAAATAGGGGCTATGTATTTTCAATAGCTAATAGCAAAGGCTTATACAAGAAATATGTCCCCTTCGCTTCCATGGACTCCTTTTTTTCTTTAAATATCCCGCAAAAGAAAGGAATGAAAGTTGACTTTTGGAATACTTTTAAAGTATTCTTAAAGTTCAAAGCAGAAAATGCCCATATTCAGTTTCAACTTTACATGCTTATGTGTGCAAATGCACATCCATATGTGTATGGCAGCAGTGATAACTGTAACACACTCTGGATACAACAAATTCTCATGGCTATTGTTTTAAAGAAACTGTGGCCTCACGATTGTTCTATTTGACTATCGCTTGTTTCTGAGTGAGTTAATTTGCACTTGACATTGTTCATTTACTTCACTAGACTTATGCCACTTTCTAAAAGAAGAAAACAATGTTACATTTTTTTTTCCTGTTTGCCCTACTTGGAGGTTTAGGGCTCCAAGTTGTTTTTTAAGGACACGCTCCTCTCATCTACTGTATATACTAAAAGCATCTATGCCAGTAAGCTATATATGTCACTAAGACCCTAAAAGTTCATGGCTGTAAAGATAAGAGGATCTTGCAGTAAGGTGTCAGAAAATCCAATAACTGGAATGAAAGAAAAGAAACAGAAAGAAACATGGGATGGAGCAAAGTAAGAGTTTATGAGGAAAGAAGCTTAAGTAGGTGAAAATCTAGAATCCCAAGCATGGAAGACAGAAAAAGGAGACTTCAAAGAAAGGACTCAGTTATCAGATGATAGCAAGAACTCAAACCCAAATACTGACACACCTGTCAGTGGCTCAAAGCTCCTTAACCAACACAGAGAACACAGGATGTGACTCAGACCGTGAGACAGATTTATCATTATTTTTCATTTTGGTAAAAGAAGTACACTGTTATAACTTCTCTCTTCCAAAATGGACTCTAATTGGGTTGGTATCATTGGAAACATGTGAGTACATTTTTGGTCTCTGGAGGTGGTCACATGCTTTTTTTTCCATTCAATCATTCATTCATTGACTATGCCAGATACTGTCACTGCCCTTGGGAATTTCACAATCTATTATAATAAATATGCCCCAAATTACTAAATTTGGGGGTTGAGCCATTTTAACTCATAACCTGAAGTTAGAGTTCAAAAGACTAAGTGTGATGACTAAGTTGAGTAATATCTTAGGTCACAATAACTACTAAAGCCGGTTTTCTTGGGTGGTTCCTAAATCATTAGCGGAGGACATTTCTCAAAATATTTTAAGAAATAACATCAGTAGTGAAATAACTCTAGTTTTGTGAGAGCACAGTTTGAAAAGTAATGCTCATCTGAATGAATAACTCGAGAAAAATATTCTGTAAGTATCTGCTGTATACAAATAGTATACAACACGCTTTTCTAATGAAGCTGTATAAAGCATAACCCATGCTGTTAGAACACTTATGTCCCAAGAGAAAATAGTTACAGTGAACCATAATATAAGACAGACTCTAAGCATCATATCTATTCTTACTACTAGCAAATCTCCTTAATGTCTTGTATTTGGCATTGTTCTGTGTATATAGTGATAAACAAGATGTGGCCATGACTTCAAGGAGTTCACGATCTAGTGAAGTAAATAAAAGAGGTGAAAAGGAGAGTTCTAGTGTTGTGAAATGAGGGCTAGGATCAGAGTGGGTCCAGAGCCTGCTGGAGCATGGAACCAATTTAGAGGAGGCTTCTTAGGGGCTCTGCAGGATAAGTGAGAGTGAGCCCTGGAGGGGAGGTAGGATGTAGTTCAGGCAGATGAGGGAATATATGGGGAGGTGGTGGCAAGAAGGACCTGTCTGGGAGTGTCGTTCCCCAGGGCAGATTTGTGTGTATATGGGGAGCTGGGATAAAAGTGCTAGGAAAAAAGAGACTGGAGAGATAATCACAAAGGCTACATAATATGCCCTGCTATGGAGTGAGGCCTTTGTTGAGATGGCAAGAATGCCACAAATGACCCTCTATGTGAGTTCATAGAGGAGATGCCTTTTGGCTGGTATGTTTTTTGCAGGGAAGCTTTCAACAGAATGAATGACACTTCAGGATAGGCGGCCTACGGGGTGGAGGAAAAAAAAAAAAGAACAACAACTAAGGGCTAGGCTGCATTCAGGCACTGGGGTCAATATTAGACAAAGTACAGAGGAAAGAGGTAAGTCCAGCTTGAAGAAAGGGACAATGGTAAGAAAGAAGTGAGATAAGACGAGAGAGATTGTGGACATGCTAAGGAGCTTAAATGTTATTCCACCGGCCTGTGGGAGAGCTTAAACCTGGATGAACAGAAAATACTAGCATTATTTACAGGAAAAACCACACAGAACAAGAACAAACGATGTTTGCAATGCAAAAGCAGAGACAGAAAGAGGAAGAGAAGCTGGTCTTTAAAAGAACATGAAGAGTTTAGTTTTGGTCTTGTGTCATGGATTCATCATAGTCCCTAAGATCACAAGGATTGAAAAGAGAACTTGAACTCACCATCTCCTTTTGGTGAGTCTTGCCTGGTCTGACAGTTTGCAGAAAAAGCCACTTGTCCACTCAAAGATCTATTCAGATCGCCAATGGGTTTCATAAAGGCATCCCAATGCCTAACTTGGGATAAGGGCTTCTAGGCGGGCACCTGGGTGGCTCAGTGGTTGAATGTCTGCTTTCAGCTCAGGTCATGATTCTGGGGTCCTGAGATTGAGTCCCACATAAGGCTCCCCTTGGGAAGCCTGCTTCTCCCTCTGCCTATGTCTATGTCTCTCATGAATAAATAAGTAAAAAAAAAAAAAATTCTAAGCACGGTCAGCCCAGTCTAAGCCTTTTTAGGTCACCTGAGGAAAGCATCTGTCCTTTCTAACCTTTCTTATTTTCTCTAATGGGATACAGTTGGACATCTCACTCATTCATTTTTGAAATGAACCACAGAGTCAAAGTGGTTCTTTTCCATACTGAGCAGAGTCTTTGAAGTGTGTCAATATGTATGGGTGTGAATATATGTATGCTCAACCAAGGAGATGAGTAAAGTCTCATTAGAAAATATGTAGTAAACAGGTTCTTTCTGAAAGTAGCCCAGCAAGGTAAAGGTCTTAGGCCAGTGTCTTTTTGTTGTCACTTTCTGGCTAAATAACCAATAGTCCTAAATCCTCTACTTTGTTATCAGTTACCAGAGAAGCAAGTTATTTGAGAGAGGTTGCTTAAAATTAATTGAACTTGCCTTGATTTTTGTAGATGGTATGAAACCACATTTCTACAGCACTATCTGGAATGACGTTGCTTCAGGAAAAAGGACAATGGCTGTGAAAACCTTTTAGTGTACGCTACCTGTCAAATCTGTGAACTGAGCCCCAGGATCATATCAGTTTTGTTGGAGCAGTGGTATTTGCTAAGTTATAGCAGGAGACAGGCTTTTTAAAAAAAACATTTTTCCTTTTGGATACTCAGATCAAAAGAAAGGTGTACACTTTATTTTTAATCCCATTACTTCACATGAGCCTGGACAGAACATCAAAGACAAGGTATGCAGGTTTAACCATTAGCACCAACATAATCCAAAGTTGAAAATCTCTTCCAGATAGCTACCTCACTTTGAAATAGACCACATTTGTGTTATTCAGAGTCAATATTACTCTCTACTATGTTTTAATTTTCACCGTACTTAAAAAAAATATCCAAGGTATGTGATTTTGCCTTACAGCATCAAGCATACGTTTGTAGGGCAATCTAATATTATTAGAATAAATGCAATTCACATCTACTTTTTTTTTTTAATTGGCTCAGACGTCCATCTCAATTTCATGAAAGGGAAGAAAGTGAATGAAATGCAGTTGCAAATCGCATTTGAGGAGGGCAATGCTTCTCCACATCTGAAGTCTATTGAAAGCTCATGAGTAAGAACTTGGGGAACAAATCCTTTCTGTTCAAAAGATGTGTCAGTAGAGAAATTCTTAGAAAATAGCACACGATTCATCAGAAATCACACATTTCTTTTCCAAACCAGATAATAAAAGAAAGTTGCAGTTTTGAATTCTTTCCAAGGAGAACTAAATATAAGTATATAAAATAAATTCATAAGGGTTTTTGCATTAGAAAATGTACCATAAAGAGTGGAGAGAGATTTTTAAAAAAGTACTTAACAACTAGATATCTGGGCACAACCATCAGATTGTACAACGGCGAAGTAACTGGTACAGATGTACTGGTATATGGTCCTGGCTTCAAAAACATCCACAATTCTCAGATGGAATGAAGTGGATTTTGTGCAAATATGCAGCGGTTCCCTTGAGATTTCCCAGTAACATCATTATCATCATCACACCAGCAAGAGCAAATGCTCATTAAGCTTCTAGCACTTGTAGTGTCCTATCTCAAACCTCTGGGAATACAAAGAGGTATACACATGTGAGATGGCACCTATGCCTTCAGGATTCATTCACAGGGGAGACAGATTGTGGTGTATATCTGACTACATACAATAAATAAACCACAAAGCAACCTATGCTTAGTGCTAAAGAGTGCCCTCAAATGTTGGAGAAATTGTAAAGGGGCAGACCTAGCTCAGGACCAGGAGAAAATGGAAGTTATATCTCATGGAGAAGGGAGAAGCTGATGTAGACTTAAAGGAATTATGGTCTGATCTCAGATAAGAATTGAGAAAAAAAAAAGGGCAATTTAGGAAAAAGAGAACCGAATGCCTACTACCAGAAGTGTGTGTGTGTGTGTGTGTATGTGTGTGTTGAGTGTGTGAAATTAAATTACCCTCAATTTAATCTTCTTAGCACTTGCCTTTTAATTTACCAATGAGGAAATTGAGGCTCAGGGAGATTAAATAATTTATATCCATACATCTATTAAATGGCAGATTCTATATCTGAATCCATTTTTAGTCTATCTACAGTCATGCTCTTTCCACAATAGTATGACCAGAAAGTAGAAGGCTAGGAATAAAATGCGAAAGTAGAGAGAAAAGTAGATGATATACTTGGAGAAGCATGAATGTATCCGCTGGAGTTCACAGAGGGGAAAAGTGAAAGAGGAGTCAGGCAGGGAGGGAATGTTTGGCTTCAGGTGGCAGGCTGAGAAATGGGCTTTCACTTGTAGGCAGGAGAAACTAAAGACTTTAATGTAATGGGCTTGTACTGGGCAATGTTTTAGAAAGGTTAATGTAGCCATAGTGCATAGGAAAGCTTAGACGTGGAGCAAAAGGTAAGAGGTAAGAGGTGAAGCCTAGAAGCCGAGCAAGGTATAACAGAAGACTGTTAAGCTCCCCAGGCTTTATTATGTTAGTTCCTCAAGAAGTGAAGAGAGAGCCAGCTGTGAGACACATTTTCTAACCAGTTATGATACACAGTCACTGCTGATTTCACAACTTTGAAATCACCAAGTCTGACGGTAGTATGAACTATTTTAACATGTTCACATGGAATGTCTAGAGATGAGACCATCTCCTGAGCATGGACATGAGGGGCTGTCCTCTACATTAACACATGGAGAATCATAACCAATCTCTATACCAGGCTCCCTACATGGACTTCAACAGGCAACTGAAGGACACTACAAAATCAAAATATTCAATTCAATCCCAGGACCAATGGGCTTGATATTGAAAAATAAAATCCCCTGTTAATTTTATTGATAGATGGAATTTCCATATTTGGACAGAATAAAATATTAGCTAAACAAGAAATGGTAAAAAATTAACAAACTAAGGATTGTTTTGCTTTTCATTATTTTGTTGTTGTTGTTTTCCATTATGGGTTTCAGTTGAAGGGTAGACAGATAGGATCCATTATTGTATCAAAAATCTATTTCTACTCTTACAGCAGGTTTAAATTAGATGAAACGTAAAACCATCTTTCTAAATATGAATGCTAAGACTGCATAATATGACACAGCATACTTTAAGAAGAAAAGGCACCCAGAGAGCTTCGATGACTCTTCAGCTTTGAGGTAAGTGAGGTTGAGTCTTTTTAAAACCTGACAAGATCATATAATTAGAAAAGTAAGTAGAAAAGGCTAAGAGAGAAGGTTTTTCTTAGAATAGTGTCCAGTTAAGTCTCATTAAATATTATTGAAAATAGTCAACTCTTGGGGTCCTCCACCATAATTACAGCAAGAGAGAAAGAAAGACACAAGGTGGGGGTTGGGGGGAAAGGTAGATAGAGAGAAAGGAACTAAGTACTTTCATATATTCATTTTCTTTTGAGGAATTTAACACTCCTTTTGAAAACACTCTAACATGAGCCACTATCTATTATTTAATATTTGTCTTGTCTGTATGTCTGTTCTCTCTGTGAGCAGGTTTAATCACAGAGGTAGCCTCTCTCAGGATTATAATAAATCAAAAGTCTAGATCATCTGGAAAAAGAGATGTTCAAAAACCAGGGCTGATACATATGACTTGAGATAAGAGATCCATCCTGAAAGTGCTACCCAAAGGCAGTGGGGAGAGAATGAAGGCAAAGGCAGGACTCATGCTATGTGTAGAAGATGTCTTTCTTCTTTAAGCTGTTATAAGCCACTGACAAGATTTATGTCAATTTCGAGCTCACCTTTTTGAAATTCATGATGAAATCATCATGCAAAAATTTTTAGAAATATTTATTTATTTGAGAGAGGGGGAGAACACATGTGTGAGCAGGGGGAGAGGGGCAGAGGGAGAAAGAATCCTCAAGCAGGCTCCCTGCTGAGCACAGAGCCCAATGTGGGACTCGATCCCAGACCCTGAGATCATGACCTGAGTAAAAATCTAGAGTTGGAAGTTTACCAGACTGAGCCACCCGGGATCTCATTGTGCAAAGATTTTAGAATCCTACAAATTCTCTAATTTGAGATAGAATTTATTTCTAGATTTCTAGAATGCCAGTTGGATTCTATTCCTCATTGAATAGTTTCCTGACAACTGCTGTCACTGTCATATCTATATTCTATGACTTCATGTACATTTCCAGTTTCATTTTTTTGGTCATATATTTGATATGTATTTCATTATAATGATTAAAGATAATTATGAAGAAAGGAAAATATTCAGGAAGCTACATATGGAGTATTGATCACCTGCAATTATCTGGCTTATGTATATTCTAGTAGCTAATTGGATACTAAAGTGGTTTTCTGTCATTCTCTATAGTAAGACTAAGATTTTTGTTCTACATTTGTGAGGCCATTCACCTGTTTGTGCCAAACTACCTTCCTTGGTAGAGAGACAATGAAGCACTTAATCCTTCTATTCAAAGCATGGTATGGCAGCAGTAAGACAGAAAGAAATTAACTACCTAACTGAAAATTGTGGTTCTTGGGAAACTTCAAGGATTTTAATAACAAGACTTGTCAGGATTCCTTTTGCATAGACACTATACTATCTCTATAAATGCCTGAATGAATATCCATATTCAGAGGGGAAAGCAAGCAGTTAGACCAGTTTAACATGTTTTGTAAATTAACGATGACAGCAACATGTGCAAGTGGGTATTTGCTGCTATTTAATAACATTTTATGGTAGCACCGTTCCAGAGTTGTTTATTATTATCATTATTACTATTATTATTATATCATCATCATTAGAAAGAGATCATTATAAGGAAATTGACATTTGCTTTTCATTTTGAAAATATATTTCACATTCTTGAACTTAACCTGATGTGCCATCAAGAGATGGAAAACCAATCCGTTATCACTCACTCAACAGTGCAAAGCAATTGTAACTTATGGAAGGTTATCTCTTAACTATTAAAGGAAATACCAAATCATTCTATGCCATTGGATTAATTCCTGGGAAGTTCATTGAGTCCTTGAAGAATGAAATAGGCTGATGTTTCAGACCAGATGATAGAATGCTATTTCTCACATTGGTTTGAAATCTATTTTAACACAGTGAAGACACGAAGTATGTACTAAATGCCCAGTGGATGCCTCATCAGATTAGTTGCTGAAAAGAAATAATACAAAGGCCCCAGGGAGTCAATAAACTAATGTGGAGCTAGATGTACATACCTCAAACAGCTTGGGAGTAACATAATATGTTATGTAGCCAAGTGATGAACTGAGTGATTAATATACATGGACTATAGGAATTCAGAGAGGAGAATGAATAGAGGAGGATCGTTACACGCTGAATATAGAAAATGGGCCTTTCTCTTCCTTTCTTTCCTTGTGAATATTCGGTCACTAAACAAATATTTGTTGAGCCCTTACTTTATGTTAGGAGCAGTGGCAAACAAGGTAGAGAGAGTCCTGTGGTGTCTACAGGATATTTGAGGGTAGTGGAGCTGTGTGTATTTAGTAAACCAATAATTACTATTGGTTTACTAAATAAATTATCACGATTAAGATTAGTAAGAAATTAAATTTATATACAGAACATAAATGCAGTTTTAACATATGCCACAGGAAATGTTATGCTTCTTTTAAATAATTCAAATAGCCCGAAGTCCCATGATTTAACTTTATTTCATTAGTTGTTGACTGTGATGCTAGTTCCATGCTATAAAGGAGTGCCATAATCTCCTGGTTCCCATCATCTAAGCCCTTATATTGTCACATCCCTAATATCCCCAATCCCTGCTGCTCTCTGCAGATGGATGCTTGCCTGCTACCCCCCACAACACACACCACACAGAGTTCTTATCCGTGATACCCATTTTCACATAGGAACATCTACTTTGTAACTCCTAGTTAAAGTGATGGGGTAGCTAAATCTTCAGAAGAAAGTGAAGAGACAGTTTGCCTACTGGTGTTAGCATTTGCTGTAGCTATTCCTGGCACTGGGCAACACATGTTTTTAATAAACTTGTAAAAACAGTGTAGATCTAGCTGTAAATATGTTTTGCTTGGTAATGTAGGCTGAATATAATGATTAGATTGACAGTTGTTGGGTTTTTTCCCCCTTTAAAAATCACAGTAAAATACAAAGAGAAATAGTTTGAATGATGAGGCTCAAGACAGTATCATGATACCAACGCTGTGTTGATAATTATTGTTTATGACAACAGTCAATTTACAGTAAAAACATACTGCTGTTTTCCTTGTTCACAGCATTACACGTTTTGTTTAGTCTCTTAGAAATATCCAGCTCTATGTGAAGTAGCCTGTATCTATAATTAGAACTAGGCCACACAATCAGATGCCTGTCAATATAGTGGTAAGCAGCTAAAAAACAGAATAAAATTTGAAGATCCTGATACATGACTTGGAGAAACTGTTCTTTGAAATCATGTTTCTTCTGATCTTCAGTGTTATCAATAAAATGTAATGGCCACAAAAAGATATACAAAGAATTGGTAAAAATATATACATAATAACTAAAATAGTAAGTCATCTAATAGGACATTAACCATCGGTGAGTTAAATCCAAACTTGGTATAATGTTATTTAAAAACTTTGTACAGAGATATTCAATAGAAACTTTATGAGATTTTAAATTTCATTTTCTCGGACTAAAAGACATAGTCTATGTAGATGCACTTATTATCACTTACTTGTCAAAAGGTTCTTTTTTAATAGCTAAATAATTAATGTGGCACACCCATTCAGAATATAGTCCCATTGACAGTCAGCAGCCCAGTATTGTTTGGTGATAAAATATGAGAGACCCATATCTCCTAGATTTGGAATATCTGGACCAAAAATGATATTTAGTACATCCAAAGGAATTCACATAGGTGGATAAAATGAATTAATCCATCTATTTACTAAGGATATGGCAGGTGCATAAGAAATTTAAATATCACCATGGGTAATGTAGACGTGGAAGAGAAGGAAGAAACAAAGATTTATAAAACAAAATGCTCTGCTCTAGAACCCCACAATCTAGATTGAACATGTACAGAGAGCCACAGATCTATATATCTTATCAAATAATAATAGTAATAATAATAATGTCTAGATTTGCAATTCAGTCCTAATCAAAGTTAATGCTGATTAATTTCACTGTCATACTTTTGTTTTTCTGCTGAGAAAACAGAACTGCTAAGAGATCTTTTTAAAGTTAACTACGTAGCAAGAACAAGGTAAACTGTTAGAACATGAACAACTACTTTCAAATTTTATATAGGCTGTCAAGAGAAAAATGTTCTGCATGTCCCCAAAGGAAAGCAGTAAGAACAATGAAGGAAGCTATAAGGAGAGAGATTTTGGCTCCAGGGAGAAATGAATTTTAATAATCAGAGTTGTCCAAAAATAAGTCAACCAGTTTAGTAGGTAATGAGTTCTCTACTATTGCATGAAGCAAGTACTGGCTGTTCTTCTCCTTGGCGGAGATGGTATAGAAAGTACTAAAATAGTTGAGAGGGGATGCCTGTATGATTCAATGGATTAAGTGTTAATAATAATGATGATGGTAACAGTGATGGATTTCCAAAACATACAACTTAAAATCTGAGACCAAAAGGGCAACTGATTTTTTAAAAAACCCACTTTTCCTTTATTCTTTTAAAAATGATAGTAACTGAGTTTTAACAGTTTACCTAACTTTTACCGGAATCTATAAATCTTTCCCCCAAATCAACTGACATCTTATTTTTTGTGAGTAGTCAGCTGCAGTGGTGAGGCTGGTTCATTTTTCCTTTTAGTCAAGCCCACTCGTGGGTCCGCCCCCCACCACACATGGTCTATTTTGTATTCACTGTTTCAAAGTATACATATTATTTTTCAGCTTTGGGTTTTTTTTTTTTTTTTAGTCTTTTTTTTTTTCCAGGTAACTATGTCGTGGTCAACCCTCTGATCAGTAAATATGAACCTATTTCATCCTTTTTAACAATGGCATATGCGGTATTCCACTGAATGTATATATCATAATCTATACGAACAGATATCGAGGTTGCTTCTAAAATATTACTTCAAAAATAATGCACAAGATTACCATCATCCTTTTACATTCATCTTCATGTTATGCTAGCATATCTTTAGGAAAGACAACCATACCCGGGATTATCAGGTCATAAAGCACGCACATTACACATTTCGATAGAAACTGCCAAGTTGGCTCATAGTTGTAACAATGCCCTAGTAACCAGGTAGGAAATCCCCCTTCCAATAACTCCGCACCCTCCTGATCATTACCTTGCACAAGGTATCATGAGAGGACCATGAAAGTTGCACAAAAGAACATGCTGTTTCTCCCCATAATCTAGTTGGTGAGATTTTTAAAAATGTACATAAATACACCCAATAATAGTAATACAAACTGGCATAAAAAGTTGTTGAGACAGAAAATGCTACACGGGGAAGTACAGACCACTGTGAGGTTTGGGAAGGGTTGGAACAGAGCTGTGAAGAGCCAGATGGGTCCTGAAGGAAAAAGGAAAGGTGGAGGCACATCTCAGTGGGAGGGCATGCCTTCCAGTGCTGGGGTGAGATCACCTAAGGGACAACAGAAGATCTCAGGAGGGGAAACTGACTCACATTTTATTTTCTCCCACACTGTCTTCCTTTTCTTCCTATCACTTACAACTACCTCAAATTACCTATAGTTATACATTATATGGTGACCTGTTCACATAGTAGCGGTGTCCTCCCTGCCCCAAAGGGGTGGTTGGTTGTAGTGTTCACTGCTGAGTCTCCAGAAGCTGATCCCTGCCAGCCGATGGTAGACACTCAGGAAATGAGTTTGCTGAGGAACGAGGGTCAATGGTCATGCTGACATCACTAAGAGGAGTCGGAAATGGCAGGTTAGAGAGTGGGTTTACAGGATTTTAGTGGCAATGGGTTGTGAAGTGGTGAAACGCAGTGGTGTCTGTGGAAACTTAACCTGGTTTTGTTATGCAAGAAGGACTGGTCCAGTGGCAGAAGCACAAGGCGAGCAAGATTATTCCAGTCCTGCAGGGGTCAAGAAAACAAACCTGAGAGTGAGTGCAAAGAATATCCTGAAGGTAAGAGTAAAGGCTTGGTGACAAAATGACTAATGAGGGCTACCAAAGAAGTCAGTGCTTAAATTGTGCATATTTTATATTAAACACTGCACGTACATTTATTTAATCCTGTGGGATAGGTATTATTATCTGAGTTTTTTTTTTTTTTTAAAGGAAACTGAGATCCAGAAAGGTTAAGTAGCTCACTCAAAGTCACACAGCTAGTTAAGACCCTCCAGCCGGAATCATTCCTAACTCTATGTCTGTAAAGCTTGTACTCGTCCCCTTATTTTACAAGTAATACACATGGGCTCTTGGCATAGGGGAGATGATTCTGGTCATGCGATGATACTGCACATACATATTCATGTCCAAACTCTGGTTATTCCCAAGAAAAAAGAAAATGATCAAGTGTGTGCTAGGTCAGTGTTTTCATGACCAAATCAATTTAGTGGGTCATGATCAGCATTTTAAAAAGAAATGAAATAGATAACATAAAGAGAAAAGAAAACATTAAAATGAATCACTTGCAGTATTGTTTCAGGAGACCTGTGTTTCAGATATATATGCATATTTGGCTGAAAACTTCGTTACAGTATCTTGGATGTGAAAGAGGCATCAGAGTTTACAGATCCTCACTGCAACCTGGTGTTCCATTTTTGTTATCAGAATGAAGAAGCTGAGGTTCAGAGTGGCAGAGCCAGGACTTGAAACCAGGGCTTCTGACTCCCAACAACAGGCTCCTCTTTCCAGGAGAGTAGCTCCATATCATCAAAATGGGAAACCAGGTTCAACAGAGGCGCTCCTTTTTGGACTTCATTTAACCAAAGCCAGGCATAGGGTCTGTAAGCTTTTTGCCAGTCAGCGTGCACAGAAACATTAAGGCTATCTTGTTTTGTTTCAAGAAATTAGAAGAAAACAAACCCTTTTAGGTAGAGCTATACTCTAGACAATCTTCCAAAAAATGATGTTAAAACAAAATCTCCCTGCCCAGGCTCAGATCCTTAGGAGATGAAAAAAGAAGCCCCGTGATCTGAAGACCCAGCACAGAGAAGATTCTTGGCTTGTGTTCTAATACATATATTTATGAAAGGAAAATTAGAAAGGAATTCCATATGCCTACTGATTTCTAGAGCCTCCCAGAATGTTAGAACCAATAGGTGCCTTAGATATTATTTAGTCCACTCTTAGATTACAGAAGAGTCTGCAACAGAAGGCCAGAGAGGTTAAGTAAGTGAACCCAAAGTCACTGAGCTATTGAGTAGCAAGGTCCCCAAGAACAAAGTCTTGCTAATAACACTCTGATTCTTTGATAAATCAGTTTTTTTCAAGATATGTTAAAAAGGTAGAGATTTAGGTCAATAAGGAGTTGGGTGAGAGGGTTTTTGCCTTTGTTACTAGAAGGTTGATGACGATCTCTGGAGGTCTGACCTGGCTTGGGCTATGGGGCTCACACAGCCTTTGGATCTCAACTAGTCCCGACTCCTGCCCATTGGCACTGCACTGAGCTCAGCTGGTCTGGGACCAGTAACCCAGTTGTGGCCTGAGATGTACCCCCCTGCCCCAACACAAGACGCCAGCACTTACCCCAGGGTTAGTAGCGCCATTCATTGACCCTTCCCTGTATGGTTTCCTCTAAAGCCAAATTCTTTCATGAGCTCATAATGTTGACAAGTATCGTACCCATTGATCAACAGACTGAAAATAATATAAATTTTAAAGATATTGTCTTATAATAAATATCTGTCTCTGGAGGCTATTGTTTAATAAGAGATATTAAAATTTAAAAAAAAATTGGCTCCTAAAGGCTTGAAACTACATCCAACTTATGTTTGATGTTCTGTAACTAAGAAACAACTTTTGAAAAGGAAGAAGATAAAAAATGAACTTGGGCTAGCAGAGAAGATGCCAAATTTCAGTCCCTTGAGCTGTGAAAACCTTCCAATCAAGTCTGTAAATGAGGTAGAGGAGGATTCATGCATTGCTAAATATTTATTGTTGCTAAGTTTTGTCACTGTTAATATATAGGTAATGGATGGCTTTTTGTCCTTTGAAGTCAAACATCACCACTTCAGGGGTGACAAGCATTCACCTCCCTGACATGGACACATATGCACATGTCCAGGCACACACACACATACACAGACACAACCCTCTTGGAGTTTTATCTTCCAAAACCTATGATTCATATGGGCTTTTTAAGAAAAAAAAAAAAGAGGAAGAAGGAAAAGATGATTAGCTTTCATTTTTCATCCTATGTCGGATATTTTACTCAGAAAAATGCATAGTTTCTGTGGCCCTTTTGTTCTTATCTCAGAATTTGTGAGGAAGTCAAGGTAATTGTGTGAAGCAAATCAGGAAACATGGCCATGGCGAGGCAGAGAGACAGGGGCATTCACTGGAACTGCTCACAAGGGCAGGGCCAGTCCTAAAGGAACGGATTCATCTGCAGGAGGCGGACAAGTGGGCACAGACTTGGGGTATATCAGCTACCCGACTGCCCCCTACCCTTGGAACAGGAACTATTATGAAGGTCTAACTACAAATTTATGATTACTCTAGATCTTAAGGCAGTCATGCCTGGGACATTAGAGAGACGTGGAATCTCAACTTCATCAAATATAAATGGATGAAGTTCACCAGGTGGTAGCAAGGAACGAGGCATACATGGAATGGCTAGAATTAGATTTGGCACCCAGACATTTCAGGATTAACTACTGGCTTCACCACTTACTAGGTTTGTGACCCCAGGCAAGTAAGTTACCTCAATGTTCTGCACCTCAATTTGGCATTTGCTTCAGAGGGTTGTTTTTGAAGATTAAATTAGTCAATACACATCAAATTCTTCAGGTAGCTCCTGATCCACAGTAAGGCGCTATTACTGCGTATTATACTTAGATATACTTTACTACACTCTAGTTTTATGATGCCATGTTTAAAGGGAATAACCAGGACTCAATTTCAGCTGATGCTGGAATTTTGCCATTTCCTCCCATTTTTTTTCAGGAAAAGTCATAAATTTGTACTTTTATGTGAAATATCAAGGCTTTTAAATGTGGAGAACTAATTCAGGTTTGATATTTTTGAACAACCGTGTGACCTACATATAAAACACGTCTACAAACTGCATGAATCATGAGACCTGCCAGTAAACGGTGGTGGCCAATCAAACCACACAAAACTTGAGAGTCGCTGGCCCCTCTCCTACATCATTCTTTTCCATAGCATTCCTCACTATCTCACCTACATTTGGCTTGTTTATCTTATGCCTTTCTTCCCATCACACAAGAATGGAAATCCCTTGGGGTAAAGATTTTAGTTTGTTTTGTTTGTAGCTATGTCCCTAAATCCTAGAACATGCATGGCATACAATAAATGCTCAACAGGATTTGAATGAATAAACGGTCATCTCTAAATCTAAATCTTCATTCTTCCCAGCTAAAAGGAAGGAATGTGAGCAGAATGGGCCACATGAGGATGAGGAGAGTGGAGTCTATGAGTTCAAGCTTTAGGGTGAATTGTGGTTTTTCCAGAGGGAGCCCAACAGGCCTGGCTTTGAGAATCTATTAGAAAAAATAGGGTAAGTAAAATGTCGCAGAAGTAGCGGTGCTAAAGAATCCAAGGACTTTTCAAAATACTTAACAGAACCATCACAAGTGTCTTTCAATAAAACATTTTGTAATGGCAAAACAATCCCAATCTCTCTCTCTCTCAAGACATTTTTAACAAGGTGAATTTCATATATTAAGATGGTTTAACTTCCATCTGGAGATATATCCCAAATTATACCTTCGTGTAATACCTGAACAAAGGCAGTTAGAGTCCATTTCTAATAATGATCCTCAAGCATCTACACTGCCTACAAATTGTTTTTAAATAGCAAGGTGAGCATGACATTGAATTTCCCTATATGACTAGAGAAACATAAAACGTAAGTGTGTGTATGTTGCCACTTAAGGTAAATCAATTGGCTATATGGTAACTAAGTTGCTAGAAATAATAAACTTACAAAACCTACTTTCAATATATTAGAAATATTTCTTGGACAATTCCATCCATCCATTCATTCTTTTAAACCCTGCTGTCCTTCCTATTTTAAACTAACACTACTGTTATTCATCAAGTGACTGAGAGGCCAAAATGTGTCAAAGACAAGATGCCAAGGGTAAACAAGACATACAACCTGCCCTTATGGAGCATGCAGTCTCCTACGGGGACCAAACATTACATAAATGCTCAAAAGATCCGGAAACTCCTGACTGCTCATGGCCCCCATGGCCCAGCCCTAGGGCCTAGCAACGTCCTCCTCACCTTCAACTCCACATGCCAGTGCTTCCCTCACTTACTTTCCATTTGACCGACGTGGGTTTCATCTAACCAGTAACAGTGCTATGTTGATTTTTTAAAGCTTTAATAATTATAGGAGAATTATAATATTTTTCCAGATTTCTCAAATGAATTTTTTCCAGGATTCACTATTTGGAAAGACATAAATTTCCCAGGAAGTTCTAGGAAGAAATTGAAATGCAAACTCTATTCATGGACCACAGTGAATAGTGAGGATCTAAGATGAACAAAAACATTGTCCAGAGAGAGCAGATTACCAAAGATCAATGAGAAGATGCTAAAAAAGAACTCTAGAGAGAAAGCCTGGAAGGAAAAAAAACAAACAAACTAGAAATGTTTCTTCTCATTCTCCTTTTTAGGCTTCCCCTCTTCTAGGACCCACTCTTCCCTTGGACTTTGATCTTTCACTCTATGTATTTTGCTTGGAGTTTCAAATCCAAATGTCAATATAGGCCAACCAGGTAACATAAATAGGTGAAATGGGTTGGTCTGGGCACTCTGGCAAAACAAAACAAAAAAAACAAAACAAAACAAAACAAAACCAAAAAAAACAACTCTAATATCAGTAGGTATAATCCTTTCTCAAGCCAGCATATTGTTGCTATCCTAGAATGCAGGCTGCAATATCATTACGTGTAGATTATTACATGAAAGCCACGAGTTTTACATATTGGTTCAAACAAAAGCTAAATATAAATATAAATAAATAAATAAATAAATAAATAAATAATATAATATATATTTCAGAGAAAATAAAGTCTAAATAACACCAATTTCTAGCTTCTATTTTATATTGTGACAAGTTTACAAATCTTTACTTTTGGCTCCAACACTCTCCAGAGCTCTAATACAGAAATTCATCCTCTGACTGGCTATATCCAGAGGTACTCCTGCCTCCTGGTCCTAACTCTAGAGCTCAAATCTACTGCCAACAATGCTGCTCATTTCTCCTGATGTCTTTATCCTATTGAATGCTACCATCTGTCACTGTAGGTTCCACCTTCACTCTCCCTCCCCATACAATCAACCACAGAGCCTCCGCCATTCCTTAATCTTATCTCCTCATCTCTTCCAGTCCAGACAATTAGCACCTCACTTCAACTATATGCTAGCTTCTAATGGCTTTCTCCAGTTCAGCATCATCAACTCTAACACACTCCAACATATAACAAAACCGCTATTGTTTCTACCCCGTCAAATGTCTTGCTGGCTGGCTCTCATATCCCACAGGATAAAACCTTGCTCCTTAGCAGAGCAAACAGAGCTCTCATATTCTGGCCTCTGACTGCCTAGCCAGCCTCATCTCTACTCTTTTAGCCACATATCATAGTCTTTTTTTTTTTTTTTTCACATATCATAGTCTTGCAGAACTATTTGTCTGTCAGTGAACATGTCATAATTTTTTGTGACTCTATTTTTCGTACTTTCTCCCTCTCTTGCCTGAAATACTCTTCTCATTAGTCCCTTTGGCTATCTAGTCAATTTCTACTCATCCTTTGTGACTCAGCTCAAGCCATTCCTGTCTTTCCCAAGAAGATTTAGGTACTCCTTTGATTCCAACTGTACTCAAGCAAACATACACTGTCCATTAAGGATAGGAAAAAAAAAATGTATCGTTCATCTTTATAGCAGAGCATCTAGTATACCATCTGGCACACTGTGTTGGCTTCATAAATATTTGTTAAATAAAGGCAGAGTGAGCTATGGGTTTTCAGAAGAAAGAATGCATAGTTAGGGAAGAGAAAGAAAGAAATGAGGGATTTGGATTTGGATGATCTCTGGCTTGGACTACTTCCAGTTCTCTATCTAGTCTACCAGTTAATAAAATCATGCTTGCTCTTACTCAACTTTCCAGTGGTTTCCTGGTAAACTTAGAATGAATCCAAATTCACCATTATCACAAGGCAATGCCTGCCTCACCATCGTGTTTCCTACACCATTCCCCTTCTTGACTGGGCCTGTTATCATTCCTAGGATGTATCCGTTTGCTATTTCTTCTGCTGGGAGTGCTCTTCCCACTATTGCTTTCTTGTCATTCAGGTATGAGGTGAAATGTTTTCCGCTTAGAGAGGTCTACCCAGATCATCTTTTAATCTGGTTGCCACTCACCACCACCAGTCTTGCCCCATCATGCTTTTCCTATTACCCTATTTTCTTTACTTCGTACCTCTTCACAGTACTGAAAATTATTTTAAACTATTTGTAGTCTCCATCACCAGAATGTAATGCCCATTCTGTGCCCAACATCTTTTATTTATTTATTTGGAATAATATCTACATTTTAGGATTTCTTATCTCATCTTTTCCAAGAAGTAGTAGAAAATAACTCTACTGACTTTTTGATTTATAGGATTTTTGCTCCACTTAAAACAAACAAAAGAACTTTGAGTATAATGAATATATGTAATGTATAAATATAGACTACGTAGGTATAAGACTTCATCTAAGCATCTTAATCAAACCAAAGGATGAAGTTGTTATCAGATCGAGATACTCTCATAATCATGGCTTTCTCCACAACCAGAATTTGTAATCTCTTCAGGCAGAAGCTATTTTGCTAGGCTGTAATTTTTACATCATTCTCAACCGAACATCTCTGCATGGAGAAATTGTATGACTCGTCTTTTAAGAAAAGAAAATTATTGAAAATTAAGCTTTCAAAAATACTGTGAGTTTGACTCCAAAATAACTGTTAATGTCCAAGCATGTAAAGAGAAACAATTAACAATTACCATTTCACAGCTCTCAAAATGTTTATAAACAGAAAACCTATTTCTTTCTAAAAATATGAGTATTGGGACTTTTTTCATTTTCATAATGGTTTGAAATACCTTTAAGTAAATCACTTGAAAAATAATTTCAGAGAATCACATCATAAAGTAACGTAAGATTATTTTAGTGAATTGTTCTTTTGATAACCTTGAAGCTATAATTCCCAATATAGTGTCCTTGTTAAGTATGAATATTTAAAATTTATATGCTTGTGTGATCTGGAAAAATAAGACCAAAATATTTTAAAATCACATCATTTCATTTTTATAGTTGAGGAGTTCAAGACAACAAAGTATTTATTTTGTGCTAGGAACTCTATGCTTCTTTTATAATTCGTATTTTAGCCAATATGATTTTCATCAATGTAAGAGAATTTGAATGATTACATATCTACTGTGGTTCCCTTCTGAGCAAAGCTACTTTGGGAATCTATGAATTCCTTTGATTTCTGCATTTTCTTTGAATTGCCCTGTTAATTAGATGGCCTAAAAATATATATATATATATATATATACATACATATATATATAAATATATGTATAAATAAAATTTCCAATCTCTAAAACTATATACTTAAATCCTAAATATAAATCATCATTGAATCATTTGGTTGACTCTATTAACAAATAATAATGTAGGATGATGATGAAGATAAGAAGAAATGACAAAATCTCCTCCTCCTCTACTAGTATTCTTTGAGTGCTGCTTATATTCCAGATGCTGATATGTTCCACTTCATTATAAACCTTGTGGAGTAGCTACTATTAATGCTTTTGTTGCACAGATCAAGAAACTGAGGCATAAAGAGGTTAAACAGCTGCCCTAGGTCCCATGACCTGAAAGCTGTGGGGTGGCAACCCAGGCCATCTGACTCTAGAACCTGGCTAACAAACACTACATTTATAAGAGTTAATATGTGGCACTCTTTGAAAATAGAACCTGCACAGGGTAAGCTCTAAATGTTAGCAGTTATATTGTTTCTATGGTTCATTACCATCTCACCTTCAGAGATATATCCTTTTGATAGTATCCTTCTTCTGTATAAATATAGCAAAAAGCTATATTTTACTGAGGGCTCTCGAATTTGTGTCTACGAGCTGTAACAACAATCTAAAAATTACAACATTTCAATGTAATAAGAGGTAACTTTTTTGAGTTTTGAGATAGGTAGAAACAATTATTATCCTCAATTTCTGTATACAACCTAGAATTAGAAAGAAGTAGATTTGCTCATGGTTCCACTCTTATTAATAGAATCTCTCTTTCCTATGAGAAATTCATTCCATGTGGGGCAGGAATAGCCGAACTCTTTGATGGGAACCAGTTCCCACAATGGGGAGGGTAACTCTAAAAGGTCATGTGAGGTCAAAGAAGTACCCATCCAGCCCTAGGCTGCTATAATTGGTTCCAGGATGTTGTTTTAGCCAATCAGAGGCATTTTGAGGCTATTTTGCCAGGCAGGGCTATTGGTCAACCTGTCTCTTTTCACTAAGATACTTTGTTATCAGGAGGTAACTGGAACAATTAGAGGCCAAACCAATCTGAAAGACAAGGGCAAAGTCATAACCCTGATGACAGTGCTTCAGCCTTACTCATCCAGCCCTAAAGGACCCCCAGAAAATCCTATATAGCTCAGAAATCTGATCAAGTAAATTACCACCCCCCTTTAAGAAATATGATTGAACTAGCTGAAATTGGGTTTCTGTCACTTGCAGCCAATCTACCACCAAAGATCCTTGTTATTTTTCTTCCTGGTTGTTGGGTTTTTAAAAACATGGAGTACCAAATGCTTCTATTACTTAAACACCTACTTGCTTTATCAGGAAGAAACATGGATTGATAAAAGTCCAAAGAATTTTATCAATGGAACTCTGATGTGTGAAATGAGTAACCATATAATCTACATTAGTTAAAATACTGGTTTTGAACATTAAAAATATCTCAGAGCAGTTTATTTTAAAAACTCCTGAAAATCTAAGAAACTTTGATGAGTTACTGATGTTCTACAGGCTAAGCCATAAAATAAAACATAAAGAAAAAATACTTGATAGCTCTTGAGGAGTTGAAACTATTTCCATACTTTGGAAAACTTTCTTGAATTCACCATTCCCTGACAACAAAACTTCTAGGAAGAGGATCAATGTGCCTTAGTAATCTGAATAAAACATTCAAATGCCATGAAAATTAACATCTAAGCCCTGAATTCAGGGTGCGCCTAATGAAAATCAGGAAGAGAAGCTAATGGGAAATTTAACACAGGCCAAATGTCATTATTGTTGTAAGAAATATACTATAATTAAAACGTTTCTGAGTCCTGGCCAATGACCTACAGTAATAATGCTTTGTTGACCTTATTATAAAAATAATTTTTCATTACTAATTCAGTAAGAGTCCCTTTTTCAGTCTGCAAGCATAAATAAAAAAGGAAAAATCAGCACCTGATACTTCCATTGAAGCATAGTGTAAAAACACTGACTTGTCAAGGAGGAAATCTAATTCTAAAGCCACAATGAAAAAGGCGTGGAAGAAGATAAAAACAGAGATATTTTATATAAGAAAGGATAAAAGCAGTTGATGTAGCTGATTCTGGCAAAATAGAAGGGAGATACGGTAAAAGCATGAGATTTCATTCATTCTGCGGTACCCACATTCTGAAAGTACTGGGGCTGTGGTCTGTCCATTAGAAAGCAGATTGATTACATTCAATCTGGATAGAAAGAACAATTCTTTCCAATTATGGTGGTATCTTAAACTTCTATAGAACACTACTTTCTAGAATAAATATTTGAGTATTAGAAGGCAAGGTACTGTCTCCTGGAGGTCCCTATAACAGGATTTTACCTGTGAGCTCAGCCTGCCATTTCTCTTTTCCTCCAGCTAGTTATCCATGGGAACCTGCATTTGAGGAGAATTCAAAGTATGTTGTTCTCTGGGGAAAATACACATATTCTCTTTATTTAGCAATAGAGAGGTAGGAGACATGCATGGCAGCCGCCAGACAGAAATGATTAGGGCCAACTTTACATATGGAATACCATGTATTTTGTGCATTTGGGGAAGGAAAAGAAAAAAAAAGTCACATCATTTTGAAATTTGGAGTGTGTGTGGGGGGATTGTGGCATGATTTCTATAAAGTGTGTTTTCAAATTCAAATGTGTTACCCAAGGAAAATAACACACTAAGCTTTCAATAGTCATTCTCATAATAACATAGATTTATTAGATTCTCTAAGGAAAACTGGGTCCATTGAAAATGGAGCCTAGAACAGGTACATTCTGATGAGGAATTAAGGAGGAGGGAGGAGGACAGAATCCAGGACAAGGGCCAACAACTCAAATGCCTATAGGTCCAGGAAATGACACAATTGTGCTGACTTAGTGCATGAACATAATGGAAAGTGGTGGGTTGATGTTAAAGTTGGGGGGCTTATACCCCACCCAAAGATACTCAGGCTTAATTTTTAAAAAGAATTGCTTTGCTAGGCCCATTTTATGACCACTGCTTAGATCAATATTCTAAATTGTGCTGCACAAAATAGCCAATACCCCTGGAGATAGTTCTTAGATGTCAAATCAAATCAAATCAAGACAAACATACAAACAAACTAAAAGAGAGCT
>NW_026575082.1:32162500-32482500 GCF_905146905.1 Nyctereutes procyonoides | reverse complement strand
TGATGATGCACCTAAGACAGCAGTTTACATTTATATTAACAAACTCTATCTTCATTATAGTACAAGGACAAAGCAGGATTCCCTTCCCCAATTTAGATCCTACAGTGAAACACATAACGCAATACAACATAAAATGAAATAAAAGGAGGAACATAAAATGTGGTGCATTAAATATTAGAAAAAATAGCAAGCACAAAACTGCAGGAGCGGCAGCAGAGAGTGCAGCGTTAAGACAATGGACCATCTCAGTGACAGCAAATGCAGTAAAAATGGCTTGGAAGTTAGATGATCAATGTGTTAAAGTCGGTCTTTTTTTTTTTTTTTTTCTATTAAATGTTTAATAGGCTTCTCTTACAAACTCTTTACTTCTTAAAATTAAGGATTTTCCAGCATTATGAAATTTCACTCACATATTAATCTGGAAATTATGTCAACCAATATAGAGGAAAGCCTCAGCCAAATAGAATCTCCTCTGGTCCAGCTCTCCTAGGAATATGTCACGAAATTGTATTAGTGGGTAAATAGTACCCTGACATGACACTAGAAAACAAAGCATTAATGAATAGGAACACAGATCAAAATATCATCTAATTAAGAGGTAGTCATGATGGGATGTCCTGCTGGCTTTAAATGAGAAGAGAGGGCTGTTATTTACAGGACTTTGTGAAAGTCCTTAGCTTAAAGCTCTATGGTTTGATCTAATGGCAGGTATGGGAAAACAGATAAAAAAAATCTATAATTAAACAAACAAAACTTTTTTTTTAAAGGACATAAAATTTGCTTCATTAAAAAGTTACTAATATACTTTTTTTCCCATTTTTTTTTGGAATAAAAACCTGGGAACATTTATTTTGCCACTTGAAGGAATATCAATCTTGGGGAGGAAAATATATATACATACATATATATTCTCAATAAATTGGTAATTTAAAAAAAGAAACTTCTTTATTATATGTATTATGCAATTAATTATTTAAAATTAATCCACATTATGCTAACACTTATAGGATTTTATATTTCACAACTACTAACCTTTTTTAAGTTGGGCACATGTTTTCAGAAAAGGTTAAAGTTTATAGAAATGGATTCTATTTTTTCTTTTTCATGTAGTTTACAGATAATTCTGCCTAAATAAACTGATGTGACCTTGGGAATGTCTCACATTCCATGGAGCAGCCCTTTTGAATAATCTCCAAAACCTACACATCTGAGATGATTTTGGACCTCCTCCCAGAAAAAGCCTTCATCCTAATGGCCATCTGGTGGGGGAGGGGGATGAAAAGCCCAGCATTTTCTCCAAATTTCTGGGAGGTTGAATGATGTTGGCTATGCCAGATTCAGTACTCTGTCCTCCTGCCTTGGACAATGGAAAGTTAATAAAATGAATAATACAAGGTAATACAGAATCATTCTCTGGACACACTTTCCCCTAATCAAACAAATCTTTTCAAGACATATCATAAGACTGAAAATGAATCCTAGAAGTTCACCAAAAAAAGTAGGGGGGAGAGGGTGGGGGAGCATGGCGGGAATCTAGGCCTCTTGTACGCAAGGGCACAGCCAACTCAGAAAACAAAGGCCAGAAAAAGCCTTTGCATCTGTTTGCCATTCTAAACCCAGCCCTAAAGTAAATCATCTCAGGGATTCTACTAAATCTACAATTTTCTACAACCTTTTTAGTCTGTTTATTTCTTTGCTCACACGAAATGCCATGCATCCAAAAACTCTGGATCAGAGAGCAAACAACTCCAATCCAAGTTCAAGCTGTGGACGAACAAGAACGAGACTTAGTATTTGCTTTGCTGTGTGTGCTTGATCAGTTTTATGTGGAAGAAAAATGAGGATCTGATGTCCAGGTCAAAGAAGAGAAAGGCGTGTATTTCACATTTTCCCTATCACCTGCTGCTCTAACCCTTTGCTCTCAGTGCAGCACATCCCTACATATGTGTGTAGGTGTGTGCATCTGTGTAAAAATAATCTTACTTTCTCACCAACATAACTCAAAAGAGAGCACACATATTTTCAGTTGTTTACTTTGAAAATGTATTTACAGTTATTACTTTGAAAATGCAAAGAATTTTAAAGCTGACTGTGATCACTGAACCATCTCATTTACAGAGACTTGGAGTTTTAGTGACTTGACTTGTCCAAGGCCACTCAACATTTTGATAGCAGTTGCCAGACAGAACACAGTTCTGCACCAGGCAAGGCAGTTCCAAGCAAGGCTGTTCAGAAGTGAGGCAGGACCTGTTATTTCATTCCCCCAAGAAGGTGGCCTGTCCTCAAAACCTGTTAGTAACCCAGGATATGGGATCGGACATCAAGCAGAGTGGGGCCTAAAGTTTAAATGTCAGGTCTCTCTCACCGGACGGTCATTAGCATGCATATACTAGGTTTGGGGCCTTTGTCTGGCTCTAACAACAGGCTTTTCTTCCCAGAAAAAAACAACAAACAAAAAACAACAAAAAACTTTTTTAGAGTTTAAAAGACTCACAGACAAGACTTAAATTTAGTGAGCATAGATTTCACTTTTATTAGTCCTACGAATACTACCTTTGGTGGTTAATAAAGTAATTATTGGTTGAGCACTTGGAACTGTGCATTATGTCCTCTTGCCTTCTGGGGGGAGTGGAGGGAATGCCAAAATCTTGACTTTTCTAAGGAGCTTAAAAATTAGTTGCAACATCCTGACACAGACACACAGGATTTTATAACATTATGAGTTTTGCTCTGTGGCCACATTTCTCCACCTTTGCCTAGACTCAAAGGACTAGCCATTAAAACTGATTTCCCTTGGTGAGGTCCTCCAAGAGGGATAACCTTTATTAACGTCAAACAACACTGTATGCATAAATTATCTGATCTCTTTAAGCTAATTGGAAATTGCAACTTGATAACGACATAGCCAATCCAAATGGACAGCTAGGTATGGTTACCCAACATACTCCAAACGCACTGTAAAAATGTAGAATTCTAGACTATAACCTTTAAGAATGAAGAAAAGAATCATCTCTGTAAATGGAGTTCCCTGGTAATTTTAACAAAAATGCTGCTTAACACAGATCTGGCAAACAATCTTTGCTACTTTTCTTGATAGAAAGGTGATGGGCCGGAAGCGTATTCCAGCCCATTTCAAGGGAGCTGTTCTAAGTACAATGGCCTTCTGAATAAATGGTTTCAGTGCTCCATTATGGATGGACAGTGGTTTTTAAACTCTGTTTACAAGAGCCCAAGACATTCTCGGAAGTTCTTTGTGAATTCACAGAAAGGCATAAAGGTAGAAGAGGGCAGGAGAAAGCAACTGGGTAGGCCTGCTGCTCCTACCCGATGAAATCAGCTCAACTTCTGAGAACATTATGTTTGAACAAATGTTTGCCTTGCTAAGGAAAGGTGCAAAAGCTACTACCTCTGTGGAATGGAAAGTTAAAGTTAACACCCAGAAAGGACTGCTGAAGAATTATTTTACCTTAAGTCACATCCCCTAACCCTCAACTTTGAAGATTCAGCCCTGCAGAAGCATGAAGAATAAACAGAACTTGGGGCAAAATTGCACACTCCCATTCTGCTGAGTTCAGCACACATTTATTAAATACCTGGACTGTGTAAGGCACTGTGTCCTCGGTGAGGCAAGGGGGTATCACCCCCATCCTATTAACAAGGAGACTGAAGCTCTGTATTGGTTGAGACTATCCAGTCACGTGGGTCGTTAATGGCAGAGCTGGGAATAATAACCAGGTCCTAGCCACCCAATTTCAAGACTCCCTTTTGACTATACCAATGGACAGTAAGAGCTCCTCTTTGATCTGCTGTTAAACCAAACGATCATGAAGAACTATGAGCTTGAAGGAGTGTAATAGTCTCTTCTTTACATGTAAATATCAACAATAAAAATATGGAACATGCTGAAATACTGGCATAATTGATTATAAAGGTTTAGGAGCAGGGCTGGGAAGGAGGGGGCCCTCTACCTTTAACTGTATCTAGAGAGATAAATGACAAAGCTAATTTTACACAATCACATACAGAACTATTTGCCTGAAGAGTCAGGGAAAAAGCAAAAGCCAAAAATCATATGAACCTGCGACTGATTTTATTAAATCTACGTTCCGACCTCTGTTCTAGCGATGCAAACCAAAGAACAGAAAGCCCTTTCCAATCTCATTTTAAAAATCATTGTTTTGCAAAACTGAAAAATATTTTAGCTTTACGGCTTGGGATGATGATGATTAAAGATAAACAATAACTTCTGGAATTCGTGTTATTTTTTTTTTAATCTTACATAACTGTGACAGAACCCAACTTCTAATTAGAAATATAAAATCACAGAATCTTTAAACTGAAAAGGACTTGAGATATGATCTAGTTGAATGATTTCGTTTTACAGATGCAGACACTGAGGTCGTGAAAGGTAAAGTGACGGGCCTGACCACACACACAGCTAGTTAGGAACAGGGCTGCAACTCCAACCACTAGCCTGGAGTTCTTTTCACTACAGCAAGCACTTTAAATCATATCCAGAGAGTAGAAGTAATGCTCTCCAAAAATGTGTCAGGGGCTATAGATGGGCAGAGAACCAGCCATCATAAACCATGATCATTACTTCAATAAAGGGAAAGTTTAACTCTCTCTGACACGACCAAATTATCCAATCACTTCTGCCTTAGTTTCCTCCTTGAAGTACAGATACGTTTGACATACGCTATGTTGCAAAGAGTAAAAAGCTCAAGGTTTGCCAACATTTGTGGTTGAAAAGTGCAATTAACTTTTGAGGAGATAAGCAATATGGAAAAGACACTGAGTTTACCATATTGATTATAATTGATAATTACACTTTAGAGCTTTCTCACTGGTTCTATCTTCTTCTTCCAAGCGTGAAGAATTCTACACAAAACTTTTGAAAAATAATACAATTTACACGAAGCTGAATCACCAGCCAAAGATGTTGGATATACTGGCGGTCTGAACACGTGTACATATTGGGAGAAATGCAGAGGAAATAGGAAAAGGGAAAGCTACTTAGCTAACCTAAAAGTTGTACTGTGCATTCACATGTTAAAAGTGCAGCTTTCACTGATTATATTGAAAAACAGACTTCTACCTCCAACCCATTCTACCTTAATCAAGCATGGGGATAACCATGAGTCCGTGTTTCTGGTGAAGGTCTCAAGGACTGTCTCCCTATGTGTGTAAGGCACTTTGATCACGGAAGGCACTTTCAGAAGTTTTATTTAATGAATCCTTCTTCGATGGCTGTGATGAAGAGACAGAAAGACAAAGGAAACCCAAGGTCACTGCTGCCTCATGAAGAAGTCATGGTGGGACCATATAAACTCTATTGAATGGTCCCTAATTGCACAAAACCATGACTAGGAGAGAAAAGCTGCTGCTTGCACCTTTCATTCGACTCATTCACATGTTTAATTCTACCTCCAGAACTGCTGATGTGTTTTATGTTTTTGCGATCAGCTAACAGCGGCATTCTAGACCTGAAGCCTAGACAGTAGTGTTTTCAGCAAGAGCCCTTCTTTTTGACATACACAGTTAAAGCTTCCATAGGTAGCACCAATTCCAGGCAGAGAGAGAGTGAAGCTCTAATGCATGGTCGTGATGGCCCTGAAGGCACCACGTAGCACTTCTTGGGCACAAATTCTAGGAAAGCCTTCTGTCAACGAGCTGTGGTGTTCCAAGGGACATTCCAAGGGACATCCTATGTGCACTACAGTCAGGCACCCCATTAAAGGCTGCCCTGGAAGATGAGCCCCTGGGCTTTGCCTCCTCGAAATGGAGAAGGGGGCTCACCTGAGGTGCACAGTCTCATGCTGAAGGCATTTTTAAAAGGGCCACTTAGAATTCAACGTCTACAAGGACCAGGAGCAAGCAAATGCCACATAGCTAGTCACACTTGGGACATGTGGAATCAATGGCCTCAGGACAGTTAGAAAGTGATCATTCTCAGCTACTAACTTGATCTTCTGTACAGCGTCCGAGTATAAGCACCCCTTTGGGTCACGGCCACTGGCTTGCTCACTGAATAGGCAACATGGTAAAGGGAGAAAGCAATCTGTTCACATGATCTGGGCACACAGGCTATCTTCCATTTGACACTGATTCTTGGAAAAAGTAAGAGAAAAATGGATTTAATAAAATTCAATACAAATTCTAATTCTTCCTTGACATCATGTAAGTGAACACCACTGTTGTAATCAGTGACTAATAGCGGGCCAGGAAGACAGAAGGCTTGTTTGCTCCCAAATAGCGAAACTAGGTGATATAAATAACTGATTCAAAGATTCGGAACCGTAAATTTTCATAAAATCGCATTTTCACAACTTAAGACCTTTTGTTCTCTAAATAAAAGTAGTGCAAGCTACCTCAGGCTGGTACTTGGTAATTCAAAGTGGAAATATGTGGGTAGCTCCTATGATAGGAGATGACTATCAAGGCGGCTTTCAGTGGAAATAGGACAGGTCAGAAAAGGTCTGTCCCAGCACCTGAAATTTCAATTCATCTCCAAAAGTTAGACCGTCCCTAAAAAACTTACAAATAAGCCCAATCAATTTAATCTGTGGCTAAATTAAAAAAAGACATCAAAGTAATGAAGGCCAGTAAATACCACCACCCATCCCATTCAGGCAGTATTAAACGTAGCTTCTCAGCACCGAGTCTCCCTTGTGGTCTACACTTCCAGCTACCGGTATGTAAATGTGTTTTCCCCTTCTATATCACTCACATGTACTCATTTATATGTTATTATGCTACTATTATATTATTTAGCAACCTCTAAATATTCTGTTTATAAATCAACAGCAATTACTTTTTCAAAAGTTTTATGAATAACCTCAAAAATTAAGATACATGTATGTGTATCTCTATACACATGTGTGCGCCTGCACGTGTATCTGTGCATGTGTGTGCAGACATAGCTCAAAGACAAAGGCAAAAAGAATGGCTGTGGTCTTACTAGCTGTGTCCTGACTGTTCTGTTTTCAACTACTTAAAACATAAATAAAGTCTAAATCATTATGTTAATTTTTTACCACCGTAGCAAGCGATTTTAACAATTTCCTTCGCAAATTTTTAACTAAAGGGGAAAATAGTTTTCTTTGATCTTTCACAATGTGCTTTATTGCTTTATGTATCTGAAGTGCAACAATTTGCACAACTATAGAAAAAAAAGAGAATCAAACAATTTTTTAAGCGAAGGACAGTGCATCAAATCGCCTTTTGCAAAATTACTCAGATGTTTATCTTAAGATACTTTCCAGTGAAATTTGGCACTTCTAAATTTTAAAGCTTGGGCTCCATTAGGCCCCAAAAGGAGAGCATGGTATAGCACTCTAAACAGCCCACTGCATTCATTTATTGTTCAGTTCACAGTCTCTGAATACAACACAATCCTCCAACAGAGTCAGCTTTCATAATTCAGCAGTACAAAGTCTGCAAACACATGTAACCTAGATCCATATTTCCCAGTGACAGCATATGATAGCAGAATGTGAAGTATTAATGCTGGTGTCACTACAGTCCTACACTCTACTGCACTTTAAGAGAAAGCAGCTGCTGAGATGAAATGTGTGCCAACTGTCTGAAGACAGAAACATAAGAAACATTCCTTCTGTTACAAAGGGAGAGACACACACAAACAGACTTGCTTTTAGACGCAACAAGCACAAAGTTTCTTACTTTTTGCCTTTTCCATTTCTCAAAAGCACTCGCCCATTCTGCATAAGCAGAAAGACATGAGATTAAAAAAAAAAATCTGACTTCCTTCCCACGAAAGGAACCCCGAAAAGAGGTTACCAGGATGCACCTACCAGTCAGAGTGTGGAGAAACTGCCTCTCACCGTACACGCTATATATCTGATGAGTTCACACACCTAAGGACCTGTAATCGCTACCTACGTATCAGAGAACGTTGATCAGCTGTGGATTTTCAAATGCACAACATATGGTCCTCAGGCCTTCCAGTGAATACTTACTTCCTTTGGCATCTTTACAAAATTATTATCTTGAAATAATCATCTGAAGTCTTTGTTCTAACACATTCTCATAGAAACCGGGCTGTTTCTTCCTAAACTAGGAAGCTGGCAGGTTTGTCACTTTCAGTGAACCCTTCACAAGGGGTGAAGTTTACACATCTGAAGATGGCATTTCTCTTTCCTCTCGATATAAAGATTGGCAATTTGCTGAGGACCCACAGTACCTTGCTTGGTTCAGGATACATTCTTGATGTAACGGTGCAAAACGAACCCAAGTGCCGTACCGCTTGCTATCTTTTAAACACAGCTCCACCGTAACAATAAGTGTGTGACATAATCTGAACTGTTTGGTTATAATTCACTTAAAAACTAGTACAACCTCATCGACCCCCTTATCAAACAATTTATTGTGCATTTGCAGACTGGACAATGAAATAGAGGAGGTAAAGTATTAACGGTGACACTATTTGGCAAGCTCATAGTGCAGTTCATTCAAAAGGCAATTTTAAAATTGAATGAAGAGGTTTGACTAGGCAATAAAAACAGCCACAATGCCAGTGAACAGTACTTAGAAGGAAAGCCTCTAATTATCCTATTTATAAATCAACAGCAATTTTACTGATGACTTCTTCTCAAAGTTGATTAAAATAACTTCAAAAATGTTTTTAACTAGATCATATGCATTTTATTAAACTATAATTTAAAATATTATTGATGGAAAATGATAAAAACTTAAGAGCAAGAATGAGACAGCATTTCTGAAGAGAAACATTCATACGATGCTCTGCAACATAATTATAGCACTGCCCTTGGGGAAGGGGATTTTATTTTATAATGAGAATGTTTACACTGTTATGGGGTTCAATCTATCTGGGAGGGAAGGTTAAACTTCTTTCCATTAAAGACAGCCTTATAATGAAAAGCTCTGAAAGGAGAATGGAGTCTAATATAGTAGATGTAATGGCCTATTAAATGATTCACACACAAAAAATGAATCAAATTCATTGTATCTTACTGCTGTTTTATGACAAAATTGTTGAAAAATAAAACTATTGTCAAGATAATTGCATATTACATAGGCCATATTACTGTAAGCAGAACTCTTATTGGATGACCCAGAGTCTAATTTTTAGGTACATTAACAGGACATTACATTTCAAATACTTTACATTATTGGAATGTTTTAAAGGAATCCGACTTTTACTCTGTTGGCAAAATCAATTTGGACTTAAAGTCATGCTGCAATTGTGCATCATTCTTTTTCAATTAAAATTTTCCATACATCCTTTATGATGTCATTCTTACATTCCTGCAACAGATGCTTGTTTATATACCAATTTACTAAACTGCTGCTGTACTGGTATTACGCTATTGTACAAGTAACCTCTCTGTCTAGTGTACACTCCCAGATCTCCTCTCAATAAATGTGTATTTTCAAAATAATTTGCCTCTTTAACAATAATCTCTAATTACCAAACAATCCCCTCTATTGAAAACAACAAAAGCAAAATGCCTCTGTATTTTTAGAGCGTACAATTAAATACACATTTCTGGAAAGAATGACGTTCTTAAAATTTTAAGAAAGGGGTATTTCCATGAATGAGTTCAAGCATAATTTTAAAAAAATGTATTTGAGAAGATATGATTCCACAACCAAATTATTAATCTGCTCTCTGAGGAGCCAGGATGAAATCTCTCAGACTAGCTGTTTGTTATTAACTGGAGCCTGAGCAATATATAACAACATACCCATTTTTAAAGCAATACTATAACAATGTTAATCAAGCCATATGTAAAAATCTATCAGCATTGTTATTATGTCTCTTCAAGGTTTCATGATAGAACCATCAAAGCCTCCTACAGATTAAAATTTAGCTCACTGAACTAAAGAAATCCACCCATTTGGAAAAAAATTAAAAATATATATATTGATTTCATATTTCAGTCTGCGGGTGAACACAGACTGAAAAACTACTTTTTGCATATCATCAGTACTTAATTTGAGTTAAGCAATGCTGTGATTCTGTTAAAGGAAGCTCTTCATTTTAAAAACATTTATCTCTGAATATATATGTGTGAAATTCTGGCACTGAAACTTTCATAAGGATCTTGAAGGAAAATTGTCATGTTGGATCAAACACTAAGCAGTATCACCTCTTTTTCAAAAATAATTTTCTGTTACAACTGAAAAATATTTTTGTCCCCACATATAAACAAATTACTTCTAATTTTACAGCCTCGTATTTATCAGGGGATTGCCTGTCGTTAGCAAATTCTGCACCCTCAAGTTACTGAAAGTTACAAAATATTTCGCTTTAAAAGGAAAAATACCTCTAATGCAAAACATTTAACTGGTTACTATTGCCATTTGTGTTGAACACCAGGTTAGCCTCTTTCTCTGGTCAAGTCAGGCTTTCTACAATCTGCACAAGGAAGTATTTGTGAATTTCTTTTCTTCCAGTTCTTCCCTCCTACAAAAGGGCATTGGAAAAGTTGCTGAACTCTCTAGAGAGCGTATCCTAAGGCTTAAGGTAAAGCAAGAAAAGAAAACTAAGGTGAGTAAAAGACTGCAATGGGCATTTTAAAATTTTTTTAATCCTTTTTTTTAAGAAAAAGATTTTATTTATTTATTCATAAGAGATACAGAGAGAGAGGCAGAGACACAGGCAGAGGGAGAAGCAGGCTCCCTGTAGGGGGTCCGATGTAGAACTTGATCCCAGGACCCAGAGATCACATCTGAGCCAAAGGCAGACGCTCAACCACTGAGCTACCCAGGTGTCCCAACTTTAATATTTTACTGTCAGGGAACAAAATCTAGAAATGTAAGGGAGAGAACATGTAGTGCTGCTGCAATTGTGTAACTTTGGATTTTTGTAGAAGAAACATTATTTGATTTGGGCATCAAAAGGGTCTAAAGAAGCTCTGAAATGGGCAGTGGCCCAACTAAGTACAATTGCTGTGGTTGGGATACTAAAATGCCAAGGAAATTAAATAAAAGTACTGGAGAGAACCTTGAGGGAGGAAAACACAGAACAGTTCGGAGGACTCCTGCCATCATGAAGCATTTAGGCTCTTCCTCTCTCGTGCCCTAACAAAGCATGAAGGAAAAAGGAAGCAGGAGGGGAGTGGGGGGTGGGGGGGAAGAGAAGATGAAGAGAGTGGAAAGAAAAAGAAAGGTGAGCTTGGGAGAACATAGAGGAGAGAGAGAGAAGAAAGTTACTTATGGGAATCCACGTTTGTTACACATACCCATACTCTCACAAAACAATCTTTCTGCAAGAAGCATGGACCACTGTGGCAATATTATCCTAGACTGGGGATTCACAGGTGCAGATAAAGCTGGTCACTGTCATTTGAGGGTATATCGTTAATGGACCTTAAGAGTTATTATTCAAAGATGGATTTCTAAAACACAGCAAAAAACCCCTTCTGCTGCTATCAATTTCTTTATGGAAAGAGACTTACCAAAAGGAGGAAAAAAAAAAAGAGCAAACATATAATGGAGATCAGTGTGGGTGTGGATACATTTTTAGAATGCTAAATGAACACAAATATTGATGTCATTTGACCCAACACAATATTTGACTACCAAGAGCTTGATGTCATTTAAAGAAAGATGGCAAATAAAAAGTAATACTACCACTGTCTTTGGATAAATCAGTAAATCTTCGCCTTAAGAATCTTACTAAGATGGGGCACCTGGGTGGCTCAGTGGTTGAGCATCTGCCTTTGGATAGGGTTATGATCCCAGCGTACTGGGATCGAGTCCCACATGGGGCTCCCCAGGGGGAGCCTGTTTCTCCCTCTGCCTAGGTCTCTGCCACTCTCTCTTTGTCTCTCATGAAAAAACAAATAAAATCTTAAAAAAAAAAACCCTAAGAAATAAAGTAGTTTGGTGGGGTATACTATTTTGTCAAGCAAGATGGGATGATCTGTAATTGTGCTGCATCCTTCCTCTACCTTTAGAACATTCTTGATGGCAAGGTAATAGAAAGCAAACCAAAAATACAAGAAAGATTGCATACACCCAAACTAAAGTATGATGATTATAGACATATATACCATAGCCCAGACCACTGTCTGACATTACAGATAAAGAAATTCAGGCTCAGATAAGCTGACTTGTCCAAGGTATCACACAGCAAATAATAGGAGCGCTGGGAATTGGGCCCAGGTTTTCTGGCTCCTGGTCATAGGCTCTGCTGATTTACCATCCAGCCTTAAGTTGTAAAATATTTACATCTGAATATTATCTGATGTGTGTTATCCCTGATAAGTTATTATTTAAAAGGAATTAAGAGGAGGGCTCAAGATAGCAATGTAGAAGGATTCTGAACTCACCCCTTCCCAGGAACACAACAAATCTAAAGCTACATATGCAAAAATTCTCTCTAGAAAGCACCTGAAAGTTAGAGGAGCAGTTCCTCATTAACAAAGGACGGAAAGACCCCTCCAAACAGGTAGGAGAGGCTAATATGTGGTCTTGCAAGAAATCCTACCCCAGGCATGATGACCCACAGCAGGGAAGGATCTCATAATATGGAAACTGTCCTTGGGGAGCCAAGAGGTTGTCCCCCACATCAGGCATCCCAACCCTGGGGATCTACACTGGAAAGAGAAGACACCAAAGCATCTGGCCCTGAAATCCAATGGGGCTTACTTCCAGAAGAACCACAGAGCCACAGGGAATGGAAAATCTACTCTTAAAGGGCTGATGCACAGACTCACTCAACCCAGGAACCAGTGTAAAAGCAACACTTTGAAAGGTGCCTAGACTTTCGTCAAAGGAGATACATTTGCTAATCTCAAAGTGTCTGCTAGAGAGGCAAGGATCTGTTGGGACCCTCTCCAAAGATGATAGGGCTAACAGCTGCCTTTTTTTTTTTTTTTTTTGCATTCTTCTTCTGCGTCGTTGGTGCCAGCACTGACAGGCATCCTTTTCACACAACTCTCAGGCCCGCTAGCTCCAATGGGAGCACCCTGCTTCTGTGCACTGCAAGCTGGGCTGTTCAGCCACAGCCAACAGGCAGATACAACCCACACAGTGGATGGCCCCAAAGTGTCTGTGTCTGGTGGTCAGGGAGGATTGCACTTCTGTGCCTCAAGAGTCTGAAAGAATCAGAGAGGCATTCCTTGGCAGGCTACCAGCTCCAGGGCACTGCACAAACAGGAGACTGAAACACGACCCAGATCTTCATACCAAAAAACCAAAAACCTTTTTTTTTTATGGTCCTGGAACTTCAGCCTGAGGGGAAGGCTTCAGGTTTCCCACATATCCAGAGGCTACAGAGGTGATCCAAGGGGACGTGGACAGGGAGACCCCATATTAGTGCCCTCTTCTGGCTTCACCACAACTCACTGAACCTCCTGGAAAGGAGCCCATACACATGTCTAAATCCATGCTTTTTCTTAACTGTTACTCAAGAGATACTTCCAAGTCTCCTGATCGGAATTAAACAGCTTTTATAACTATAGACCCTCCAGAGTATATATTTGCATATTTTAAAAGCTGTTGGTTAAGGATCTGGCTTACAATTACTCTGAAACTCGGTATTGTTTATGATCCTTCCTTTAAGAACATTAACAAGTCTTGGCATACCCTTAACAACTGGGACCTATCAGGAACAAATCAAGCTACTTATACAATCAGAAAGATCCAAGAAACAATCAAATGCTACAGGCAAGGTTGAATGATAAGGTTCATCTCCGACACAATGCCTTCAAGACTGGAGACATACCCATTTTGACTAATATAGAGTAAAAAACCCACAAAGAGTCAAGCAAAATGAGACAGAGGAATGTGTTCCAAACAAAAAAATCAAGACAAACCTCAGAAAAATACCTTAATGAAGTGGAGATAAGTAATCTCTCTGATTAAGAGTTCAAAGTAATGGTCTTAAAAATGCTCATAAACTCCAGAGAAAAATGGATAAATATAGTGGGAACTTCAATAAAGAGTCAGAAAACTTAAGAAGGCAACAAACAGAAGTCACAGAGCTGAAGAATACATTAACTGAACTGAAAAATCATTAGAGGTATTTAACAGTAGACTGGATAAAGTAGAAACATGAATCTGAGGGGTACCTGGGTGGCTCGGTCAGTTAAGCGTCTGCCTTCGGCTCAGGTCATGAGCCTGCTTCTCCCTCTGCTCTCCGCTTGTGCTCTATCTCGCTATCTCTTTCTCTCTCTCAAATAAATAAACAAAATCTTAAAAACGAAAACAAAACAAAACAAGGAAACATGGATCAGAACCTGGGCAATAGGACAGTGGAAATCATCCAATCAGAGCAGCAAAAAATGAAAAAGATTTCTAAAAAGTGAAGATAGCTAAAGGGATATATTGGACAGCATCAAGCAGAATATCTTCCACATTATAGGGACCCCAGAAGGAGAAGAGACAGGAAAAGAGGTAGAAAACTTATTTGAAAAAATAGTTCCAGAAAACTTCCCAAACTTGGGAAAGGAAACAGACATCCAGCTCTAGGAAGCACAGAGAGTTCTAAATAAGATAAACTCAAAAGATTCATACCAAGAAACATTCTAATTAAAATGTCAAAATAAAGAAAAGATATTAAAAGCAAGAGAAAAACAACTTGTCGCATAAGACTAGTAGATGATGTTTTTCAGCAAAAAATTTGCAGGCCAATAGAAATGGGCATGATAAACTCAAAATACTGAAAGGAAAAACCTTCCAACCAAGAATGTCCTACCTAATAAGTTTATCATTCAGAAATGAAGGAGAGACAATGTTTTCCAGATAGGCAAAGACTAAAGATCATCACCACTAACCTGGACTTGCAAGAAATTTTAGATGGACTTCTTTAAGCTGAAAAGAAAAGACTGTACCTAGTAACAAGAAAATATATGAAAGCAAAAATCTTTCAGCTAAAGGCAAATACAAAGTAAAGGTGGTGGATTAACCACTTATAAAGTTAATATGAAGGTTAAAAGACAAAAGTTGTTAAATTAAGTATGACAATTAGTTAAAGGATACAGAAATAAAAAGATATAAACTATAACATCAAAAATAGAACATGTAGGGCAAAGGGAGTCACAACATGGAGTTTTTAGAATTCATTCAAACTTAAGAAACATCAACTTAAAATGGACATGATTATATATATTGTATGTTATATGTGAACCACATAGGAACTACAAAGCAAAAATTATAGTAGATACACAATAGACAATGAGAAAGAAATCTAAACATAACACTAAAGAAAACCACCAAACCACAAGGAAATAGAGCAAGAAAAGAAAAAAAGGAACATAAAGGAACTACAAAAACAGCCAGAAAGCAATCAACAAAACGGCAATGAGTACACGTATATCAATAATTGGTTTAAATATAAATGGGCTAAACTCTCTAATCAAAAGATACAGGAGTGGCTGAACAGATTAAAAAAAAACAAGAAAAAAGAAAAAAAGGCTCATCTATATGTTGCCTACAAGAGACTCATTTCACATATAAGGATACACACAGACTGAAAGTGAAGGGATGGAAAAAGATATTCCATGTAAATGGAAACAAAAAGAAAACTGGTGTAACTATACTTCTATCAGATAAAATAGACTTTATTATTTTTTTCAAGATTTTATTTATTTATTTGACAGAGAGAGAGCACAAGCAAGGGGAGTGGCAGGCAGAGGGAGAGGGAGAAGCAGGCTCCCCACTGAGCAAGGAGCCTGATTTGGGGCTCAATCCCAGGATCCTGGGATTGTGACCTGAGCCAAAGGCAGATGCTTAACCGACTGAGCCACCCAAGTGCCCCTCAGATAAAACAAACTTTAAAACAAAGACTACAATAAAAGACAAGGGAATTACATGATAAAAGGGTCAATCCAACAAGAAGATATAACATTTGTAAATATTTATGCATACAACATAGGAACACCAAAATATATAAAGCAAATATTAACAGATCTAAAAGGAAAAAATGACAGCAATAGAGTAATAGTAGGGGACTTTAACACCCTACTTACATCAATGGATAGATTATCAAGGCAGAAAATCAATAAGGAAACATCAGCACCATCACTTCTTGGCCTTTTGGCTAAGATCAAGTGTAGGAAACATCAGCCTTAAATGACAAAGACCATGTAGAGATATACACAATATTCCATTTCAAAGCAACAGAATACATAGTTTTCTCTAATGAATATGGAACCTTCTCCAGGATAAATGATAGATCACAAAATAAATCTCAGTAAATTTAAGAAAACTGAAATCCTACCAAGCATCTCTATCAACCACAATGGTATAAAGCTAGAAATAACAGGAAGAAAAAAAGAAAAAAATCACGAATATGTGAAGATTAGACAACATGCTACTGGACAACTAATGGGTCAATGAAGAATCAAAGGGGATATCTTTAAAAATCTGGAGAAAACCAAAAATGGAAATATACAGTACAAAAATCTCTGGGATACAGCAAAACCAGTTTTAAGAAAGAAGTTAACAGTGATACAGGCCTATGTCAAGAAATAAGAGAAATCTCAAATAAATAATCTAAATCTATACCTAAAGGAACTAGAAATAAAGAACCAATGAAGCCCAAAATTAGTAAAAGGAAGATTCGGGTGGAAATAAATGAAATAGAGAATAAAACATAACAGAAACAATTGATGAAACTAAGAGCTAGGCATTTCAAAAAACAAACAAAAAAAAATTGAAAAACTTTTGCTAAACTTACCAAAAGATAAAAAGAAACAAAGAAAGAGGGCCCAAATAAAATCAGAAATGAAAGGAAAGTTACAACTGGTACCAGATAATACAAAGCATAGTAAGAAGCTATTATGAACAATTGTCTGCTAACAAATTAGATAAACTAGGAGAAATAAATTCCTAGAAATATCATATAATCTTCCAAGACAAAAATCATAAAGAAATAGAAAATTTTCATAGACCAATTGCTAAGCGAGAATGTGTAATCAGTAATCAAAAACCTCTCAACAAACAAAAGTCCAGAACCAGATGGTTTCACTGGTGAACTCTACCATTTAAATACGTAATACTTATCCTTCTCAAACTCCTCCAAAAAAAATTGAAGAGGAGGGAAACCTTCCAAATTCATTTTATAAGGCCAGCATTACCCTGATACCAAAACCAGACGAGGACATTACAAAAAGAAAAAAAGAAGAAGAAGAAGAAAGAAGAAGAAAGAAGGAAGAAGATGAAGAAAAGAAAGAAAGAAAGAAAGAAAGAAAGAAAGAAAGAAAGAAAAAGAGAAGAAAAGAAAATCAAACACTGATATCCTTGCTATGCTAAACACAGATGTAAAGATCTTCAAGAGAATACAGTAAATGGTATTCAACAACACATAAAAGGATTATATACCATGATTAAGTGGTATTTATTCCAGGGAACATCTGTGAATGTTCAACATTCACTAATCAAAGTGATACACCACATTAGTAAAATGAAGGATAAAAATCTTATGATCATCGCAATAGATGCAGAAAACGCACTTGACAAAATTCAACATCCATTTATGATAAAAACTCTCAACAAACGGGTATAGAGGAAATGTACTACAATATAATAAAGGTCATGTATGACAAACCCACAGCTAACATCATATTCAATGGAGGAAAACTGAGTAATTTTCCTCTAAGATTAGGAAAAGGAAAAGGATGCCCACTGTTGCCATTTTTATTCAACATAGTATTGGAAGCCCTAGCCACAGCAATTAAGCAAGATAAAGAAATAAAAAGCATCTAATTAGAAAGGAAGAAGTAAAACTGTCACTATTTGCAGATGGCATATTATATATAGAAAATCTTAAAGACTCCACCAAAAACCATAGAACTAATAAATAAATTCAGTGAAGTTGCATGATATAAACTAATATACAGAATTTTGTTGCATTTTGTAGAAAAAAATCATAAAGAAAAATTAAGAAAACAATCCCATTTACAATTGCACCAAAATAATAAAATATCTAGGAATTAATTTAATCAAGGAAGCTAAAGACCTGTACACTGAAAACTGTAAGACTTTGATTAAAAAAAATCAAACAAGATACAAATAAATGCAAAGATATTAACTGAAAGAATTAAAACTGTTAAAATATCCATACTACCTAAAGAAATCCAGAGATTCAATGCAATCGCTCTCAATGTCATTTTTCACAGAACTAAACCAAATAATTCTAAAATTTATATGGAACCACAAAAGACTCCAAATAGCCAAAGTCCATCTTAAGAGACAGCAAAACTAGAGGGATCATGCTCCCTGGTATCAAACTATAAAGCTATAGTAATCAAAACAGTATTGTACTGTCATAAAAAGAGACACCTAGATTGATGACAGAGCACAGGGACCCCAGAAATAAACCTGCACATACATGGTCAATTAATTTATGACAAAAGAGTGAAGCATACACAATGGGGAAGGGACAGTCTCTTTAATAAATGGTGTGGGATAAACTGGACATCCATATGCAAAAGAATGAAAGTAAATCACTCTCTTACACCATGTTCAAAAGTTAACTCAAAATGGATAAAGACTTCAATGTAAGATGTGAAGCCATAAAATCCTAGGAGAAAGCATAAGCAATAAGCAACCTGATGTGAGTCTTAGCAATGTTTTGTTTTTTTCTTCCTTCTTTTTTCTTTTTGGATTTGACTCCAAACGCAAGGGAATCAAAGCAAAAATATACAAATGAAACTACATCAAACTAAAAAGCCTCTGCATAGCAAAGGAAACCATAAACAAAATGAAAAGGCAACCTACTAAAAGGAAAAAGATATTTGCCAATCATATATCTGATAAGGGATTAATATCCAAAATATATAAAGAACTCACAAAAGCCAACAACAATAATAAAACAATCTGATTAAAAACTTGGCAGAGGATCTGAACAGACCTTTTTCCAAAGACACACAGATGGCAAACAGGCATATGAAAAGATGTCCAACATCACTAATCATCAGGGAGATGCAAATCAAAACCACAATGAGATATCACCTCAGTCTTGTTAGAATGACTATCATCAAAAAGATAAGAAATAACAAGTGTGGAAGATGACATAGAGAAAAGGGAACCCTCATAGAGAATGTAAATTGGTGCAGCCACAATAGAAAATAGTACAGAAATTTCTCAAAATAAAAAAAAATAAAAATAGAACTACCATATTATTCAGCTATTCTATTTCTAGTTATTTAACTGAAAAAATATGAAAACACTAATTCAAAAATATATATGCATCCCTATGTTCATTACAGCATTATTAACATAGCTAAGATATGGAAGCAACCTAAGTATTCAATTTTAGAGAATGGATAATGTAGATGTGGGACACACACACACACATACACACTGTGGAATACTACTCAGCCATAAAAGAGAATAAAATCTTGCCATTTGCAACAACATGGATGGACGACCTTAAAGGTAAGTGAAAAATGTCAGAGAAAAATAAATACCATATCATTTCTCTTGTAAGTGGAATCTAGAAAGCAAACCAAAACAAAAATTCATAGATACGAGAACAGATTGGTAGTTACCATAGGAGAAGGGAGTTGAGGGGTGGGCAAAATGGGTAAAGGGGGTCAATGGTATGGTGTTGAATGGTAACTAGACTTAAACTGGTGATCACTTTACAGTCTATAGAAATACTGAATTATAATGTGCACCCCAAACTAACAATGTTATATACCAATTTTAGCTCAATTAAAAGAAAATAAAGATTAAAAAATAAATGAAATAAGCATACACACACACACACACACACACACACACACAGAGTCACATTCCTTAGATTAAAGAGAGCTATGTTTGCCTTGGGCTTTTACAGTTTCTAACCATGGATTGTCAAAGAAGGTAGGAGCCCTCACTCTCCCTGCTAAAGAGGCTTGTGGTTGCCTTACAAAGTAAGCACTAGATAGAAAGAATTATAAAATAGTGCCTAAGGCTGGAAATACACACAGATTATGTGACAAGAATGACAACACCTGTCCACATGTAAGAATATGGTTAGAGACATGGACCTGAAGCCCAACTGCCTGTTGACTCAGTCAGAAAAGGTCATATGCCTCCACCTGACTTTCTTAGAATATCTTCTCTGGCGTTTGGAGCTGTCACGGAAGACGTCCAACTATCCTGAGAAAACTATGTGACAGAGGACTTCTCCATTGGGGCTGAATCCAGACTTCTATGATTGCTGCTTGAGGACCAGCCACGTGAGGCAAGCTTCTTGGACCTTCCAGACCTGCTTATCCACCAGGTACAGACCACTGAGTCATCACAGTCACTGACAGAAGGAACAAGAATCATCCAGACAAATTCCTGACTCACAGAATCCCTGTGGTATAACTGAAGAGCTGTCTCAAGATATTCTGATTTAGGGTGGTTTGTGTATAGCAATATACAACTGGGACGGGGACTTAAGTCTCTCAATGGAAAATTCAGGAAATGTTACAGAAAACTGGTATGAGAATTATATGATAATGTATGCTGTGTCCATATCTGATTCATAAGAGAGCTACTGACATCTTCACCATCATCATAATACCAGTCACAAGACTTCTTTCCCATACTGAAAACCCTGCATTTAGCCTAGTTGGGCATGAGAAGATGGAGGTTCTAATTCCAGGTCTGCTACCGGTGAGCAGAACTGGTGACTCTTGACAAGTCAAAGACACAGACACTGTCCAGCCTTTTTTTTTTTTTTTTTCTGGGAGTCAGATAGGAAAGGCAAAAAGAGTGAAGAGGCTAGTGTAAGACCCAGGCTTTATGTGGTCTTTCAAATATTTTTTAAAGCATGAAACAAAACTCTGAGTGATAGTTTTAAATTCCTTATAGAAATATAATCTCTACTTTTATTAGATATATGGCCCTTGTGGTGTAGCTTTTATTTATATTTTTGCTTCTGATAATAGTATACGTAAATAGATAAATATTTCTCTACTATAAGAGAATTTTTCTATTCTAAATAAAACAACAATGTAAGGGCCAAATTAGGGTGGTGGGAATTTGGGTGAGCTGGAGAGAGCTCATTCTGGCCAAGGAGGCAAACAACTCTCATCTCCAGCCAACTTCTTCCATGAGACAGGAGGACCAGTGTTCCTAGATAATTTTACTTTCCTGAGACTCCAGAAAGGTTCAGCTCATAAGCAACCAGCTGACACCTCCACTTTAGCAAACAGATGCTCTCTTCGGTGATCTTTTTCTTGCTTTGCATGTGACCTTAGGCAAACTGTTTAACTATTTTTTGGTCTCAATTTCCTCTTTCTGTAAAATTGAGAAGTAAAAACACTAGTTTCCAAAAGTCCTTATAAATCTAAATTTCTTTTAATTCACCAGGCCTGCCCAGAGGAAGATGGTGGATTTGGAAAATATGCATATGCCATGCCTGTGCATTTATGCATTATTCTGTTAAAAATAAATAATAGTTTGGTTTTTATTATTCACATAAAAAGAATATGAATTACCTCTGGAGACAACCACTTTGCCTTTTTTTTATTTTTAAGATTTTATTTATTCATGAGAGACACAGAGAGAAAGGCAGAGATTTAGGCAGAGGAAGAAGCAGGCTCCCTGCAGGGAGCCCGATGCGGGACTCAATCCCAGGACCCTGTGATCACTACCTGAATCAAAGGCAGACGCTCAACCACTGAGCTACCCAGGTGCCCCAGCCACTTTGCCCCTTAGCCCTACCTTAAATGAACTCTAAACATGTTTCTTAAGAATAAAATTAAAAAAAAAAATTTTTGACAACCCACAGTATAAAATACACTCTATATCATAGCAACCATTATGCACATATGTATATATAAGTGACTAAAACAAAAGTTTCACATAGTAATATTTAACCCTGCCATCTAAAGTGCTGTGTAATTTTTAATTTTCTTTTTTTCTCCTACATGTTAGTTGTGACACACCAAATACAATAATGAATCTGGACCCACTGTGCTTGTCTACAAAGGTCATCCCCTCAGAATTTACAACCCGTCTTCTGGATTTCATCTTTTTAATTGTCTTTCAAACATTTAATATCTCCCTTAAGTAAATGGTACCTTCTCTCATGGCACGTCTTTCAACAATTTTAATGCACAAAATAAGAACAAACATAATAGTTTCTTCTTTTAACACCCTATTTTCTAGATGAGAAAGAACACTACTTTATCTGTGGTAGGGGAGCCATTTATAAATAGCATTACTTTCATGTCAATTTTCCTTCGCACTAAACCACTGGTAGTGAAATGCTAGTATGCACTACAAACCATGTGGAACAGTATGCAGACTCTCAGGTTCCATCAAGACATTATGTCTTAGTGGATCCTTGGGAGCCTCTAGGAACCCGTATTATTACCCATCGCCTTGGTAATTTTGATCTCTGTGGCCTTTTGATCACACTTTGGGATTCTGCTTTAAAAATACAAAGGTCTAGAACAGAGGTAAGCAAAGGTTTTCCATAAAGAACCAGATTATAAATATTCTGGGCTTGTGGGCCGCTGGTCTGTGTTGTAACTCTTCAATATCATTATTATAGTGAAAATACTCATAAACAATACATAAATAAATGGGTGTGGCTATGTTTCAATAAAATGTTATTTACAAAAACAGGTAGCTAGCTTCTGGCCATAGTTTGCTAAACCCTGGCCTAAAACATATACTAAAAATTGGCTTGGTTATGTAAGTATATTTCAATCCATTGGTGCTAGATACTTTATCAATCTGAAATCACAACCAAGCTCCTGGGGAAAGTATGCTTTTGTCAATGAATGATGGCAATAGGAGTACTATAGAGTACAGTTGTGGATGTGAACTTTCCTTCAAGGTTTACCTGAGAGGGTAAGAAAATGAAGAAGCAGAGTTTCTCTTCAGAAAATCTAGAAGTGGAGTAGCTTATACCCTTAATTAAGCTGTGGGATTCAACAGTTCATTCACTGCAAGAGGGAATACTAAGGATCTAGGCAATGAGTAAAGTTCCACAAACTATTCCACTCCATATTCCTTGCCCAAGACATGGAGGACTTGAATCTGCCATTGCTCCAAGGTCTTCATACCCAGGTGCTTTTATGGAGGAAAGCTTTCAGTAGGATTCTAGCATGTTAAGATACACTCATATATTTTGGATGACACCAATTCTAAACTCAAACAGGCAACATCTTTAGGTGATCAAAGCAAACAAACAAACAAACAAAAAACAAAAACTTCAACAGAGTGAAAATAATTAGCTTTGTAAGCATTACTGAATACAGACCCTAAAGTAGTCTCCATGGTGGTGTCTTCTTACTGGATTTTTCAATTTATTTTTTCAAATTTTTACTTTAAATATAGCATAAGATTTCTGATTCAAACTCAATGACTTTAGAACCTTATTTCCCACATAATTTGTGACCCTACAGTATTTATTGACTCTAAGTGTCACACACATTATGAAGGTTGAGCACTAAATCTCTAGGTATCTGTGCTAAAAAAACTGCCTCAACAGGTATAGCAATGCATTGATTTCCATGTTGTTAAACAACAATATAGCTGAGATGGGGTTAAAGAGATCCTTGCTTCTCCTCCCACTGGTTGACATTTTGCTCTTTGTATTTTGAGTAGAGGGCAGTGGTGGCAAGGAGGTAGGAATGGCAGAGTGGGTGGGGGTAGAGGTGGAGCTAGAATTGGTTGACCACCTACTATGTATTAATAATTTAATTTGTTATTTCATTTAAAGTCTCACAATATGGTGTAAGTTTGTTATTCCCACTTTACGTGGGAGGTTCTGGGAATCAGCCTACGAACATAGAGTGTCTTGATAGGAAAGATGACTCCAGAAAGGAGGAAATGAATAATCCAGGAGTCACCAAAGAAGCATTTTTCCTAGTCTGCCACAACTGTTCCTACAGTGTTTAAGTTTAGTCTTGATTATTAATCAACCTTTCATTTCTGAGATAAATCATGCTTGGACATAATGTACTATCCTTTTTCCATATTGCTAAATTCAATCTGCTAAAATTTCACAGGTAAGAATCCTAATTCAGGGAAGCCAAGTAAGTTGCCTGAGGTTACATAGTCTGGAAGTTGTAGATGCTACATTGGAATTAGGACCTTTGGATTTCAAAGGCCTTATTCTACTATTTCATACTGACTTTCAGGAAATACTCAAAGCTACCAAACTACAGTGAAGCTGATTTTTAGTAAACGAAACAAATAGTTAAAATGGGATTTGAAATTTATCCACAAATTTTCTTTGCTGAAATACTTTGCTATTTAAACTATCTAAACATCAAGACAAGACTGGATTCAAATATCGTGGGGACAGTCATTCAAATGGTGGAATAGAACCAATGCTTCTTTAGGTGCCTTCTAGTTTGTTCCTTTTCTCCTTTCTGGAGTCCTTTTACCCATCCAGACATTTTATATTCACAGGCCGATTCTCAGAACATTCTAAGTCTGTGCTCTCCAGGTAGTACCAGACCATTTTCATTTTTATTTGTTCTAATAAAACCAATCTAGTTTGAGACCAAATCATTCTGGTCTTTAAGTAACAAAAGTAACATTTTAATATAACATAAAAGCTGGCTCTTCAATAAGACATATAAAATTGATAAAACTTTAGCCATATTAAATAGGGGAAAAAAAAGAGATAAAAGCCAAATTACCAATATTGGGAATGAAAGAGGTGATATTACCTCAAATTCTACGCAAAGCAAAAGTATAACAAAGAAATATTGTGAATAATCTTATATTGATATATTTAATAACCTAAGTGAAATGAACAAATTCTTTGAAACTACTACATTTCACTCAAGCAATACTTTGATATTTAATATTCTATGTTTATTAGATATTAGATCAGTTGGTAAAGAAATGGAGTTTATGGTTAAAAACCTTCCCACAAAGAAAACACTAGGGCCAGATGGCTTAGCCAGTGATTCTACCAAATATTTAAGGAAGAAATGATATGAATACTACCAAAATTCTTCTGGAAAATTAAAGAGGTTAGAACCATTTCCTATTCTGTTCTATGAGGCTTGCATTACTCTATACCAAAACCACAAGAAGGACAGCACAAAAAAAGAAAACAAGACCAAAAGACACAGAAATTCTTAAAATTTTAGCAAATGAAATCTAACAATATGTAAAAAGGATGATACAATATGATCAAGTGTGACTTATTGCAGGAAAAAAAGGTTGGTTAATATTCAAAAGCAGTCAACGTAATTCACCATATTAACAGACTAACTAAACAAATGTCATAAGACTATCTCAACAGATGCAGAAAAAAGATTTGATGAAATCCAATATCTACTCATGATGAAATTTTGAGCATACTAAGAATAAAAGAGAATTTCTTCAATTTAATAAGGCTTTAAGAAATGTGAGAAAAGTCTAAGGTTAACTTGATGCTTAATTAGTGTGAGACCAAATGCTTTCCCCTAGAACCAGAAAATGTAAAAGGTAAAAATGTCCACTCTCACCAGTTCTGTTCGAAACTACACTGAAGGATCTACTTCCATGGAATAAGAAAATAAAAATAAATAAGTCGCTGAGATTGAGGAGGGAGAAGTAAAACCATCTTAACTTACAGAGGACATGGATGTTTACATTAAAACTCTGAGAACATCTACAAAAAAAGTTCATTAAAAGATATGTTCAGCAAAACTGAAGGATACAAGACCAAAATACAAAGGTCAACTGTATTTCTCAGTCCTAGCAATGAACAATCAAAAACTGAAAATATAAAAATAAAACCGTAACAGCACAGAAAAATAAGAAATTTTTAAGGATATATTAGACAAACATGTATAAGACCTATACACTGAATACTAGAAAACATAATGGAGAGAAATTAAGAAAGATGTAAATAAATGGAATAAAATACTAAATACTGTAACTACATCATCCTCTCAAACTGATCTATAGATATAGAACAATCCCATTCAAAATCCGAGTGTGATTTTTTTCTATTCCTTTAAAGAAACTGACAACCTTATTTTAAAGTACACATAGAGGGGCACAGTGAGTTATAAGCACCTGCCTTCAGCTCAGGTCATGATCCCGGGGTCCTGGGATGGAGCTCCATGTCTAGTCCTGTGTCAAACTCTGAGTCATGACTCTCATTGGCCTCCCTGCTCAATGGGGATCCTGCTTCTCTCTCTCCCTCTGGTCCTCTTGCTAATGCTCTCTCTCTCTCTTTCATCTCTCAAATAAATAAATAAAATCTTAAAAAAAAAAAGTACACGTGGACCTTCAAAAGCCTCAGAACAGACCCCCCCAAAAAATTGAAAAGGAAGAAAAAATTGGAGAACTTACACTACTCCCTAATTTCAATACTTTTTTATAATAGAAAAATCATGAGTGTCATGATTATGTCATGTCATAATCATGACATCATATTAGACAAATAGATCAATGGAACAGAATATTCAGGAAATAAACCTCACATATATGGTTGACTGATTCTTAAATAAAAGTCTAAAAATAATGCAATAGAGAAGGTAAAGTTTTTTCAGCAAATGGTGCTGGAACAACCAGATATCCAAATGCAAAAAAAATGAACTTCATATATACCTCACATTATTAACTCAAAATGGATCATCATATTAACTGTAAAACTAAAAATTTTAAAACATCTAGAAAAAATTTTATGTTTCTGGGTTACATAAAGACTGTTGAGATAGAACACCAAAAGTAATGGAATAAATTGGATTTCACCAAAATTAAGAACCTCTGCTCTTCAAAAGACACTATTAAAGACAAGGCACAGACAAGGAGAAAAAATTGAAGACATCTGTCTAAAAAAAAACCAACCTGATCTTAACAAGTGATCATGAGGATGTGGAAAACTGGAACTCTTATACGCTGCAGGTAGGGATGTAAAATGGCACAAGTGCTTTGAAAATCTTTGGCAATTTCTTAAAACACAGGAGTATGCTGCGCGCGCACACACACACACACCGCTACCATATGACCTGCTATTCCACACCAAAGTATTTGCTCAAGAGAAAGCAGGGGACCCCTGGGTGGCTCAGCAGTTTAGCACCTGCCTTCGGCCCAGGGCCTGATTCTGGAGTCCCAGGATCGAGTCCCGCATCGGGCTCCCTGCAGGGAGCCTGCTCTCCCTCTGCCTGTGTCTCTCCCTCTTTCTCTCTCTGTATCTCTTATGAATAAATAAAATCTTTAAAGCAAAAAGAAATGAAAGCATCTGTCTACAGAAATATTGCACCCCGATGTTCACAGTATCTTAATTTGTAATACTCACATACTAAAAATGACCCAAATAGCCATCAACAAGTGCACAGATAAATTGTGGTATATCCATACAATGACATACTACTCACCAATAAAAAAAGAATGAACTACCTGAGACAACCAAAGTTGACTAAAAAAAAAAAAAAAAAAAATCTGCTGAATGAAAGAAGCCAGACAAAAAGAAGCACATGTTGTATATTTCTATTTTTATAAAATTATAGAAAATTCAAACTAATTTATAGCAACAGAGAGCATTTTAGTGGTGTCTGAGAATGGCGATGAGAGTGGGGAGTGAGAAGTGAAAAGGAGAGATTGCAAGAAACAAGAGGAAACTTCTGGAGTGATGAATATGTTCAATACCTTGCCTGTAGCAATAGTTTCCCAAGTGTGTACAACATTTAAAACTTCCCAAATTGTGTACCCTATGTGTATATCTATTTATCTCAGTAAAGCTATTTTTAAAACAATGTAACAAAAAAATGAGGGTTTGCACTTTTGTGAGGCTAATAGAAGAAATAGTTTTCAGTCATTCAGAACTATTAGAAAAAACAAAAATAGTTAAGAAAGTAAAACTTATTTTCCATAACTCACTACATACTGTGGAGGAAGAAAACCTCTAAGCGATCTAAGTTCCTAACTAAACCCCACCCCTATCAGAAGATGCTAATTTTAGCTGCTCAGAGATTACCCAAATTCTTATCATGGACATTTTATATATTAGGGCTTTACTGTACTTGAAGGAAACTCTAAAAATCAAAAATAAATTAAATATATATGTATATATATATTCAAAGAAACACTATCAGGAGGAAAACCACCAAGAATCATCAATATAAGTCTTATTCTAGTAAAGCTATTGGATTTAAGGTGAAGAGAAATTTGGGGGGGGGGCAACAGTGCAAAAATATCAAGTTATAAACGGTGGGAAAAAAATTAGACCAACCACCAACTTTTCGGTAAGAACACCACTAGGAAGCATGAAGAGACTAATGAGAAAGCATATGTATACAGCATTGAGATCCTGTTTCCAAATACAATTTTTGCAGATGAAATAACTTTAGAAAGAGTTTTTACTGTGTCAAAGAATTTTTTTTTAATTCAAAGATAAAAGTATAACAGGGAAATAATGCAGAATCAGAGACAACAGAAGAAATTTCCTGGCTAGAGTCAAAATTCCTGCAAATACTCTTGATATGAATAATTCACCTGAAATGACATACAAGAGCAACAAATTTTAAAAAATGAATACTCTTTTTTTTTTAAAGTAATAAACTTGAAGGTATATGTCTCATGAGGGTTTGACATCTGCAAACCAATTACTTTGAGAAGTGCTGCTCTTATTGTTTCTGGAATGAGTTTTGCAACTATGTGAAGCACTACCAAAAAAGTAAATGAAACAACCAAGCAAACAACTGTCTTATAAATTTACAGTCTCCTGTCCTTCAGGATTCAAGATTTTGATCCAAGAGACTGGGCTCCACATAGGATTTGACTAAAATCCAAAATCAAGTGTACTCTTTAAAGAACAAAGATCTGCCAATAACACTGGCACTAAAATGCAAGTTACGTGGACCTGAGTAGTTAGTAAAGGTAAGTCACAAAAGGTTTCAGAGAGTTGTTATCATGGACAGAGAAAGTCAGCGGACTGCCATTACGGAGACAACATTTATGCAGGGTAAGTGTTACAATGAGGGTCCAGCTGTCCGTCCCACGGTAGCATCTCTGTATATCCAGTGCCTCGACGGCACGTGGTACCTAACCTACACTCTACCAATCTCTAGAATGGGGAATACACATACATTTGCGTGAAAGATATAACTTAGAAATGCAATGTAACTGTTTTAGTTGAGAAGGTACCACCAATCTTCAAATTAGTGTTAAAGTACGTTTCCCAGTCTGGACTATATTTCAGGTACACAACCATCATCTCTCAAATATCCTACAATGTTAGTAGGAAATGGCGACAATCTAGACTGCAATTCAGATCTTAAGGAAATAAGAACATGGTAACCATACAATAGTAACTTCTGGTCAATTATATGATGGATTGTCCGAGAAATGTTAAGATGTGAATCTGGTTTTTATTAAACAGATTAAAAGACATACAAAGACTTTTATAGAGAAGGAAATTATTTTGACAACTAAGCAAAATGATCCAACACCACAAATTTGGAGTTAAGTAATTTGGAATTTGAGATAATTTGTTTAGCCTGATAGTAGGTTGAAATTTATTTTTACAGTTTATATCCCAAAAGGAAAATGATGTGCAAATATATCTCATTAGTTCACCATATTGCTCCATAAAGTATGTATGCAAACAAATAAAGACCAAATAGAATTTCAATGAATCATTCACAATTCTGAGAACTAATGTTGCCCTTTGGCCCCGATATACTGGATGCATCTGACAAGTGGGGCTGTCAGTCTCACATGATATTTTGGTGACAATTTTTGGTCCTTGACAGCAGGATCACCTAGCACTCAATGTGATACAGCACATAATAATCATCCAGTGACTTTGTGAGCTTGGCTTTCCAGCCACAGTCTCCCACTTTTCCTCATCCCACTAGCATCATTACTCCCAGAGTCACCACCTTCTCAATTCTCAGTCTTCACTTCACATGCTCTCTCCTCCGACACCCATTCTTCTTCACACCCACACCCATAATTTCCCACTCAGGGCAAATTATTCTCACTTCCTCCTCTATTTCCAAAGAAATCTCTTTGCACCTCTACATTTATATTCTATAGAGTCCAACTTTTATAGGTCTGGCAGATTAAAACCTCTTAAAAAAGAAGTTTTAGTATTGCATTTTCCACAGTACCACGTACATTTTTGGAACACAGTAGGGACTCAGTCAATATGTACTGAATTGTGTAAGTGAATTCAACACACACACATAAAAACACACACAGAGAACACACTAAGTAGAAATCCTAATAAGCTACTGTAGGAGGTTGATCTCATAGTAATAATAACATCAATAAAGTGCATTTATTGAGTACCTACTATGTGCCAGGCAGTCTGTTAGGTGGATCATGTACATTACTTTAATCCTTAAAACAACCCCTATCAATATCTTGCATGAGGAACCCAAGGTTCAGAAAGGCTAAATACATTAAACAGAAGGAAAATGCTGGTATATTGCTGAGCATAGACTCAAATCCAGGTATCCCTAGCAAAAACAATGCTAATCCTCTTCCTTTCACATCTTCCTTTTAATTTCATCCCCTCTTGCCCTGTCCCTGGTATAGCTATTTCACTCATAATCTAATAGTTAGTTTGCGTTTTTCTAATTTAATTTTTGTCAAAACTCTCGGTTACCTATACTGCCTTATTAATACTAAGGACAATCTGAAAATGTTGTTGATCCTGATATGATTTTTAAAAATCAATTTCTAAGCTAAAAAACTCAGTGATGCATTACTTACATATACTTTGAAGATGAGGTAGATGTACTTGGAATAAAATGTCATCATCCCTTGAAGCAGTTTGAAATATATAAAAACTGCACACAAATAAAACCAGTACCTCAAAAGCCCAATGTATATAAGAACAGGATATCCCCAAATGAACTCCTGCAACCCTTTCAATGGGATGAGCTTCAGGATTATAGATGGCCTCTGAAATTTCCTGTTCTTAAAGAACACCTACTTCTTTGCTTTAAGTAACAGGTCTTTAATACAAAGGGGTCATGACTAATGGATTTTAATCTTTCTACCTTTAACATGTGAATTTCTTATGAGTAAAATAAACCACAAATGAAAGTACATATACCAAGCACACTGAACCTTTCTTCTTCTATTAGTATATCAGTCTACAATCATATCTAGATCAATAGTGAAGATATCTGTTTAAAAGAGAGCCATGCTTTCTTTTGTCAGAAATTCATTACTTTTTATTAGGGTCATTGCTTGAAAACTTCAAAACACCATATGGACCTAATTGTGGTTTATTTTGGCAAAAAGGAAGACACTGTAGAACAATTGAGGCATTACATTCTACAATTCCATTACTTTCATCCCTCTCAGTTTTATTACTGTGTCATTAAAGGCAACTTGAGTGAGCGAAGAATTATAGTGTCATGTGTACAGGCTAGTAGATTAATAACAAAACACACTCAAGTTTAAAGGTATCTAACAGCTGTTTTCATTATTTTGTGTAAATACGCTTGAAGCATATCTATCTGATTAGTGGATAGAGCGCTCTTCTCTGTCACATGCCATGGGCACTGCTATGTGCAAGTAATCAAAGTGCTCAGAAAATGAGTTTACATTGTTCACTGCTGAAATACACAAATGTCAGAAAGTGACTGCGCATCAAAGCTTAGTCAAATCATCTGCTGCAAACAAACAGATTCCGATGCACATTTCAGCTTAAAACATTCCGCGGCAGCACACTCAGTCGGACTTATTGCTGGCCAAAATGAAGTGGGGTGCAGAGAATAATAAGTTTCTTCAGAGAGAAAGAAATGACTTCAAGATTCATACAGATAATCATCTATATCATTTCCAATGGAGTCAACATCTAAAGTTATATTATTTTTTATCCTAAGACTATTCATTAACTTTTATATGCTTTTAAAATGTGAACTAATAAGGAAGCGTGCCATATATTATTATTTTAGGGCTTATATACATGTAAAATCCATATACAATTTAAGATTTCTAATGCAATGACTCCTATTTCCATGCTTAGAAGTCTCTCCTTCATTCTCTTTTACGTCGTTATGATCTACTAATAATACATTTACTTTGAATTCCAATACCCAACTGCTTGCTACTTAAATGTCTCAAAAATATTTATCCTTACCTATCAGCCCTTGTCCTTCTACAAATTCTCTTCACTTGACCTCTGGCCTTCTTGAACCACAGCGACACGTGATGCCCATCCTATTACAGAGTTGACAGGTTCAACTACTACACGGCCTGCCCGCTCCGCTCAGTGGAGTTTTTCACTTCATCACCATGTCGCTGGTAAATCGTCTCTGTGTTTTCTTGTTCCCTGTGTCTGCCTAATTTTGACGCTCCAATCCAGACATATTTGTTTTCAACTCTATTCAAAATTCCTCCTGTCCTTTTTCTTTGGTGTGTGGGCGGGTAAGGTACAGGACAGAGGGCACAGTTCTGATGCCATATCCATGTACAACCCCTACAATAATATGGATGCTGAGTATTCTCAATACAGTGATGAGTGTGACTGCCTTCTTTTTTCCAAAGCCAGGCGTTAAAAATGCCCACCCCCATGTAAGTCGTCTGTCAAGAACCCCTGATTTTGATATATCTGGCTTCCTCAAAAATGCTTTTAAACCACTTTATGCTTGCCCCTCCAGTCACAGAAACACTTGTTTCAAATTTGTCTGTCTGCCTCTCCCAACTTTCTCATCTTTTCCTTCAATTTCATCCACTTGGTCTTTGGGGATGTTTACACTGAAGCTCGTATTTCAAGACTCATCTAGTTTTCTCTCAAGCATCTCTAAGACCTCTGTGCTGTTTGAAGGCTTCCCTTGTCATCTGTATACTCCGTCTGTCTGCACCTCGGTTTCCTCCTGCCCCTCTGATGAGAGGCTGGAGCACTCATGAGAGTGAGGCTCTAGAAGCACTAACACGAGCCAGACCTGGCTGGGGAGGTGTTATGTAAGCTTCTCCACGCTGAATTGACAATGAGTTTCTACACTGACCTTCAAGTTCCAAGTTTATTCTGAGGAGTTCCATAGTGAGGCTCACAACCAAAATGTCAAGATTTTCAGTTAAGGCTAAAAGCTAGATTTGCAAAAAAAGGTTAGACGGTAATTATATAACCCACACCTAATATTTTCATGTCACCTTTCAAAGTGGTAAACCTCATTTGCTGGTGTGTTGACACAGCTCAACAATGCAAATAAAGTACATCTAGGGGCCCTGATTCTCTCTTAAGTCAACCTAACTATATTTCTGCCAGCTGTCCTAAAAGGTTCACTTAAAATTAAGGAGTCAAAGTGGAACACTGATTTTCTTGCTTTATTAATTTTTCCATCAGGTAAAGAGGACTTCAGCTAAACAAGATAGCTGGGTGGTAAGCACAAATTGCAACCCATTTCTCTCAGAAAAGAGTTGCAAGCTGAGTTCTACCCCAAGCTTAGTGGTGGTTTGCAACTGCCACACAGATTTCCCTCCCCAATGGTTTAAGTATCATCTGCCCAATAATAATATTTATTGGAAATCAACAGTGGAGAAATAGGCCGGTGCTGCAGGGTGTTAAAAGGCATTAAAGATAGAGTCCCCATGTTTAAGAACCTTATAATCAAATGACTGAATGTACATAAATCAACTACCAATGGACATTTACATATATGACATATACAGATCTAATTATGACTCTATACCTAATTTAAAAGCTTCCTCTGTAAGTCTGTCTGGGTCGGCAATAAAGTAAGTGATGGAGGTACGGGATAAATTAAAGGCATTACCTTACCACAATGTGCGTATAAAATAAATGACCTGGTTGTTTAATACAAGTGGTGTTATTCAGAAAGGAGTTGTGAGGAAGGATGATCCCAAGTCTTGCTCTTTTTTTTTTTTTTTTTAATAAAGAAGCTAAAGTAGTTGATAGGAGGTAAGAAGAAAGAAAATATACTACTCTAGACTCAAATAGGAAGATGCCAGAAAGACAATAGGGAAAACAGATGCAAAGGCTTATAATCAAGAAGGACAGAGCCATCTACTTCCTCTGTCCAGAGTGACACAAGAACTCAGGTATGAGGGAAAGGCAAGCCTTCAGTGAGGAAATGTCGGTTCACTTCTTTTCACTACTAATAATGCACCAGACACCTGAATAAACTTGGCAGGCTCCATTTCAGTGCTAAAGTATATGTCTTGCCTTCTTTCCACATTATATGCTTCATTAAACCATCCATATATCCTGTACCTTGATCTTCCCAACTCTTTTCCACATCAAAACTCCACAAAGTGGTCCAGCTCCTTATTTCCAGCTGGAATTTTCTCTCTGGTTGGGGCTGTGATCACATCTTGTAGGCTGCATCCTACAATCCTTCAATAAAAATACAGACTCAATTCCCTTCAGGGAAAGTGGTACCAGGAACATTTCTGCCTCACGGGATCCATCACCTTCCTGGGAGGAATGGTTTTGCACTCTGAAGAGCTCTGTAAACCAGAATGTGGCACATAAATGTAAGGCACAACTCTAGTTGCTGTTATTAATCACCTCTTTCGGATCTGCTAGCCTGCATCACTCTTAACATCATAAGCGTGTAAAGAGCAAGTGGTGTGCTAGTTTAACGTAGTGGATGCAGCACCTGGCACACCACATGCACAAAGGCTTGTTGCTGACGATGCTAATGCTCACTGAAATTAAAGTCTATTTTCTCATGATCACATAATAAATGGCAATCACCTTGAGATGGGAGTGTATTAAGCATTATAAAACATAGCTGGTACTTCTGGCCCAGGTTCTGCTCTCAGTGAAACCAGAGAGCAGCAGCTCAGTGCTCCCCTCAGGATACATGTGTTTCAAAGCATTTAACCTTTCCATGTTCTCAAGAATATTCACAGTTACACTAGCTGGATTATTCAAATGACTCACCAGTTTTTCTGCTTGCGCATGCCACTCAAATGAGGAAGATTAAATACAGCTCTGTTCTCAGTGAGATTCCAAACAACACTAGACTAAGCATAGAAAAATGATTTCCTCTTGATTCTCGTAAGCTACACACATCACAAAATCATTTTATCGTTTATTAAAGTCATAATTGAATTGAATTGGGGCCACAGTTACAACTGGGACTCAAATTTTCTTCCTTATGCGGGATGTTCCTGAAATTCTTCTCCCTCTAAAATGCCCCTTTTAGAGATAATATTCAGTGCTCTCAGTATGTTCTGAACCTGTGCTTGAAGACATTGTTTTTATAGCGATTTCTGTATACATATTATGTTTACTTAGTTATATAGATACATAATCACAGGATTAATTAGATGTGAACTTAGAAATTAACCTCATCTAACATCCCACCCACTCAAGAATCTCCTGTTAAGACTTGGCTACAATATTCCACCTAGTGATTGTTGAATTCATTTTCACTGAGTTTCCTTTCTATTTAAGAATACAACGAATAATTGCAACAGCGGAGCTCAAGATAATTTTCCAGGGTTTTGTAGAAGAGATGTCAAGTCAGGCAAAATGTGACATCTCCCCTGCCTCTACCATGGGCCCTTTGTTCCTTAGCCACTTCCAACAAAAACTCTCTACAATTTAATCAGTAAAATTGGGTTTATTTCTCCAAAACATATCACACACACACACACACACACACACACACACACACACCTACCTTATTTCATTGTTGAAGGAATCTGATTATTAGAAAGATGTCTTTCGAAAATTGGTATCTTTGCCCTATGCTTCTCATGCTATAATTCTCTGCTAAGGAACAACACAATACAAACATACATGTTTGTACATAATAATCTTTCAAAGTTCAACTTTCAATGATTCTATGATGTGAATATGGGTATGTTGCCTCCCTACAGAATTCTCTTTCATGTTAAGTATTTCAAGACTCCCCAACTGTTTTTAGAAGTGCTATCTATCCATCCATCTACTTACCTAACTACCTATCATCTCTCTTTTTTTTTTTAATGCAAGAGTTGACAGCTGTTCTTTCAAATACCATTTTTGTACATTTCAGTGTACTATATTGGTATCTCAAGGGAATTTTGAAATTTCACCTTATTACCTGTTATTCTTTCAATCATTCCATGTTCTGTGTCATCCAAATTTCTAGGACACTTGCTTTGGGTTTTTGTTTGTGACATTCCAGCAAAGTAAAGAAGAGAAGACATTTCTTGAACACCTACTGCATATAAGGAAACATGATGGGCACTGGACCCTTAGTGTTTCCTAGAATTTAATCTTCACAAAGTTCCTACTGATTACCTCATTTATAGATGAGGAAATAAAGACTTAAAAAGTTTAAGTGACTTGCTCAAGAATCTGGGAAATGACACAACTTATATTTTATTTTTTTTGAAGATTTATTTATTTGAAAAAGAGAGAGAACAGATGCAGAGGGGAGGGGCCCACGGAAAGAATCTTCAAGCAGACTCCCTGCTGAGTGTGGGGCTGGCCGCAGGGCTCAATCTTATGGAGCAGAAACCAAGAGTCAGATGTTCAACCTACTGAGCCACCTAAGTGTCCCAACAGAGCTTAGAATTTATTTACTTATTTATTTTTAAATATTTTCTTTATTTATTCATGAGAGACACAGAGAGAGAGAGGCAGAGACATAGGCAGAGAGAGAAGCAGGCTCCTCATGGGGAGCCTGATGCAGGACTCCAGCCCAGGACTGGGATCATGCCCTGAGCCAAAGGCAGACACTCAACTGCTGAGTCACCCAGGCGTTCCCAGAGCTTAGAATTTAAATAAAGTTTGTGTGAATCCAGATCTGTGTGTTTTCCATAACACAGGGTGTCCCTTTAGGACTAATGAGAATTCACAAGAACATATCCTTTCAAGAAAGATGGCTAGCTAATTACAAATTGATGCATCTTATTTATAAGGCTACCATGAGAGGGTGCAGGAAATGCCCCGCTGATGTCACCAAATGCTTTCCGTATGTTAAATATAGGTATTTATGCACCTGTGTATACTGAGGCCTATAGGTATACCAGGTATTTTACATTAAAGAACATGTTTTATTTAATCCTCATAACTCTATTTTACAGCTGCAAACACTGAGGTTCACAGAACTCTCAGGTCTTAGGTCACATAGCTTGTAAGGGATACAACCCCACCCAATCTACTAATCTAGTAGCCTTACTATAACAGACAGTGAGGCTGGTATGGCATGACTTGCACACAATCCAACAAGCTGGCTTCCAGCAGTAGCATGTTCATTTTAAAGACTGTACAAATTATTTGCTTAAGAACACATTCTGAAATATGATTCAGTTATTTTTCTATTCTTTTCCTTGTCACTGTTATCTGCATGTTTATAAGAAGAGCTACTATATTCATATTATACTCTCTAGCAAACAGTATATTGCTTATAGCATTTCTTCAGAAAAAAAAGATGACTAAGTAGTGGCATCCTTTCAAAAAAAATTCACCAAGAATATAAATATATAGAACAGATAAAAGTACAACTTATTTGGTTAAAGAGGTGAGGGGAACATAACCTTGTTTTTTTCTCTCCACATATATTCTTTCCTCCTTTCAACCCCCAAGTCCACCAAACTTCCACTACCACCTGGGAAAATTTTTAGAGTCCTAATGGTTCTTGGGAACAAAATATGAAAACCAATGGCTACAGGGGAATATTCTAGATGATGATGATGAGGAGGAGAATAGTGGGTAACATTTACTGAGTGCTTATGTAGAAGCTCACGTAGAAACTCTTTACTAACATATTTGTAATAGGTCCACCATCAGTCAAAACAGGTTGACATAAACTAGTTTATCAGATGATGAGCTGTGAATTTGTAAGTAGATGGGAGACCTCAGGAATACAATGCAACAAAAATACTGGTGGCAGAGGGGCCTCGAGCCCAAGAGGGGGTACCACAATATGAGCCTGACTTAGTCAAAGGGCAGCAAGCACCCATTCGTCTATTCACATGTTCATGAAACAAATAATATAGGAGTGCCTACTTGGTGCCTAGGTACGAGAGTACCACATCGTGTGGAACTTACATTCTAACTGGATATTCAAGTGGTAGAAAGAGAAAAAAGAGGTGCAAGTACATTACAGACAAACTACTTGTTTAATAATCTTTAGAATTCTACTACAGTGAAAACAAATTAGTGAGAGCTATGGTAAATTTTCTAAGTTCCCTCTTAGTTGTAAGGACACATTACAGGCAAATGATATTTATAGCTACTGAGGGAGGGGAGAACTTAAGAAACTAACTCTAAATTAGTAGAAAAAATGTAGAAATGGATAACCTGGGGCATCTGGGTGGCTCAGTCAGTTATGTATCTGCCTTTGGCTCAGGTCATGATCTCAGTGTCCTAGGATCGAATCCTGCATCAGACTCCCTAAGGCAGGCTCCACCCTCACCCTCTGCCTGCCACTCCCCCTCCTTGTGCTTTCTCTCTCTCTCTCTCTCTCTCTGATAAATAAATAAAATCTAAAAACAAAACAAAACAAAAAACAAAAAACAAAAGATAACCTGAAGGAAAATGACAAAAAACATATCAAAAGTTACACTACTATCAAAAGTTACACTACTAATTATCAATTAAATTTTATGGAATTTAAATCAAATTTTATTAAAACTACAAAACAGGACTACCCAGATATCCACAGATACTTCTTTGTTAATTTTTCTATGAGGGAAGAGTTGCTTTTATCCACATAACAGGAAAGAAAAATTAGACAAAGAAAAGCATTTGTGTTTGTGCAAATATATAATGAAATATTGCATTTATAACATCATGTGGCATTTCTAAGCTTTTTCCAATTAATTTCAAATAAAACAGTTCTGTAAGGCAGCAGGACTGATATGACTATTCCCATGTTATTCAGATGAGGCAGGGACGTCTGTCTGCAGTCTCCCTCTGGCACCTGATTTTAAGTCTCTGGATTCTCAGGGTAGGGCCTTTCCCATGCGCCCAAATTCTTGAGAAGACAACACAATTGCCTGAACTCCCAGGGGAACTATTTCCCACATGAAGAAAATTCCCTAAAATTCCTATTCATCTTTTGGCTCTAGAAGCATAGGAAAAGTGCTAAAAAACAAAAGAAAATCGGCCAAGGGCAGTTTCTCCGCCCCACTCTGCTGATGTGCCAAATTGATTCTGGGCATGAATTTGAGCCTTCTCTGGCCTGGCTCATCTGCGTTACGGCACCAAGAGTCTGTCAGACCCAGAACCACAGAGAGCCCAGATGAACAGCATCTAGGGAGTGAAAAGCGTCTAAGAGGAAGTTTCAAGCCCCACATCTAAAGTGTGTCCATGAGAAGCCCCACTACAACCATTCTACCATCTGCATTTCTTTCCTTCTCCCCTGCCACACACACCCCTCTTTCACCAGGCTTGGAACTTTGGGGCCCGTCCATCCGACAGGCCTTTTACCTAGATCTCACACCCCAACTTATTTCCAGATAGGACTGTAGCAGTAATTAGTCCCTAAAACACAGGCCAGGTGTTATAGCATTAATGTCCACATCTGGTTCTTTTCAGCCCCCTTTCCCAGGACTGAGTCTGCTTCTAGCATGACTTACAGGAAACTTGGCTGGACCCACCTGCTCTGAGCATTGGCACTTGAAAACCTTACAAAAGCACCTGACCAGCCTCAGACAGAGTCCTTGACCAATCATGAGTTCCCTGTGTCCCCCAAACTTGGTGATTCACACTGGTGGACGTTCTCTGGGCAGCCGGCATTTACTGTCCTCGGATCCTATACACACTTACACAACCTGTGCCTTTAACTCTCTCTCTCTCTCTCTCTCTCTCTCTATCTATCTCCCTCCCCCCCCCCCCCACTGAGAATTCCCAGCATGTCACACAGCTGGATCTCTCCTGTTAGCATAAGGGACAGAGGGGTTACTCCTAATTTTTTAAAAGATTTGTTTATTTGAGAAAAAGAGAGCATGGGGCAGAGGAGGGGCAGAGGGAGAGGGAGAGAGAGTATTAAGCAGACTTGGCGTTAAGTGTAAAGCCCAATGCAAGGCTCGATCTCACAATCCTGAGATCATGATCTGAGTTGAAACCAAGAGTCAGTCACTTCACCGACCGTGTCACCCAGGCACCCATACTCCTATTTAATTTTACTAATTACTGAAAATCCAAAATAATTCAGATGCCGGGGATGTTTAAAAATCATGAAATATTTTCAGAATGATAAATATCAATAAGGAAAACAGTCATGAAGCTTATTTTCTAAGTTATCCAAAGGAACATCAATAAGGAGGAAAATATTTTACTCTGTAAATGAATTTTCAATCGTAAATAAATCTACATATCAAAATCTTATTATTTGTCAATTATTTTTAAATAGGGAAAACCCAATCAGTTCCTTATCCCAAGACAGTGTTACACTGGTATAATCTTATACCAGATTGAAGTCCCTAGGAGGGTTGTGCAGTTCAGTCCCTAGGATTGTTGTACAAGGCTTTGCGTTTGTTCAAGCAATTGAACAAATGAAGCCAATATCTAGGATCTCTGCTATTTTGAGACACAACTACCTTACTTACTATAGGATTTCTTTGGGGGAAACTATATAGACATACTTTTCCCTATTCTTCCTACTGTGTATAGCTAAAATCACTGAGCATTATATATAAAACATATAAGAAGCCTCTGAGAGATGGAGAGGAGAAAACAAACTGGCTAGGGAACCTGAAACCTAAGGAGTGATACAGTGGTGAGTTCCCTGGATTTTCTTTTTGACTGATATATCCCAGACTGGAGAAGCCAACAATAGATGAACATAGGGCATAGATGAACAACAGCCCCCAAAGAAGCCTATTCTCTTTAGTCAAAAGACAGGAGAGAGGCAGCTCAGTTAGACAAAACTTTTAGACAATAACTATTTTCCTCAATGAACACCACAGTAAAAATTGTGGGTTTTTTTGTTTACTTTTTGTTTGTTTGTTTTGCACTGCCAGCAAAGACTTAGTCAAGGAGCTAGGGTTTCACCTTGGCTGGGCTGTACAAGGTGTCGCCTCTTTCTCCCCAACTCCAATGTCATAGAAGGCACAGATTGGGGGTGGAAACTTTGTTCCCAACCTGTTGGAGTGTGTCAGATGGAACCCAGTGGAGTCATCGTGACTTTCACCATAGCTCTGGTAATAAACTACCAAGAAGACCTCCCACCGACCACCCCAGTGCACAAAGGCTGAGTGGAGAATTTGGATTTCCACTGTCCCCTCCCAGTAATGATGTGGCCTCTCTGTCATCTACCAGAGCAGTGTCAGGTCAGGCTGCAAAACCACACAATTTAAATAAGACCCAGAGTCTAAAAATGTAAGATCCAAACGTCCAGATTTCAATTGAAAATCTCTCTTCATACCAAGAACCAAGATGTCTCAAACTGAATGAGAAAGGACAATCAACAGATGCCAGCTGGGATAAGAGAGATGTAAAACAACCAACATAAAAATGATTCAACCAACAGCTATAAACACATTTGGAACAAGTGAAACAGAAAGTTTCAGCAAGAAGGAAAAAAAGAAAGCAGGAGAATAAAAGACATAAATAGAAATTTTAGAACACACACCAGAATATAGCCAATGAATGAGTCAACTGCAGGATGGAGGCAACCTCTCCCCCGCAAAAAAAAAAAAAAAAAAATAGTGAATTTGAAGACAGAACAATAGAAATTAGCCAATCTAAACAACAGAGAGAAAATGGAGTGAAGAAAAGAGCGAACCTTCAGGAAATGTGTGGGACTACAACCAAAGTTCTAATATTTAGCTCACTGGAGTCTCAGAAAAAGAGGAAAAGAGGGCAAGGCTGAAAAAAATATTCAAAGAAATAATGGCTGAAGACTTCCCAAATTGCCCCCTCCAAAAATAAATAAATAGACCTACAGATTCAAGAAGCTGGGCAATCCTAAAAAGGATTACTCCCAAAAACTCCATGCCAAGACATATCATAGCTAAAAGTCTGTAAACTAAAGACAAAGAAATTTTAAAGCAGCCAGAAAGAAATGATGCATTAACTATAGAGGGGAAAGTAATTTTACTAACAGTGGATTTCTCATAAAAATTTGCCTTTTTCATTATCTTAATAATTTTAAATCACCCTTTCCTGTACTTCATTGAGAATTTTGTCTACCTTACTAAAAGCAGATGGAATGCCACACATTCCTAATAACTTATCAATCTCACCTGTTTTAAATTGAGAATCATCAATGTGGAGGAGCGCTGGCAAAGATGTGAGCTTCTAAAGCGTTAATGGTCCTTTCTGTTTGGGAGTGGTTTTGGGCTTGGTGCCATAGGATTTGCCCTTTGTGGCTTCTAACATCCCAGACTTGGAAAATATGAGCCACAATACAGAGAAAGGTAAGAGGCCCAGCAGAGCCCCTTAGTGATAAATGAGTTTGCATCATCTGTCATTAGAACTTCCTGCCAACTGGGTCATTCCCTATTAAATTACCACTTGTCAATGTTTAAAATACTGATTGATAAATGACTGTGCCAAAACTGATAACACAACAGCTTTTATTTTCTAATAATCCTAGTTACCACAGCCTGCTTGTCAAGGCACAGATAGCTTTATTTTTTAAATTTTTTAAAAATGTAAGTACTTTACCAAAAGACAATTTAATACAATGCTAACAGGTATAATGCTGGCCCTTTATATGTTACATACTGGTTCCACTTGCCAAAATAAACCTACTGGCGATTTACTGATATGAGGAGCTCCAAGTTTCACATTTCATCAAATGCTAGTAATCTGTTTTATCAATATAAACTGCATTTTAATGAAAAAATTCTTTTCTTCAGTATACTTCACTTTCAATGCCCTTGAGTATAATAATTCGTTCATGCTGTAGAACAAGAATGTTTTACAAGACCTTAACTCTCAGGAGAAATTCTCTGTAAATACAAAATGCTAGTTTTATGGGAATGTGTTGTATTCACATGAGTAGTGCCCAACACTACAAAAAAGAAAAAAAAAAACAGGTTGTACTTAGGTTTCAGCTTAAATATCCTTCCGAGATACTGAGTAACTAACTTATTAGTAGAACAAAGTTTAGTTGAGCAACTAGGTGATGGATGAATAAAATAGGATTCATATCCCTGAGGTCTCTAAATGCAAAATACATCAAAACATAGTGCAGACATGTGTTAAGGGAGAACCAATCACTAGAACTCAAAGCAGTTTTAACAATCTGAAAATTCTATCACACTTGCTTCCTTCTTAGTGATTCAAAGTGAAAATGCTTTGGCGAAATTTAAGCAAGACTCTGTACAGTCAAAATTGCACATGAGTTTATATGGCAGTTGGCCAATTTTAACTGTCTATTAAACTGTTCAGGACCCTTTTCCCACCAAGGTTACTTCCCCAAAAGTTAACTCTGGCACAACTTTGTTTCTCCTTTTTAATTCTTCCTACTAAGTACAGTCAAAGGCCACGCTGTCTACTGGAAGTGAGTGATGACCTACCAGGTCATCTCTTTCTGAGGCATTCTGTGGTTTCACACCCCTAACTTGGTCACCTACCACTGTTCCCTTTATCATTTTTTGGGTCCTTTCCATTCAAAATGCCCAGCAGCAACGTCCCACAAGGAATGAGGAAAACAACAGAAGCACAGCACGAACAGCTCTTGCCTGTGCCATTTCTTTTTGTGGCACTTTTATGTCGTGTTTGTCCTCTCTATCATGTACTGGTGGTGATAACCGAGAGACCATTACATCTTTTTCTGGGATTTGTGTGCTGCTAGGCTGAATGGTCAAAATGAAGCAGAAGTTTAATAATAAATACAAGCAAATGGTGCTCAGAGCGGCCTTTCACTGGAGATAGCAGGGCAAACTGCTTAGAGTAGGACTAAAAAAAAAAACCAAAAAACAAAAAACCAACAACCAATAACCAGGAACTGCAGAGACTCATGAGCAGGAAAATATAAAGAAAGCGTTACTCTGCAAATCTGTTCCTTATAGGCGCTACCACCGAGCAGAGAGAGCAGAAATCTCCCAAGGACACTGTAATAAGGTGTATGGGCAGCACACTGAAAGAGTAAAACATATCCATGCAAAACACAGCTCTCCTTTACATAAATGTGCATACCATAGTGTTCCATGGGCTCAGCAATTTCTGCCAGGTGTTTTGTCTTCCAGTAAATGTCTTTTCAAAAAAGAGTAAATTCTGCATTTATATATGTATGTACTAGCCAAACTTAACCTAGGCAGTGAAGCAAACTTTGAGTTGCCAAAGTAAAGTTTCCATATGAAATACTTACATCTGTAAATGTGACTGGGGGGCGGGGGGGGGGGGGGAGGAGGGGACGTGTATATGCATGTGCTAATTAGTGACAATTTACAAAACATGAACAAACCAGGGAGGAAACAAAATTCTTTTGATACCATGTCCTTTTATTAAGAGAAGTGGTATCATGAAACATAACTGTCCTTCAGATTTGTTAAATTATTATATAAGTTTCAGGTGTACAGTGTTACAGTTTGATCTGAATACCGTATTAAGTGATCACCCCCAAAATCTAATTCCCATCCATCATCTTACAAGTGACCCCCTTCACCCTTTCTCCCACGCCCCAACCTCCTTTCCGTCTGTTAACCATTAAGCTGTTCTCTTGTTTTTGTTTTGTTTTGTTTGTCCATTTGTTTTGTTTTGTTTGTTTTAGATTCCACATATGAGTGAAATCATATGGTATTTATCTTTCTCCTTCTGACTTAACTCACTTAGCATAATGGCCTCAAGGTCTATCCCTGTGGTTACAAAGAAATTTTTAATCACCCCAATACCATCATTCAGATGTAACCACAGGTAACATTTTGGTGTGTATCCTTCTAAAAACGTCTCTCTGTTTGTATATGGATATGTACTCAGTACATTTGTTAAAACATGTGGTATATACAGGGGGCAACAGACTACAAACATAGGACTTCTATACAGAATGCCTTCAAAGACCAGTGGATTTTCATGTTCTGTCTCTAAAAAATAGGCTCAACTGAGCTAAAATTGAACTGTGTCTATTTCTCCAGTCATTCTACCCAAAAAACGTCTGGGGAGGGAGGTAGTGGTGGTTACAGAGGAATATAAACATGCGGATAATATCCCAGGTAATCTGGCTTTGATACTTTGGTATCATCATTATACTGTTCTCCATTGTACACTGCTTCAGGATTTACAGATTCCTTTCAGATAAATTACAATCCCATAAGCCTAGTAGGGGAAACATTATTGTTTCCATTTTGCAGGTAAGAAAATGAAACTCAAAGCTCTGTAGCTGAGATCAGAGAGTCAGAACAAGAGACCAGATCTCACAAGAAATTCAAGTGCTACTTTCAAAATCCATTCCCAAATGGACTATGCTCTCGAGGGTCTTGTTTTTTTTTTTTTTTTTTTTTTTGGTGTGTGTGTGTGTGTCCATCTAGAAACTATCAGCACACCTGAGAATAATTTTCAGTCTCTCCTGTGAAACAGTAAGTGGATAACAAAGTGGCCACAGCCTGGTGAACATTGGCCCCTCTCTGTTTTCAATGACTACTCACGCTGAGAGCATCTTCCCTACAACTGACATTCAGAAAGGCTGATCCTTCCCTCTATACCTTCAGTCAGCAGTGTTCACCTATCCTGGCTCCCACCATAAGTTCTCACTTCATCTGCATTGCGTCAACATTGACACATTTTCGTCTCCTACTTCACGGGCCAGCCCCTGATCCACACAGTTCGTACCCTCTCCTTTCAAATGCAACCTCACAGAAGCACCAAGTGAAATCCTCAGTGCTCTCTTTTCCCTCTTCCACTTCCTGAATCTTCCAGCTCTAGCCATTCCACCTCTCTTCAACTGGACCCCATTTTCTTATGCCTTAATTTCCATCATTTGGTCCATGCATCTATTCTGAAAAAGAAATATATGAGATACGAAAACTTTTGGTCTCTGAAATTAACACAGTGATACATAATGTTTAAGCACATGGGAATTTGTAGAATTTGTACAATTCTACAAATTATAAAGGAATAATCAAGTAAACTATCAGGGAGCACCAACTTCTCAATGTCTGAATGACATATATCCTAATTCTACTCTGTTAGTGCTTTGCTCCCATTCTGATAAATAACTGACTTGGGTTTTTAAATAGGTCAGTGTGAAGTTAGTTTCTATTTGACAGGCTGATATGGGTATGTTTGCTGTGTAAAAAGTTTGCAAGTTTTGAAATGCCAATTTTCTATACATATACTTCAAATGCTAGTACACACATAATTTAAAGTATTTTAAAGTGCTCAAGATTGATCTAAGACCTATGGCGTACTAATGTTTTAAAAACAACATTTTTCTCCTAACAATCTGGTATGTTATATGGCTTGAAATGTGTTACTGTCCTTCAACATTCATATCAGCTGCAAGTGTTTTCAACTATTATTTTATTTTCTCATTTGTCTTCAACTCTGTAGCGTGCTGCAAAAATGCCATGACATCTGAAAACTGTTACAGTAAGCAGCCACTATATCAATCAGTTCTCTTATGAGTTTCATTTTACAATTCAACTACAAACTGTTGAATGCAAAGATTTATCTGTGTTCAAGGAAACTAAGTATCTCTCTGGTTATTACCAAGATAAAGAACTGGAAATATTTTTAAAACACAGGATATGTCTTACAGCCTTTCTGGCTACATACAAACATTCATAAAAATACGAACATCAATTTTTGAGTTTGGCAAAACAGTGCTGGATGATGTCACATCTGCATTAGCCATAAAAATGTGAATCATGAAAACTCCTGGAGAGCAAAGACTTAATTCTGGATCCACAGAACCTATGAGAACCAGGCACACAGTAGGCTTAAGTAAACATTTCATACATTAATTCTTGAAATTATGCACTAGACAAGCATCTGAGTGTTCAAATATAGACTTGCTAAAGTCTGGGCAAAAGATGTAGATGAATAGCAATAACTAGGTCTCCAGGAAGTGGCATTTGCAGGATTTGTTGGCAGAATTAATTATTTACATAATTGGACAAGAAATTTTGAGGAAGGGGTATCAAAAAGGCAGCAAGCAATTCAGACTGTGTGACCTTGATTCTAATTAGCATGTTCATCTTCACGCCAAACCCCAAAATAGTAGCACCTTAAGCTGTGAGGTGCCCTCGCCTTTCTGAAAAGGTAAGTTCCACTGTGACTTGGAGCATTCCCTTGGATGACAATGCCCTCTCGTTCTTTATCAGACAGGCCGAGCAACGCTTGCCCATCCTCCAAGACACAGCTCCAACATCACCTTCCCTGCAGTCCCTGCCCTAACTCTGGTTCTGACTGGGCCTCACACAGACTGCACGGGTATAGTGACCAAGGGAGCAACACGACAGAAAGGGGAAACATGAATGTCTTCAAGGCCTAGGGCCTGGGCTGGGGGCCAGTCTCACCACTGACGGCCTATGGACCTGACAAGTTACCTGGGCCTTTTATGCTTTGGTTTCCCCATCTGTCAAATAATAAAGAGTAACTGCTTCATAGGATTGCTTTAAGGAACAAAAGAAATCATGAAAAAAAAAAAAAACCCTCAAAACTATCTAAATATGTGTGCTGTTGTTGTTGATTCTCTACTGTTTTTTCTTCTTTACTAAACCCTGAGCCTCCAGAATATAAGCACTCTATATCTGTTTCCTCATACAACAACAAAACACTTAATAATGCCTTTCCTAGAGACTACAAAGTGTTATTTAGAATATAAAATCAATTCGCAAATAGAAATGGCACCGAGTGGTTTTAAATGCTTCACCATGAAAACTGACAAAGTTATCCTTATTACAGGTCATTAGGATGTTAGGTATTAGGTAGCAGATGGTTAAGGAAAGTCACATGATAAAAAATCTCCAAAAATCTTATGAAAGAATGTGAAAGAAAGAAAATGATCTCGTGACATATAATAAAGGTCTGTTGGAATTCAATTCCAATTCCCTCTAGTATCAAATGACCAAAAGTTGTGAAAAACATTTTAAGAAAAGTTCAGTTTTGTTAGCTTTTCACCTTCTTTTGCACGTCACCTTTTCAATCTTCCGGCATACCTCACTGAGACTTCTATACTTATTGCCATCAGGCTTCCCCCAGGTACACACTTAAAGCCTGAGGTGTCTCACACAAGTCCAACTGCCCCAGTATCCGTTATCACCTCTTACCTAAAATTCTTCCACCCTTTGGGATTTCTGACTTCCCGGGGAAGATCAGAAGGTTTGAAAGTTGGAATATCTAAGTTGTGGCTTTAGATCTCAGAGTTAATTATCCATAAAATAGAAGGAAGTTTACCTAGGAAATCTCTAATCTCCATCCTTGTTAAAAAAATAAAAAAATCAATGAGTACATTGCAATAAGATATCAAGAAGGAGGGCAGCCCCAGTGGCTCAGAGGTTTAGGGCTGCCTTCGGCCCAGGGCCTGATCCTGGAGACCCGGGATCGAGTCCCATGTCTGGCTCCCTCCATGGAGCCTGCTTCTCCCTCTGCCTGTGTCTCTGCCTCTCTCTCTCTCTGTGTCTCAAATAAATAAAATATTTTTTTAAAAAAAAGGATATCAAGAAGGAAATGACTTAGGCCAAATTCACAATAAGTCATAAATAAAAACTATACTTATGGACATCTGCTTTTAGGTAGGATCTTTATGGATACATAAAGCTCTGATGAAAGCCACAGATCTTCTCAAAAAAAAATGCACATGTGCACATTCCCACAAAACTTTACATATATCAGCAAGCTCCAACTCCAAACAGGGATTCTAGTTGGTGGCACATCCTCAGGAAATATTAGAGATGTTCAGAGGAAACTTAGAATCCCCTTGGCTACTTCCTAAATCATACCATTGTGAGAGCTACCTAAGCCACAGAAACACAACTGGCTCTACCATCTACTGATCACTATACTGTTTCATCAGGATTACAGTCAAGGTATTTGTTACGTCTAATCAATTTGCTTTTTCCACATTTTCCTATCCTACTTCACCCTCTTTCAAAGGGTCAGTAACTGGGTCAGCATCTCAGTAATAATGATAGTTCCCATACTTACATATAAGCCTCTAAGGCCATACTTTCTTTCCTTTCAATCATTTAGAGGGAACAGCTAAAACTCAGTGTTCACTGTCCCTACCCTCTGGTCAAAGATACCAGTATGCAATGGGAACAAAAAGTATGGAGAAGGAAGGCATTGTGAAAGGAACGTTATTAAATAACTGCAAAAGAATTTCTCCTGGAATACAGACTTGGCTTTATAGGACCTAAGACCATTTTAACAAAAGACATTTATTGCTAAATGTCTATGAAACCCTATAAGGAAATATTTGCAGAAATGTGTGCCAGCATTATAATTTCATGATTAATGGTCTAAGCCCTAAAGTTATTCTTTTCATCTACCTTGGGGTATTTTAAAGTACCCGCGGCAAAGTGGCCCAATATTTATTTCCATGGTTGTCTAAGTCCCTTTTGATACTCTTTTCCCCTTTCATTATCTCCTGAGAAAATGAAGAAGGAGGGAGGGGGAGGAGGGAGGAGGAGGGAATGGGGGGAGGAGGAGAAGAAGTGGGGAAGACAGAGGGAGAAAGAGAAGTAAAAGTTATTCGGTATTCTCAAATTCATGGAGAAAGCCCATCAGGTAAAAAAAAACAAAAAAAAACAAAAAAAACAACAAAAAAAACCCCAGCATTTGAGGAAGATTACTCCCTAAAAAGATGTTTATACAATGTTATGAAATAAATGGGTTTGTAAAAATAGAGATGATTCTTTTTAAATTATAATAATAGTGAACATAATAGAGGAACCAAAGAGTTTAGGATGAAAATTAATGGCACTATTGTTTAAAATAAGAGAATAGGAATATATTCCACATTAACCAGGTTTCTTTAAGCTCCTAATTCCATTTAGCTTGGAAAGACAAGGAGAAAGAGAAGATAAAGCTACACATTTAAAACTGACAAAGGGCAGTACTTCTATGCAATTTATAATTAATCTGTGGGACCATGTGTCAGTAGAATTTATTGAGAAAAATAGTTTAATGCTATTTTATAAGGGTAAGACATTAGAAGAAAAAGTATTGCAATTGAAGTTACACTAGCTAAGAAAATATTATAAGAGCTATTAATCATCAAGATTCAGGTCAAGATGGCTAGTAGCTGAAGTAAAAAAAAAAAAAAAAACAACTGCACAAATGGCCAGGTGAAATGTGGATATTTTATATCTTTCTCTAGGTGTTTCACTTAAGTCACTGCTAAAGAAAAGAATACTCAATGAAATTCTATTTCAGACTATATTTCACCTATTATTATGATCTATGTGGTCACCCTTAAAATTTCAAAAATCATCCTACCACCACCCTTCTCCGTATTGGTAGAATGGACATCTTCTTTCATCTCCTCCATGCAGAGATGGAAATGCTTTACCATGTATTCATGTATTTTATCAGTGGTTTTCAACCTGAGAAGTTCAAAATGTAGAAGAGTCTAGGTTCTGTCTACAGAAATTCAGACTGGGGTAGGGTGCTGCCAGAGAATAAGGATTTTTAAGAATTCCACAGGATTTTAATAGACAGCCTGAGTTGAAAACCACTACACTTGAAGAGTCTGTGCAAAAGGCAATAAGACAACCCCCAAATGCCTAAAATGATGTCACATACACACACGCACACACACTCACGCACATATAGCACAACTCTTCGGGCTAATAAACTCTAAAGACAAACATAACCTGTAAAATTAATAATTTATATCTCTCTTTTTGCATACCATATAAATCATTAGACTGCATCTCAATCATTTTTTAAAATCATCAAATTACATACCTATAAAAATTTTAAATCCATATAAAGAGATTTGGACATACTACTATTAAAGCCTAACTACAAAGCCATGGAAAAGGATGTGTTTTCTGGAAAACAGGATCCAGCTATTATCTATAACTTTCCTCAACTTTCATAGTCCCATTACTATATTGTTCTTACAAGGACGGAATATTATTTTTCTGGCATAAAAGTAAGGTAATAGACACCCTGCATAGTCTTTAAAAGTGAAAAATAGCATTATAGTTAAAGGTCTGTCAGTTCTCCCATTTTAAGGCAGTTTTAGGAATTTTATAACCTAAATATCTGAATTTTCATTCAGATTCAGCATAAATTGGTCTTACAAGGCCTAGATGTAAAATTCAATTTTCATTCATGTTATATGAATATTAAAATTCTTTTAAAATGTAGACAAGTAAATAAACTTCGTTTTTTCCCCCAGTGGGATTTCATCAATAAAAAAGGATATTTTATTATCCTATTTAAAACTTCAAAAGATTGCTTACACCAAGCCTGTTTTATGAAATTGGACAAACAACCAAGTAACAGTATAGAATTCCTCCCTGGAAATTCCTAAGAATTAACAGGAAATCAACTGCCCAAAAGAGTCAGGGCACACTACTATATTTCTAAATATTTGGTTTTTATATTAGATGGATGGACATTTGAAAAAGCAAGCTTAAGTTTCCATATTATCTAAACCAGAATGTATCGAGGTATTTTATAATTCATACCATTGTATGTTGGGAGAAATAAAATAGGGAATACGACAGAGACAAAGGACCTAGGATCAAAACAATCACCACCTTTATTTAAAGAAACTTACAGGTCATTTTGACCAAGTTCACAGAAATAGAGGAACTCTAAACAAGGTGACACATGGTTCTCCTGCTTGAATACTTCCAGCATGTCAAAAAGAAGGACTGCAGAAAACTCTAACAAGCCTTATCAGTAATGATTTTGAAGCACAGAAGAATATACAAATTACCCATACTCTACCCTGTTGCTAGAGGCATTTTAAACTTCCTTCTCAACTGTTCTTTAAAACCCCAGAATGTCCCTAGAGTCGTCCTGCTTTACAGAAGCAAGTGCCACCCGAATGATCTTATTCTCATGTAACTTTGTGGTACAGTTTTAGGAGCACGGATTTCGGAGCCAGACATCAAATCTTCAATTCATAGTTCCACCCTCTATCTGAAATGTGACTATGAGCAAATTACTTATCTTCATATTCTCATACATAAATGTGAGTTTAATATCTAACACAAAAGGTGGTGTCTATTTACTGAGATCTGTGAAATGAATTACGTAGTACCTCACCCATAATTTAGACTGATTACTAATACTAAAATTAACAGGATAAAAGGATCCATTCTCCTGATCTTATAGTCCTTACGAAGCCACAGAGCTGGGTATGCCAGACAGAGGGGGCAGGGCTGAATCCAAAATAACCGAAGAGCCAAGAAGCCACCTTCACTGGGAGCTATCCCTGGTGCTGCTCTCAGACCTGGGGTCCATGTCTCGCCCGGCCCTACTAACCTATGTTCCTCAAGCAAACCAAATTCTGATTGCCAATTTTCACCTTGATTTAGTAACACGTTCCTGTTCTCTTGTGTTCCTGGCCTGAATTCCTATTTGCTTTGCCTAGACACCGATTGGATTTTTTCCCAATGAAAACCCAACCTCATATCAAATTGCTTCCTTCTCTGGACATTTTTTGATTTGAGATTTCTAACCTTATGTTCTTTTTATCTCTAACCTCATTAATGATGGTCATTAAAAAATGGTCACTGTCCCTTTCTTCTAAAATTTTCTCAGGAAAACTTAACTATGTCTACAGCAGTGATTTAAAAAAATATATATCAGGAGGTTCAAAAAGCATTCAAGAGCATCACTAAACCATTCCAGGAAAGTAGCCACTAAGCCTTCGTGCTAGTTTGACAAAAGTCAGCACGAGTGTACGTACTACTTCTCCCATAACTATGCAGACATCACTAATGATGGACTTCTTTTTTTAATCCTGAATTTGGCCTAAAAGTCCTAAAGAAGTTCTAAAAACAGCCACTATGAACCAAAGATGACATGTGAATAGAAACTTACCGATTATCTCTGAGTTAGTATGAACATGTGGGTTTTGAAAAAGAGTTTTTGTTGGTTTGGGGGTTGGGTTTTTTTGTGTTTGTTTTTAAGTCTCAGTTAGACTACTGCTAGAGCATACACTAGTGGTTTGAAGAGGGCAGAAGCACCCTCACAATTCAGATACGTAGAAAGCAAGTACATGGTTATTAATCAGAGCTTTCTCTTCTAAGACTGGAGGTGTTAGCCTTATGTCCTGGATAAATTCCAAGTTAGGTAATTACATTCCGCTTACCTCAACCCCCTAGCAATTTTTTCAAGTGAATCCAGTATTATTCTTCACTTCCTACCCTAACCTGCTGTGTAGTGTTGCAGTGAGCTGTTAAACAGCTGCCATGCTTCACTCTACAGTGGTGACTGTGCTTCACTGTATAATTTGTAACCATTCGCAGTGTGCTTTGAAATCTTTCAGTATGAAAGTGTTACCCTAAAATGCGAGATATCATCATCATTTTAAAGGCATACAGTACAACCGCTTATTTCAGTTAAATTCAGCATAACGTATTTAGAAAATACCTTATTTCACGAAAAACCATAAAACTAGGTTAAAATACCCATGAAACATGCTACAAAGATTATATGAAAAGGTATTTAAAGAAAGCAAACTATTTATCAACTATATGAATATTCTGCCAAAGAATGGAGTAGTAGGAAGAACAAATGCTTAAGACATTTTTATTTGAAAATACATCTGCCTTCATCAGATGGTAAAAATTCCCAATGTCACCCAAGAAAAACAGTGAAGAGAAAAATTGAACGTTAAGTCAATGGGAAATGGAGGAATGCCAACACTTATGGAGAAAGAGATCAAGGATAAAATACAGTTTTTGACATTTTCTTATTTCTCATCAGGACAGCCAGAGAATTATACAAATTCACTATCATGAAGACATTGAATTTTTACTATAGATTGCCTGGGGACACTTGCAGACAGAAATGTACATTTTGGCAGTACTGAAAAAGAGTGTCATGGTACAACCAGGAGAGGCTACTTTAGGTACATGGACTTTCCATAGACTGTTATTCAATGGACATGCTTTTAAGGTCAGTAGTTCTTGGCTGAACAGTGGAAAATCTGGAGAACTTAAAAAAAAAAAAATGCGAGTACATGGGTCCCAGACTCGGAGATTCTGATTTAATTGACCTGGACATCAATTTTTTTTTTTTTTTTTTTTTTTACTGTTCCCCAGGTGATTATAATGTGCAGCCAATGTTGAAAACCACTGCTTGAGGCTATGTTGTACCAACCTGGTTATAATTGTTGTTTGGCTTCCTTTTTTAAGGAGAAATAAATCACATTATTTGAGGCCATGTGTATCATCATACATTATTAATACAGGCCACACAATTAGATACCACAGACATGTTTCATGGTATGATGCTTTATCAACCAGGAGGGGAAAAGGCTTTATCACCCAAGGGTTGTATTTCTGAAAGATCATAATTCTAATGCAATCTGTTTTTGTAGTAACAGGAAGACTTTCTAAAAGAAACAAGAATTCTGAATCTAGGAGGTTTTTGAATTTACAGTTAGCTCTGGGTATATTACCTGTGCTACAGATTTGTCTGCAGCAAGCTATACAATCTCATACCAGCATTTTCCTGCCACATACATCTGAGCCATACCTTCTCTGTTCAGAAAACAAATAATAAGTTATCATATCAATGCTTACTGATCTACTTAAGTAGAAGCACTGCACCCCCAACCAACCTGTACATCCATGAGATATTAAATACCTGCAAGCATGAGCAGAAACAGATTTTCAATCAGTCGAGCACTCAACAATTGCACATAATTATGTGAATAGTTGACTCTGTCTAGAAAGTGAGATGTCATTACACTGACTTTTTTAAATTAAAATAGCCCTGATCCACAAGTGCTAACCCTGAAAAACATCCGTAAACTAAAATACAACAAAGACAGACAAAAGAAGAATAAAAAGTCAACAAAACAGAGCAGGTAAAAAATAACCATAAACAGCAGGAAAGCATACTGGATATCCAAGTACTTGAAACGTGGTAACTAAGGACTTAGATTCTAAAAAGTTATTTTCATGAATCAAATTAGTCATGGGAGAAGGGATGGGGAAAAAAAAAAACGATTAAACATTATAGTGGCGTGTGCATTACACATCAGAGTAAATTAAGCCTTATGTTTTTTAATAGTCACCATAAGATTCAGAAATTAAGGTAGCAACACCTAGCGGTCAGTTCCGATACCTGAGAGTAGCAATTAAAATCAATAAAATAAAACAGAGTAGTAGGTATGATCTTATAGAGGGGAAAGGCCAGGGAAATATGCATAGAAAACATACCATGAGCTATGCAAAACAATTTATCTATGTTCTCTCTCACAGCAACTCTATGATATCATGTGAGGCAAATCAAGGGTCAGAGAAGGTGACATAATTTGACCAAGCTGTACATGTAGAAAATGCCTGAACCAAGACTGAAGGCCAGGTGTGAATGGAAAGTTTTTATTCTTTCCTCTGCACCACACTTCCCTTTATAATACACGTGACTCTTGCCCATCTTGTCATCCTGCTGCCCTCCTTCCTTCACAATTGGGTGTCCACCTACCTAACCAGAACTTCAGTTTGCTCCCAGGGACATCAGTCAGCCATACAAACAAGACTCCAGATAAAAAGAGGGATTCACTAGATACTAAGAAGAGGCAGGACAGGCATATGCCATCATGCAATGGAAATCTTAAGTATCTTCTGTTAATTTACATAAAACTTGCAAAGAAGAAGCATTAAAAAATCAATAGCTGTATTTAATAGTGGTTCACTCAGAAATTGTGATACCAAGTCCCAGAGAAGGGAGATAATAAAAAAAAATGATTTTCAGGTTCTGAGTTACAAATGTCTGAAATTCGTCTTCATTATAGTATTTACGGGAAGAGCAAAAAGTGTTATAAGCAAAGAGAGTTGGCCAGTGAGCATTTTAATCTCAAAACAAGTTACCAAAGAGTTGGACATTTTCAGTGTAAAGTAGCGACAAGTTATAATGCCACTGATATCTCTGAGACTCTTCTAAGAAATTTCTGAATGCCACATATTCCTGGTGAAATAGGTCTGTTTTATCAATGCTCAGCTAATCCTATCCTTCTAATTACGAATACAAAAAAAATAAATAAAAATAAATAAAAATAAATAAAAAATAAAAATAGGGGATGCCTGGGTGGCGCAGCGGTTTGGCGCCTGCCTTTGGCCCAGGGCGCGATCCTGGAGACCCGGGATCGAATCCCACGTCAGGCTCCCGGTGCATGGAGCCTGCTTCTCCCTCTGCCTGTGTCTCTGCCTCTCTCTCTCTCTCTCTCTGTGTGACTATCATAAATAAATAAAAATTAAAAAATAAATAAATAAATAAATAAAAATAAAAAAAATAATTACAAATACAACCAACAACCCTGGCTGCACATTTCTAATAATCTCATGAAGTTTTTGAACTGGCTTCTAATTTGCGACTCTGCTGTGATGGTGATCTATAACCTCAAGTAAAAACCTCTGCTCTAGTTTCTCCAGCTGCAAAATGAAGAAATTAGACTGAAGATCACTAAGAGTTTGTTGTTGCTGTTGTTGTTTTTTAATTTCTTCTGTACTCTCTCAGGACTGAGCCTGTTCTTTTATAAGAAAAAGTCAACTGCCTAGAACAAAACAAAACAATTTTGTCTGCATTTGAATGTGGGTGATATTTTTCTCTGATTTCCCTATTTCAGCTAACAGTACAATTTTAAAACTTTGGCATTTCTTTGAGTTCATTCTCCCCCCTTGTCTGCTATTTCCAACAGAATTCATCACCTAATCCTGAATATTCCACTACCCCATTGTCTCTTGCTTATGTCTTTTCAAATCCATTCTCATCAGCTAAGACAGAAGCTCCCTCTTCAATTAGCAGAAAATAATTATAACATACACTTTAGGATTTGGTATTATAAAATGATTTTGGTATTATAAAAATGAAACGTGGTGGTTTTGAACAGACCCTACTTCTCTCCATAGAATCACGGGGTCTGTTCGGGCTATCAGCTGATATTTTACAGAGCAGATCTGCACTGGGTTTGAGTGGGAAGGATATCTCAAACAGATAAATCAGTTCTCTACATGCAAATGAATTAAGAGCAGCAGTCAATACTCATGAACTTAAGAGCTGAATAGGAACAGGAAGCAATGGACTGGACACTGAATTTCAAATGATAGAGATAGTTCCATGGATATACAAAAATACAACGTACAGGAGAGAAGAGGTGTTAAATTGCTCTTTCTTCTCTTGTCGCTCACTAATTATATATAAATCTTAGTGTGTGGCCAAGGGGAAAATAAGAGAAGAAATTCTACCATTCTCATTTTGTGTCTGTCTAAAGAAAAGGACCAAGGTTTTAGCTTAGAACAATAGGCAAGACTGAACGAAGGGACAAGTGTTTGTGCAACTAATGAGCTTACCTTTAATTAGAGAATTGTAACTAGGTTTCCTAAATTGAATTCTCACTATTATGTTTGCTAATTTTTATAAGTTCCATATTTAATGGTGCTGATACACAAAATTAGAATCTTCCAAGACAAAAAGTGACAATTATTTAATTAAGAACTAGTTTCATAGGAATATTTATTGATAAAAATAAATTTGTAGGTAACCCTGAGTAAAATATAGTAAGAACAAAAACAACCAAACTTAAGGAAAGCTTATGATTTCTAATCATTCCCAGAAGCACCTCTGCAGATAGCTGCCTTTTAATACAAACCTTGTTAGATGTCAGAAAGGTCTACAATTCACCGTATATTAAGCCCAAAGTACAGAACCCCCACAGCATACACGACAAAAGTACACACATAGAATAGTACTTGCATTTAATATTCTTAGCAATATTTCTAAGTAGAATTTTGGTACATAGTCCAATATAGTAAAGATAGGTCAATACTAAAGCAAGCAACACTTTTTAAAATATATATTATTTATTTATTTATTCATGAGAGACACAGGGAGAGAAAGAGAGAGGCAGAGTCCCAGGCAGAGGGAGAAGCAGGCTCCATGCAGGGAGCCTGACATGGGACTCGATCCTGGGTCTCCAAGATCACACCCCGGGCCGAAGGCGGTGCTAAACCGCTGAGTCACCCAGGCTGCCAGCAAGCAACACTTAAATTTTTTTTTTAATTGTAAATTAACATATAGCAAACACCTGTTGCTTCTAAAATTACTGAAGTCATACAGGACCACAATTTGGGGCAAAGTTCTTACTCTATAGAAAATTAAATAAATTACATAGAGGTTAATGAAAGCACTAAAGGTATTTTGAAAATGAATATACAAATTAAAGACAATAATAACAAGTGCCATTTACTTAATTCTCAGTATGTTTTAAGCATTTTAACAAGTACTTTACATACATATCTCATTTAATTTTCACAACAGCCCAATGAGACTGCTATTATTCCCCCTTCTTTACAGATGAAGGGGGAAAATGAGGTGTGAAAGGTCAAACAACTTTCTCAATATCAACCAAGTGGTTAGCAGAAGAGATGTGAAACACAGCTGTGCCTGACATCAAGTCACTCTTCCTAGGCACTATACCATGCTGCAATTATAAACTACTGATCTCAGGAGTCCCTGTCCAAAGGGACAGAAGTGATTCAGTTATTGAACTCCGACAAGACAAAGGAAGGAGTAATTCAATAAATTCCTGCTTATCCGGAAATAAAGAGTTCAAAAGATCTGATATTTTCACAAATTCTACAGTAGGAGAAGACAAGTGAAGACAAATGAACAAATGACAAGAAACAGATACTTTGGATTTACTTGGCAAAAATAAATTTGAGCTTTGTCAAGCATATCAAAAGAAAGAGCAGGGGATCCCTGGGTGGCTCAGCAGTTTAGCACTGCCTTTGGCCCAGGGCATGATCCTGGAGTCTGGGGATCAAGTCCCACATTGGGCTCCCTGCATGGAGCCTGCTTCTCCCTCTGCCTGTGTCTCTGCCTCTCTCTCTCTCTCTCTCTTTCTCTGTGTGCCTCTCATGAATAAATAAATTAACTTAAAAAAAAAAAAAAGAAAGAGCAAATCCAACCAAAATGTCTAAAAATGCAGGTCAGTATAACAAATCACACACAGTTCTAAATAATGACACTGGGGTAAGAGTGGACACTTCCTGCTGGTCAGTTCCATTTAAATGATCTGCCAATATCTCAGGTTCAACATAAAGAACTGAATTCCCCACCTTTACACAAGCAAATCTATTCTCAATTCCAATAGAACAGGTGTTCTCCTAGTCACTACTAGTCAACCACTTAACAGTATTCTCCTAGTCACTCCTAGTCAATCATTTAACATTTCGAGATTATCCAAGATCATTTCTCCATCCATTAAGTTGCCACTATCAACTTGCCAAGTCTACAACCAGCATATTTATGTGTATGTCCTCTTCCTTAGCTCAAGTCTTCAATAACGTACTCTGGTATTTTTTAAAACCTGTTTCTCTGCATACTGTTTTCTTTCCCATCAATACTCTATTTAACAATTAACAAATTCCCCATTTCGTGATCTAACAGTGGCTCCCAAATGACTATCAGCTAAAGTCCAAATTCTTCAGCCTTAATTCCCATCTCTAATCTTGCTACCTCTTCACCCACTTGAGTCAAAGGTAATTAATCTCTTCTAGGCCCAGAGATCATTCACTGCCATAAATCTGGTTGTAACTATTCTCTCTCCATAATGTGTGCTTGCACATCCTCTAACCCACTCTCCTTTTCCTCAGAGTAAGAAATAACATGGCATTAATGAAAGCAGCATATTGAAGCCAGACAGTTTTGGTAGCTGTACAATTTCAGGCAAGCTTAACCTTCTGAACCTCACTTTTCCCACTTGTAAAATGAGGATAATAGTACCTAGCTTGCAGGGGTTTGGTAAAGATTAGAAGTCATATACATAAAGTGCATGCCCAGAAAAGGCAGTTGATAAATGATAGCCAGTATTATTATGCCCAAAGCTGAGTCAGTCTTTAATGCCCAGATTAAATGCCATAAAAAGCACTTGTGTTCTTTTTTCTATCTTAAACTTAAAGACACCTGATTATGCCTATCATTTCTACAAAGCTCTTATGATTAAGGACCCTGTCTTCTATATCCTTATATCCTGGAATACCTTCTATTTACCATACAAATAGCAAGCTTTTAATAAATGTTGGGTGAACAAGGCATGAATAAATCTCAAAGGACTAAACTACTGTTAAGTATATTTTATTGCATCTGATTACTCTGAAACATATTTTTAAAGAATTTCCTATAAAGTGTTTTAGATGGAATTTCTGTGGAATGAGCCATTCTGTGTTAAGAGATTATTCTGGGAGTTTACTGCTGAATGGTACATTCCAAATAATTTATTGTTTTAGTGGAAAACTATCTAAAACACTCTCCAGCACTCTTCACAAGAACACTGAACAACTACAATAACTTCTGCACCGATCACCCCACACACCATTCCACACTGTAGCGTCACAAGGAATGCATACGTATCACAGGTGCCAGGCAGATGTGGAAACAGCCCGTGTAACTGGCCAAGGCACTGCTGAATTATGCCCTCTCATGTGCTGCGGTTATGTGGATTGATAGGATATAACACAGTCCTTAGCCCTTGTCTGAATTACTGGCAATCTTTAGAGCCTCGGATGTTTTACAAAATTATTAGGGTTTTCAAAATTTTGTCCCCCCTCACTTTTGAGGTTGGAATCATGCTGAATGGGTGTCAAACATAACCAAAAAGCCTGTCAAACATAACCAAAATGGTGATGATGGGAGTATAAATAAAATCACTACCATTTACTAAACATTACTAGGTTGTAGGCACAGAGCTCAGTCAGCACATTGTAATAATTATCTGAATTGCACAATAAATCCAAGAGGTGGGAACTATTTCGATTCCCATTTTGCAGATGGGAACACAGAAGTTCTAGGAGGTTAAGTGATTTGCTCTACGCTGAGCAGTAGTAGTAAGTGGTATAAGACAAACTAGATTGCTGTGCACCATCCTGCTGACTCCCACTTTTTATGCAGCATTACCCCAAATGGAATGATTTGAATTGAGTGCCTTTTAGGAAGATAACCAAAGCTTGGTCTTTTAAACATCAAAGTAGTTTATTTGAAATCTTTCTAACATGCATTTACATAGCCCTCATGTAATGAACAGAGTACATAACATAAATTGTTCTTGCCTGGATGGATCTACATTGATGATCATTCCTTACGCTATAGAAAGCTTAGTAACGGCCTCTAAGCCCACGAGGGGAAGAGATCCTAAGTGGCCTTTTGCTGAATTCCCCTCAACTATGGTTTAAGTTTGTCGAATGATATTCATTCTCATTTTGTAGCAGCCCTGCTCCACGATTCCTTTTGGATGGATGATGTAGTCCCTAGCTAAGCATGTTCTCTGATTTTTAGGTATTCCTCCGCCCTGTGATCTGTGGCCTTTGCTTCTTGCCTCCCAGATTACTTTGGACAGGACAATGAGGAACTTTAAAAAAAAAAAATGTACATCAAGTCTCTGATGTACAATGATGCCAAACATTCTCTATACTTGAGAACAGGGGTAAATCATCTTATAAAAGGATAATTTTTGTTGCTGCTGCTGCTGCTGAATTTAGAGCACTTCTTTTGGGTAGGGTTATTGTTATTGTATAAATTGAAGAGAGCAGAAATCTAATTGCAGTAATTAGGCATTAACATGAATGATAATTTCACTAAAAATACGAGTTTGAGTAAGCAAGAGTTTGTTCTTTGTAACTTCAGGCCAACAAAGGAATTGTATATATGCTGAAACCAAACTCTTTTCTTAACAAGAATAGTAAGAGGAAGATGGTTAGAATATAACACAGCATGAAAGATTTGCATTAGATATAAAGGAGATTTCGTGAAAGTGAGTGGTGTTAAACATTGGAATGATTTATCAAAAGTTTTTTTTTAGTACCGTGATTCTATAAAAATTTTTTTAAATGACATTCAAACGAAACACATTTTTGCATTCATTTTGAAGAGCCAAAATAATTGTTAGCAAATATGGATATGTTTAAATTTGTAAAAGCAAAACTTTTCTTCTTCTACTTCAAACCTAGATTAATATTCAAGAAGATAGTACCCACTTCATTATTTCACACAGCAAAGGCAGTATTTTATTAATATGTCTAACTAGTGCTTTCTCAAAATATCTGAGAAATATGACCACATGTGGTAAGAAGATTAAGGTGTTTTCTGGCAACCCCGCCAAAAGCAGAACTCTTGACTGCAGAAAACAAAGTTTTCTGGTGGGAGCCATGGGGGCTGCCTTCTGTCCTATCAATCCCCGAATTCTCAAATTACAGATCTGCTGTTGTTTTCTGACACATCTGCTTTGCAATGTAAAATAGCGTTTTTTTTTTAATAAGAATTCTTCAAAAAGCCCTTAGGCTCCTCGCCTTTGTTTGCACAGCCTGAGAGTTTTCATTTAAAGTTTTCACACTGTTTTTAAAATTCTCCGTTTTTGTTTCTAAAATAGTTACGTGAAGTCCATAGACCTCTGTTCTAGCATCACATTTTAGCAACATAGGTGGAGAGGTACACGCAGAGAAATTCTTACGGTTTCCATAACTGAGATTACTCCAAATGACCAACATTGTTTTCCTCTCTCCTTTGCTGTCAAAAACGCAGTACAGAGGAGGAAAGCAGAGATGCTTTTTATATAATTCCGATTCCCAGGATACAATATCTATTCTGAAATGAGGAAACTCACAGGTAAAACCTACTACTGTTCATTCAGGCAACTCTGACAAACCAATATTGTGGGAAATAGGAAAACATAACAAAATGATTACAGAAGCATATGAAATTGTTCTCTATTGATCACAAGATTGATACTTGATATTCTCTGTGATGACTAAATGGAATCTGAACCCCAGGAAAGAGCTCCTATTTTTCCATCTAAAGTATACATTCTTCAATTTGTTCCAAGTCCAAACTTCAACTCCTAAGGAAATACCATCCACTCATCCCTTCATTAAAAAATAAATGATTTTTTATGGTCTCCCCTGGAAACACACACATTTGATCAATTATGTGTAACTATAATAAAGAAATTTAAGCTTCTTTCGCAATATAATGGCACTGAGAACGCAAACATGATAAATATATACAAGTATCAGGACTTGACAGTCTTGAGCCTTTATCTCTTCACCTTTAATCCAACTGAATGTTACTTGAAGCAGAGGATATCTACTTTGACATTCCCACTCATGGCTCCCTGATGGAATTTCTTGGGAAAACCTGATCTTTTTCAAGGATAAAAATATCACTTTGTAATCCACTATATTTGTATAATACATTCTTATGCGATCCAATTTGTTGGGAGTGGGGATAATCTCACTCTATGAAAATCATGAATGGTCCCTCAGCACCAAATCCTGTAGGGGAGACAGATGGAAGAAGTGTGATGATAGGCTGACACAGTCAACTCCATCCTAAACATCTAATGTGATGGATTAGGCACAGCCCAATAAGACAGGTGCCATGCTATAAGCTAACTTGTAAGGGAAGAGAGTTTGGAAAAATTAGAGATATTTACAAGTAGAAAAAAATGTTTTTTCTGATACACAAAATAATGGTCTGAGCCTATTACTGTTTTCTTAATGTATTCTTTTTTCTATTCTGCTTCTTTGGGCCTATCTTCAATTTACTATCAGATTTTTTTTTTTTTTAATTTCTCATTCCTCTTCAGGTATCCTCTTTTTAAATACTTCAACCTTTTAAAAGTCTGCTTTCTTTCTTTTTCTTTTTTTTTTTAAGATTTTTAATTTATTTATTCATGAGAGACAGAGAGAGAGAGAGAGAGAGGCAGAGACACAGGCAAAGGGAGGAGCAGGCATCATGCAGGGAGCCCGATGTGGGACTCGACCCCAGGTCTCCGGGATCACACCCTGAGCTGAAGGCAGCACTGAACCACTGAGCCACCCGGGCTGCCCAAAAGTCTGCTTTCTAAAGCCTTGAGTCCTTTCTTTCATAACGTTACCATAACATGCTCCCTTTTACTCAATATTTCTGTTGATTCTCTTTTATAAATCATTTGTTCTTCACTGGTCAGAGTCAAATGCCAGGGAACAGAACCTCTTTGGGGGGCACAGCCAATATAGAAAAAATCGTTAAGAATTTAGGTTCTAAAATCGGATAAAAAAATGTTTGATCTCTTGTTTTACCTTTACTATCTGTATGACTGTCGGCAAAAAGTTGTTTCTATTCTCTATGGCTGAGTTTCTTCAACTATAAATGGAAAATAGCTTTCAGGATTGTTGGAAGAATAAAATGCTAAAATACACAGAACAAGCTTAGCACAATGTAGGGCTAAAATAAGAACCAGTAAGGTTAACTGTTATGGTTAACTCTACCTTCTAAAGATGACTGTCAGAAAGCAAGTTGCAAATTCCTCTGATGTTCTGATTTCATTAGACCGAGAGTTGCACCAAGGCCTGGTGCAACTAAAATCCCCTAGTTGTACTCAGCCTTGCCTGTTTGGCAGTTACGTGACCTAGAGTAGGAAAATACCGGTTTTCTCTAGCCAATGTCTAACTCTGTTGGCTGCAGGACTGCTTCCTTTATTCTTTATATCACATAGCCATCAGCACCATGGAGTTCCACGTGAAATCTGCCTTCTTGATAAATATACAGTGAAATTTCCTTCATTTTCAATCTAATCTCTACCCTCTAACACAGCATAGACTTCCTAGTCATGAGTCTCATCTCAACAAGTCTTGAGGTCATATTTATCTTCTAGCATGCCACAAGATGAATGTTTGTAGTCCTTCAGAATTCATGTTAAAATCCTACCCTGCCCCCATATGTGATGGTAATAGGAGGTGAGGCCTTTTGGAGATAATCTCATCATGAAGGTGGATACCTCATCGATGGGATTAGTGCCTTTATAAAGAGACTCCAGAGACCTCCCTCACTCTCTTCATCATATAAAAACACAGCACAAACACAGAAACCAGAACTTCACCAGACACCAAATCTGCCAGAGGCTTAATCTTGGACTTGTCGAGCTCCAGAACTATGAGAAATAAACTCCTGTTGTTGATTAGCCACCCAGTCTACGGTATTCTGTTACAGCAGTCAAAACAGGCTAAAGCATGGTATTAATATTGCAAATTAGGTCTTGTTGACCACTGATCATCTGGCAGGCCTGGATGCCTTCAGTACCAGAGGAGCTAATGTATATGCCAACAGCAAGGGGAGATCTAGTCCATAAAATGGCTCCAATCAGGAAGATCTAAAAAAGAAAGCCTACTGAAATATTCCCTGGTCATCTAAGCTTACAGATATTACAACTGTATGGGAAGGGTTTAGACGTTCACTGTCTTCCTTTAGGTGAATATGGCTCGTGTACATTCTAGAGCGAGGCATGATGTTCTACCTGCATTTGCTATTATTTATAATTTCTGCCAACAATGGGTTATGCACTTCCCTCCATTCTTACACAGGATTTACTGGCTATCATTTCATCTTTTTTAATACATCACAGCCATCCATGTGATGTACAAGCTGTACAATCATGGAGAAATGTCTGCAGGGGTTCTTCAATGTGCACAGTTGCCTGCCCTGCCATAGAATGGCTCCAGGCTGCTAGGCTTTTTCACTTCTCATATATATTTTTTTAATAGTTTATCTCTCTCCTTCCTTGCTGTCGAGCTGTCAGTCAGCTGTCACTTCTTACTGCTGTCAGTGAGCCTGCCTTTATCGCACCCCCAATGTGATGCTGCTAATCTGCTGTCAGCTGAGAAATCAGATAATCAAGACCTCTGAAATTGCATTCACAATATGTGGTGGGCTGAGCACAGGATGGAGATTTTGAGATATGAGTTCCAGTTCTTGTTCTGTCTGTATCTAGCTGTGTGGTTACCAGGAGACACTTAACTTCTCTGAACCTTAGTGCTTCCACCCACAAAATAAGGAGCAGAATCTGTGTGTGTGTGTGTGTGTGTGTGTGTGTGTGTGTGGCAGAGACAGAGACAAAGAGAGACAAAGAGGAAAGGAAAGAGATCTCATCCAAACTTGGGATTCTAACTTTCTCTGGCTACTAGAAAGAACATATGAAACTTTTCTGTGAGTTAACAGAATGCAGAATGGGGTACCACTGACTCTTTAATTGTCAAATTTCAAGGATATGTTTTAGTCATCACTTTATTTAACCTTGGTCCTCTGAATTCACTACTGACCTCATCTTCTTAAAGCCCTCATCCCTTTGCTCCAGAGGATAATTCTCTCAGTTTTGGCCTCCTGACTCTTTCTGTCTCCTTTCAATCCTGGGCTCTTCCTCCATCAACCCCAAAGGCCAGTCTGAAGTTCAAAGCCAGGGTAATGATGAGAAACCAGCAACAAGCCCGAGAAGTAGCAACCTGAGCGTCCTAGGAATCAACTGAAGAATATGTCACGGTGTGTCAATGCTGCTGAAATGTTAAAGAAGATGAGCACTGAGAATTGATCCCAGGATTTAGAGAGGCATGGAAGTCACTGGTAACCTTGACAAAAACAGTTTCAGTGGAGTAGCTATAAGAGGGAACAGTAGGAATAAAAATGGAAGCAAGTATAAACAACTCTTTCAGGAGCTTTTGCTACTAACAGAGAGAAAAGGAACAGGCAATAGCAGAAGGGTGAAGTGGAATCAAGAAAGAACTTTTTAATTTTAAAGATGTGAAACAAATGGCATATTTCTTATGCTAACAGTAATGATCCAAAAGACAGAAAAACTGATGATGCAGAACAAGGAAGGACAGATTGCTAGGACAGTGGTCCTTAGGTATGTACGAAGGAGGGACTCTGGTGGAGGCAAGGACCTTACAGAAAAGCAAAGTCACTTCATCCATATTAATAAGTGTGAAGATAAAGAAGATGCACCTAGAAGTACATGGACGGGCAGATGTGGCGGTGGCAGCATATACAAATTCTCTGCAGACTGCTTCTGTTTTCTCAGTCATGATCTGAGAATGAAGATATAATATTTGTTATCAGAAGTTTACAAAGCAAGAAAAATGCATGATTAGTTATCTAGACGATGGGAAATGTGGTCTGCTTGCCAGGCAGCTCAGAGGGACCATATGAATTCAGAGTAGACTAATAAGTATAGCTGGATGTTTCCCTCCTAATTAGATTAAAGGAAAAGTGCCAAAGAGAAAAAAAGAGACTATATGCAAGACAGCAAGTAACATGATCAAATATGTTGGTTGAGTCAAGGAGGAAGGAGCAAACTTGGGACAAGAAAAGAATCAAAATAAGGAGTTGGCTCCATCAATGGATGGTAGGTTCCTGTGAGGCCCAAAGACTGAGTCAGGATGAGAAACAGGATAATAAATGAACCTCTTTATATTAGGCTGCTCCTTTGGCAGGGTTCTCCATTTTCATGTGCTGATTAAGAGAGGGTAGAGAGGAAGAGGGTGCTTTATATTCAGCTGGCAGTAAATGTGCTAGGTTATATAACAGTGGGAGTGGGGAAATTAATAAGATGAAGTTGTCTTTACTACGGGGGCTATTATATACCAGGCATTTCACATATGCATTATTTCATTTAGTCACTACGCAATGCCTATGAGGTGATAAGGTAAATATAATCATAATATTAAAGAACCTAAGTTCAGGGTCATTACACTGACATAGGTCATAGAGCTAGTAAGTGGTAGTTAAGACTCAAATACATGTAAGTACACCTCCAGTGTTTAAGAGCTTTCCTATCTCCAAATGTTTAATACACATGATAGTTTGTTTTTTAAAAAAATATATTTATTAATTTATTTAGAGCATAAACAGGGGGAGGGGCAGAGGGACTGAAGAGGGAATCTCAAGCCAACTCCCTGCTGAGTACAGAGCCTGATGGAGGGCTTGATCTCATAACTCTGAGATCATGACTTAAGCCAAAACCAAGAGTTAACTGACTGAGCCACCCTGGCACCCAAAATACATATAATGATAGTTTAAAGTGATATTCTTTCTTGCTATTATTTTTCTGGTCCATGAGAAAGACAAGGCAGTGAGGAGTGAGGAGGGCAATAGGTAACAGCAGTTGCCAGGAAGCCCAATATTACTGACATCCTATGTGACCAACATGCTCTGAATTTTAACTGTTATAAGCTTTAGAAATCCTCATATTTTTTGCTGAAATACAGCTTTTCCCCTTCTCTGACTAATATCCATTATAGTATACACATTGCATTATAGCATATTGTATTAATAATTTAATTACATCTTCTACTTTGTTTTTACTTAAATTTATTTTTGCCATGACCAAATAATATTTATATAGGGAGAAAGATAGAAGCATTTAAAAGTTTTTTTTTTTAATCATCTTGGTTATGTTGCCTTTGGAATTACTAAATATTTTTCAACATCTCAACAAAATAATACTCTTTTAAGACTGCAGGCATTAGAATGATTGTCATTCATGCAAATAATCACTTACTTACACTATATGAGTTTGGGTTGGATAAAGCAAATTACCATTTGAAAATAATTCAAATAACACTCTGGGCTAAGACCTTGCTTATGAATGTTATCTTGGCCACAATATTTCTTAACCTTTTTCCATTTAGCTAGATTTATTTATGGTAATATAGTCCAAATTAATAAACTATTCAATTGCCACAGGTGTATTAAACATATGATGTTGTAAGGATATATCAGATGCAAATGAATTTTAAAACATATTATTTATCTGGAATTCTATAGTGGTAATAATTAAGATGTAGTATAATCACCTACTCAAAGATGTACATTTTGAGTATATATTATATGAAAACCTTGAAAACATGTCACAAAATAAAGTTAATATCTTAAAAGTATGACCTAAAATATAAACTGTGTTTTAACTAATCATAGATCTGAAGGATAACAATTATATTTTCCAAAAGTTGAAATTGTCTCATCCCACATATTATATATATATATATGCACAAATACACATTATTTATGCATATACATATTTATACATATACAAATATATAACTGGAAATCAATCTTGATCTTAGCTTCATTTGGCCTGAGAGTTGTCAAAACTGCAAATAAACAATTAAATGTTTTTGACAAATAACCTATAATGATAGGAAGCTTGAAGAGTTAAACAGAAAACTGAATAAAAAATCATAGAGTTTAAACTTTAATTGAGTCTGTGACCATAGTCAGCAGTGTGAGTACAAGCCAGTCTTTGCTTCTCCGGGCCTCTGCAATCTGAACTCCATAAAGTAAGAATTGGGCAAGGTTGTCTGACTTAAATTTTATGACTCACTAACTTGATTTGGTATTAGGCAGATTTTTCTTCAATGAAATATTAACTAGTAAAACACTCAAATAAATCAGCATTAAGAGTGCTGATGAGGACTACTGATCCCACAGCAAAATCTGGGTGAACTCAGTAAATCTAGAACACAGAGAGTAATTCAGACCTCCTGCATAACATGCATAGACATTAAATTGTTTCCTGCCTTCATTTCAGGGATGGGGAAGAAACAGCTGTCCCTGAACTTCTTTTAAGGGCATCATGAGTTACAAACAGCAGCATCCCCAGCTAGTATGAGTCCCACTGAAGTAAACTTTCTGTTCACATGGGGGAAATATTCCTACTGGTGATAAAAACCATTTTGCTAGGTTTAATCAGAAGTGAAAAGGAATTTGAGAATGTTCCCTTTGAGCCACATCATCCACTGCTAATTCAGGGTGGGCCCAGCAACAAGGGTAATAAAAAATGTCCTTAGTAACAGAGGAAGAGAAATGGCAATTAAGTGTATTTGCAACCTAATGTGGAAGACTTACTCTTAATTAAGACAATATGAATAAAAGAAATGGAACAAGGAAAAAAATAGAAGAAAATAGCATGGGAAATGAAAGTAACCCAAGCAGTGAAATTTAACATTGATTTACTTAGAGTGGTTGCTATATACATATAAATCCATGGGCATAAGCTGAATGCAAAGGTTGAGAAATATGCTTGACAATGACTTCTGTAACAAAACAACAAATAAAGAAACAAGACAGTAAGTGTCAAAAAAGCCAATGCAGCTTGCTTGAGGAAACCAATAAATAACGGAAAACAAAGGATGAACTCAATATTAGAACTAAACATTCAGTGATTGGTTGGACACAGGACTATTTAAAATGTTTGTAAATCACAGCATGTTGAAATAGAACTCGATTCTCTAATTAACCATGCTCATGCTGAAAAGTTATAATTGGCAAGAATGCCACCAATTTCTATACATTTGGGGAATAATTTATGACACAATATTGAAAATGGAGTCAAACATACCGACCTGCTCACATCAGGAAACCTGATGGGAAAGTAAATAACTTGGCACTTAGGTCTGATGATGCTTTCCAGATCCTTGGGTCTGTGATCAGGAATCAGCTTCATAAATTTTCCAATAGAGGTGAGAAATGACTCCATGTTAAAAATCGAGTTGAATACCACCACGTCAGCCACCAGGCTGTAAAGGGAAGGGATAAAAGCAAACGATGAACCCACAGTAATTCATAGTTATCTTTTATAAGCCTAAAACCTCTGTGTTAATCAGAGTTTATACTGTACTTGGGTTTGCAAAGAACTCTACACTTCCCATCAGTATTTACTACATCGCTTCTAATAGATAAGTTAGTTTCATTCCCATTCCATCATGGTAGGTTAGATTGCTGGCATCAGGGAGGAAAGGTAAGAGAGGAATTAAATGATTTATTGGGTTCTTATGAGGCTTCAAGCAAAGTTTATTTATTTTTTATTTTTTTGCAGTGTCAGGATTTTCTATATTATCAACAACAGTAAGTACAACAGGACCTTTTCCTTTGTGGCCCAAATGCCCATGTCGGATTTCTATGTCAGTGACACATATCATTTTACGCCATACTGTTGACTACAGAACACATGCCATACTTTTCAGTACCTTCAAGGAGAGTAGTTCAGATAAAGCTATTTCACATGAGAGCATACCTTTCAACGTGTGGTTAAAGTCTATTTCTTGTTTAATCGTTTCTTCAAGAAATCATTAGGTTTTTTAAAGTTCTGGAACTACACAGGAAGGATTATATGGGATCTCTACAAATAACTTATTTTACGATTAGAATATATTTGGGGTAGTCAAAGAAGAGGGGCCACAACACCATGGGCCTTTAACATTAAACAAAATAAATAGATTATCTATTACTTTTGATGGAAAGATTGTGTTCCTCCCCTTACTATTTTTTAAATACAAATAATCCAAAATACATCGTTATAAGGAAATGTGAAAACAAATTTTAAGTGTCATAAATATGTCAGCATTGTTCAGAACTGCCTAGAACATTTTGTTGAAGAACAATGAACACAAATGATAACTATGGGCAAGCCGGATAAAACCTGAATATGCAGCATGTTCCCTTTATGAGTCAAAAAAACTGACTTAATAAATAACTGTTTTGATTTTTTAACATGGTCCTCTTTGCTTTAAGCAATGATTCCATGTCAGTCTCACTGTCACTGGAACTCAGTAAAATGCACACAAATGTTTTAGTGAGAAGGTACATAAGCCCAAATAGCAGTTAGTTTGATTTCACCTTGAAAGTGACAAATCAAGAAAAGTCCATAAAAAGACACAAAAGTCCATAAATCTATAAAACACAAATTAATAGGCAGAGCTCACAGAATAGGAATATCATAGCAAACCCTCCATTTACTGAGGGCAGCCAAAGTTCCTATTATTAATACACAGCAGAATGAAAAACCTACAAAGGAATGTTGAATTGCCACCTTTATGCCTCCCCTGCAAAACTGTTTTTCCCTACAAGTATTTTTTTTTTTTTTAGTTGCAACCTAGTGGAAATTTGGGGGTAGGGGTGAGAACAGCATGGATAATACAAAAGAATGTCACAGAAGTGCTGACACAATACCAAGCAATAAGGAAGCCAATATAATAATATACCAAAAGTTGAAGGATGTTTTACAGCTAGTCTGTTTTCACCATATGTCACATATTGTAATAGCGACCCACAGGTCATAATATACAGTTATGACATGTGTTCATAAGTCAGAGGGTTAGTGAAACCTCTATTTAAGGTGAGTGCTTATGCCAGTCACCTCTGAGGTCCTTAACTGCCACTCGGTCAGGAAAGAAATCCGACAGTGCCAACAAAAGCAGAAGTCAGCAAGAAAACTAAAGAAACATTTGAGGAAGCAAGACTCATACTTTTCAAAGAGAATCTGAAACAGGACTGCCTTCTGACACTCTTATTTGTCCTCTGGACAACGGCAAACCATTTTTTTCTCATTAAGAGTCCAACCAATGATTGAGTCTACTTCTTTCTCCCAGAGCTTGTCTATCAGTTTACCCTCTTGAGAAGAGCAATGCTGGAAAATCATGTATGAGCTTTTATAGTCTCATTCCTTTTGAGGAAAAGCAATCTTTTATAAAATAGACGAGGGGCAGTGAGCTAAAATTTTTTATAGATATCTGCCCTCATAGGGCATGCAACCCAACTACTTATACTCTTAAAAACCCAGTCTATGCTAAATTAAAGATCCAAGACAGTCTACAGAAATATTCTTTTCATGCACTTCCTCTCTGATATGAGTGGGTGTAACTTCCATTAACTTTAAAGCCACCCATAAAGGGAAAAATAGACTTAATTTTTTTCCCCAGTTATTTCTCAGGGGTAATAAACACACACTATCTGAGGAAAAGAATGATGCTAATTCAAGAAATCAAAAGAATATTACAAATGTTTTCCATATTGATAAAGCACAAAATGATTTTATTTTTGTTTTTAAAACATATTTCCCTTCTCAGTTTCAATATAAAATAAAGTATTTTAATTTTATTATGAAATTTTAAAACGGTTGCTTTTTTATGAGACATTTGACGTGAAGCAGTTCCACTCTATTTTGATGGCACTGCTACTTCACAATTGAAGCAGCTTGTAAAAATGATTGCAGGAAAACATTTACAAAATACTCGAAACACAGAAATATTACCATATAGTTGTTTTCCTATGTCAACTAAACTATGGAATATGCTTGTAAGAGTTGGGAGTCTGTTTAAAGACATCATCAATCCCAATTGCTAATAACATTAAAAAAGGTAAGATGTATCCAATCACTGCCAACCTGATTCTATTCTATTGCTGCAGTTATATGAATAGGATCCAATACCAAAGCTGTTTCAGAGTTGTTATTAACTTCTTTCATTAACTAAGCTTCAAGAGATACACTTTGTTGAAGTAACAACAGAGATGGACCATCACCTTTGAAATGTCATGGTATTTTAAGGCTGTGCAATTTCAGAGGACTCAATGAGGGGAAAAAAAAAAAAAAAAGCCCAACCACCTAAAGATTCATTTTCCATAGTTTCCTCTTACAAACAATAAAAAAAAAAAAGGACAAAAACTCCTTGCTCTAATATGCTCTAATTTTTATTTCTTCCTCTGTAAATTTTTATGTTGACTTCAGCTGGATATACTGAAAGTGGTTGGTAAATGAAAACTAACTGTTCTTTTTAAAAAGTATTGTTTAAACAATACATGATGGAATCAAGGGGTGAAGAAGGTCTCTTGTCGACATTTTGATTCTGTTTTAAATGTTGTAGAAAATAGGTAACTTGTTCAACATATATTTAGATTGTTACACACGTGTATTTTAAAAGGGATTAGCCGTTTTCATACCTATATATCTGTATAGATATATAGTAAAGGCACAAGCAATTACTACCATGTAAGGTATGTTTAAACATACACACCTACTTTAAGAAGTTTTTAAAATAAGTGTACGGTAGGTCTCCAGATTTAAAAGCTAACTATAAAAAAAGGGGGGGCAGGGATCCCTGGGTGGCGCAGCGGTTTGGTGCCTGCCTTTGGCCCAGGGCGTGATCCTGGAGACCCGGGATCGAATCCCACGTTGGGCTCCAGGTGCATGGAGCCTGCTTCTCCCTCAGCCTATGTCTCTGCCTCTCTCTCTCTCTCTCTCTCTCTCTCTCTCTCTCTCTCTCTATCATAAATAAATAAAAATTTTTTTTAGAAAAAGGGGGGGGCAAAGGTCTAAATATAATGATATAATCTATACCTACCATGAGAGAATTTGGTTGTAACCATATTGGAAATCCCTCTCTTGACATTTCTTGACAGGATATACCAATTGGTTCTCATGGAAGTACAGAATCTTTTTCAATTTTCCAAGGTCAGGCCGAAGGGCAGCCAGTTCGGTCAGGTTCAGCACTGAGCTTGCAAAGAGGATCCTAGGAAACAAGGAAATTAAAGTTTACTGACCCAAGCATGCGTGAAGTGGTCATCCTTCACCTTTCTCCCCTTTTCCCTCTTCCTACCCCAAGAAAAACATATCCCCTATAGGGACACATCAATAGTTATGCCTTAATACCATGTAGCAGCATTCTAAGTTTTGATCTCTTAAAAAGCAGCTGCTAAGAACTATAAAAGCCATGAATCTCATCGGTCTTCTCAGCTCAGTTACTGGGAGATGCAAAAAAAAAAAAAAAAAAAAAAAAAAAAAAGCCGGATGGATTTTATTGAAAAAGGCAAGAAAAGCTCTATCTGAAGGACAAATGGAACAAAGATAAGGCTGACTGGGGAATACTTTGCTTGCCAGTTTCATTACACTTTACTTCTTTATGCAACCAACTACTGAAATCCAATATATGAGCAGGAATGGCACATGTTCATGTTATGACATAAACCCTTTTGATTTATGCAATAGACTTATCAAGTGTGGTCTTTTTTTTTTCTTGGCATGTTTTATTCACTGTCCCTCTCCTTCTCCCCACCCCTTTATTTTAACCATCCTGCAATATTTCGTGTTTTTTAAAAAATACTTTATCCTCCATTACTGGGCTGTTAATGGCATCAGACGTGTCAACTATAAAACTCCTTATATAAAACATAAATATTAAAAAAGGAAGAAAGCTATTCCTTATCTTTGTGAAAAAAAAGGCCCCTGAAAGCTTACCTACCATGTTTATAAATGAAACTGTGTCTTTACTTATTCACTCCACAAACATTTACCAAATGCCTGTGTGCCAGAGTCTAACCAGGAAGAACAGAAAAGATGAAACAAGAGAGCCCACCACGATAAATGCTGCCTGCAACAGGGACATTAGCAAGGAATTAAGAGGAACAAACAAGAAAGGAGTAATAACTATCTAGGACAACCTGGAAATGTTTCCCTAATGAGGTATACCACATATGGACACAAAAGAGGGACAAATTACAGTTTCTGAATAGCTGAAGACATTTCAATGGCACAATTTTGATGTAATGCCACCTTTATAACATAATGTAGCATCATTTGACCCTTACAGTTTTAATTCCCATTCTAAAAAATGAGGATCAAGAAGGTTAAGAGTTTTTGTGTTTATTTTCCCCCTGGAATCACATTGGTAGAGAGTAGCAAAGCAGAAACTCCTGGTCTTCTAGGCTTGACGTACTTTTCATTATACCATGGATATGAATTGGTTGTGGGCCACTTACACTGCAAATGCTTTTTTCTGTACTTAATTAATACAAAATATTATACTTGTTATTACCATGATTACAACTACTATAAATTTTCCCTTGCTGACAAGCCAAATGGCTAACTTCAGGTGTTTATATGATCTGCAGCACTAGCCTTTCACATAAGAAGAAGGATTACATGATAAGTGCGTATATCATAAATAGGAATTCTAGTGTCTTCTTCATGGACTAAAATAGGCACATAAGACCAAAAGGCAGTGATCTCTCTTTAAGCCCATACTGCTATATTAATGTCATGGTTTAATGCTTTGAAGTAAAAAATCTTACAAAGGAGATGTATTTATTTTTTTAATTGTCTATTGGTACTCAACCAAAGCAAATAGAAAAACTGTGATGAAAGAATGCCCTATTTTGTCCAAAAATATTCCCACCACCACAATCAAGTATAAGCCTTTCTAAAACTGCAGAGATGGAAAATTCTGCAATATGAAGATATCTGCTTATCTACAAATCTGATCCTTAGTAGAGAGAATAATAAAATATTAATCTCAATCAATCAATATTTTCCTTAAAAGAAAATGGATGATGACTTGTGGGTCTAATTATTCAGTAATACCCCTACTCTCCCTCCATACAATACTATTGTAAGCAATGACTCATTCTTACTCATGAGACCTGAGCAAGGTTTTTCACACGCAAGGCCAAAAAATTCATTAAATGCAGCTCCCATATTACTTATTAACTACAAAGAAAAAAATTGTACCTTAATGGACAAATTTGGTAGACATCAATTTACCCAAGTCATCAAACTTAATATGAACAATAATAGGACAAGTGATAAGTATTTCCCAGTGTGATACACTGACAAAGATACAAATCACCAGCGTAGTATTCCTGCCAAAAATGCCTGATCTGAATTTGGTCATGAGGAGACAATCAGATAAAAAATCTGCAAAATAACAGGGCTTGATTTCCAGAAATGTTAGTGGCATAAAGAAAAAAAAATCTAGATTAAAGGAAAATGGACACCAAGACAAAATGCAATGTGTGATTCTTGATTGGGACAAGACAGTTATAAATGACATTATGAGGACAATAGTGAAACTCTGAATATGGACTCAGTTAAAGACTGTAAATTTTTATCAATTAAATTTCTTAATGTAATAATTTTATTATGGTCATTTTTGAGAATCTACTTATTCTTAGGAGACACACTGAATTATTTACACGTGAATTGTCACCATCTCTATGACCAATTCTTACATGGTTCAGTTAAAAGGCTACTAATAACAATAAATATTCCTATGTATATATTTGCATAGAGATAAAAAATATATAAAATGTTAATCTAGTCGATTAATCTAGATGAATGGTATATTGTAACTCACTGGCCTAACTTCAAATTTTTGTTTTGTTACACATTTACAAAATTACAAATTTGAGGAAATATGCATTAAATGGCAGTAAGTAGAAGGGAAAAATACATTCCATAAAAAATAAACTCATTATATATGTATTTCTAGTCATAATCCAATTGTTAATTTCCTACATGAAAATTATCCTCAGAATGGACCATCTGTAGCAAATGTTTAACCAAGAAGAGTCCTTCACTATACTCCTACCATACACCTCCTCTCCTTACTCTACCTGCTAGCTGATCCATAATTAAGAGATTCAGATCCAAAGTTGAGCCTTCCAAATAAAACCCCCTAAATGAAATAATGTAATACATTCAGAAGTGAAATGACAATGATCTTCATAATATTAACCATTTGGGACTGCCCAGACCAACACTTCCTTCAGTTTGTTCAATCATTAACAGGAAAATCCTTTTATTTTTATAACTGATCTTGAAATAGCCCTCACAATTTCTAAATTATAGAAATTACCTCCATCATTAGGAAAACATTTCCTCTTCACTTTTTCACTTGTAAAATAGTAGTTAAATTGGACAAGAAGAAGTTCCAGAAATATTTAAGTCAGTGGCACCCAAAAAGAAGTCATGAATATGCCCACGAAAGAAATGCAGGTAAGATTCGCAGGCAATTTTTACTTTGCCCCTTTTCAACAATTTAAAAAAAAAAAAAAGTTAATGCAGTGAATGACATCACTCAATCAGCAGCTAACCCCTAGGCTTCCAATGTTCATCTTGCCTCAGGTATTATTTAAGCAATAAATCCTAACAAGGTGAGCCTTATCATCCCACACTGTGTCTCTGACAGGAAAGGGCACAAGGTGATAGCAAAAACCACTAGGAAGAAGATAATTCCTGACAGCTGCTGCTTGAGCACAAGTTAAATTGAACAGTTTATCTCAGCATGAAGATGTTATAAGGTTTTATGTTTAATATTTTTAAATTAACATAAAAACAGAGAAAGCAGTTATGCAATCTTTCACAAACATGACATACTACAATCACTGTATAAGCTGGATTAGTACTTATTACCATGCTACTACAGAATTAAGCTGTTTTTAGACCACCAAAGAGCTTTAAATTGCAACTTTTGTCTCTGTAAGAGAAACCTATATTTAAAATGTCTGCTAAATTCAAATTAACAGCTACACCATTAGCTTATACCATCTCACCAAAAGTCTAAGTAAGCTGCTATTATAACCGTCTAACCAAAATGGCTCTGTGCTGTAAGCCACTGTATCCATATATATGTTTCAATTGTTTCCAATGCACATTATATCTACAAACTGAGGCATATTTGCTCAAGGAATCCAAAATCATTCAACGTAATGAAATACAAGATTAGAGATTTTATATTTTTCTGGCTCAGTTTGAATAAACTAATTATTTGCCTTTTACTCTATTCTCTTAATACATAAAAAGAGATGCTGAAATATACCTAAGCAAGCGTGTGAAGAGTGAGCCACTATTATCACAATGCACACTTTTATTATCTTAAATGGTATGGAAGGGAAGTGAAATGAGAAACAGAAAGTAGGCATTCAATATTCCAACCACCACCATGCAATCTACTAATCATACTTCATGAACTAAGTTATCTCAACTGACTCCGTGAACTCTTTTCAATGGCCCCTTCCACCCCCAAAAACAATTTATCACATTTATCAATAATGGGATACAGTACACAATTTAACACAGATACTGATTTGGGTTGAATTCTCAAATAATTTTTTTGCAGGGCTTCAGTAAGTCTTTGACAAAAGAGTCAATTCCATTCTTCCAGTTGTGTCTCCTTGCTCAGTAACTAAACTCCTTGTCCAGACTCATGTAGCTCGGCCTCATTAACAAAGTCTTTGTTGTTCCACTGCTGCTTATCTTGATTCTTGCTCCTTGATATAGACTGTCTAGAATTCTAGATTCTATACTTTCTGTGGTACAGTGTTTTCTGTGATGATAGAAGTGTTTTGTATCTGTAGTATCCAATATAGTGGCAGCTAGCTACATATGACTATGGAGAACTTGAAACGTAGCTAGCGCAAGGGAAGAACTAAATTTTAAATTGACTATAGCTTGATAATTTAAGCATAAACTAAACAGCCATAAAGTAATGGGTACTGTACTGGAAAGTACAGCTCCAGGTGGACCAAATTTCCTCAATCCAATACTTCACCCATGATACCTGAAAACAATGTCTCACTGAACTGCTTTTCTCATGGAGACCCCTGACCTGCTTGTGAAAACCTAATTTCTAAGTTCCTCCTGACTTGCTGAATTTCATCTACCAGGTTCTCTAATCCTGGAATGGCATTATTTTTTTTTCCTCCTGCTAATGAGAAAGCACACGCTCACAACAGAAAATGTTTTAAGTACAAAAATATATATATATAAATTAAGTGAATGTCACCTGCAACCACTCCAAAAAAGAGCCACTATTAGCCAGTATATATTGAGGATCTATTATTTGCAAGGCACTTGGCTAAATGATGGACATAAGATGGAAAATAAAGTAGCTAAGGCAAAAAGAAAAATGGCAGGTGGAGGAACTGAATAAGGACCCAGGAGACTAGGGACACCTGGGTGGCTCAGTGGTTGGGTGTCTGCCTTCGGCTCAGGGAGTGATCCCGGAGTTCCGGGATCGAGTCCTACATTGGGCTTCCTGCATGGAGCCTGCTTCTCCCTCTGCCTGGGTCTCTGCCTGTCTCTCTCTCTCTCTCTCTCTCTCTGGGTCTCTGCTTCTCTCTCTCTGTCTCTCTATGAATAAAATCTTTAAAAAAAAAAAAAAAAGGACCCAGGAGGCTGAAGGAATTTGCTCAATGAAAAAGTGGCCAAAGAGGATAATTCTGGAAGTCTCTGGAAGAAAAGACTTTATCAAGAGAATAATTTTGGATATAGTGGTAAGAGCAATGGAAAAGAGACTGAGGATTTTTAAGAAGGGAAATGCCAAAGTTATATATGCATATTGAGTATATTCATTTTATTCTTTTCACTTTGTAGTATGTATACATTATTGCATAGTTTTTTTTTTTGCTTTTAACACTTAACCTGCTGTTTTACTATGTAAAAACTTATTTCTGAAACATATGATTTTTGACAGATTTCATGATATGATGCGTCACAGTATCTTCAACCAGGGCGTGACTCTTATATTCACATATTTATAAAGTTTAAACACTCTTTTGTATAGTCTCTCGTATTTCTATGACATTTGTTTATGTATTTCGTAAGATGTTTTATTACTTTTTAGTATCAGAAAACTTTACGCTAACTACTGTATGGAGAACATACTGTAAGGAATCCCTTGGGAAGACAGGAGAACAGTAAGGCGAAGAGAAAAGAAGTGATGGTGGCTTGGGTCAAGATGGTAGTGCTGGAAGTGATGAGAAGGAGCCAACAGTTTGCTGATGAACCGGATATAAGAAGTGAAAGAGAGGAATGCTATCATTTCCTTCACTTTGTCACTTCCAAAGTGTGGTGATAATGTTTTAATATAATAGGAGCTCAATACACATATATGCATAGATGAAAATTATTTCCAAATCCTTCAAAAAGTCTTTGGCTTAAATATATATTTCTTTAATTTGTAAAACCTGTGTAGAATGATAACAGAGTTCTAATACTCATTAATCATTGATATGCAAAATTCATTTTAACACACTATGCTTTAGTTGTCAGCTACTTCATCTTAATTAGACCATTTCTACTGCATGTTTAAATGCTGTGGACTTTCAAAAACCTTCAAGAACATGTATAACAAAATGTTTCCATTTGCTAAAACAATTAAAAATACAAGATGGAAGTCTTATCTAAAGGGAATGGAAATGTAGTCATTTAATATCCAGGTTCCTGTGATGGGTAATTTACAGGCTGTTAAAGAGAGTATCCAGCTTCCCAAAAGCTGTCCCACAGGGTAGCATCATGTAATCAGTTTTGCTTTTCTCCTCCACCATATAATGTTCCTTTTCTGTGCTTATCATTATGGCCAAAAGAATACTGTGTAAAGAACACTTGTCCAGAAGGCAGGGAATCAAAGTCTGTAGGTGGGACATGCCACTGAACAAATTCTCCGAGTGGTTTCTTAATACATATCCACTCCACAGTCATCAGCACTCTGACCTGCCTTACAGCTGCCTAAGGAGATAAATTATACATATATACATATGTGTATATATATATATATATATATATATATATATACATAATAAGCTTTTATAGCTAAAGGAGCCACTTAAATTCAGGTGTCTCAAATTATTCAGGCTAACTCTCAAGTCTTTTAATTCTTGGTATTGTGTCTAATCCATAAAAGACACCCAGTAATTATGTTGTAACAAGAAAGGAAGAAACAGGGAGGGAGTGTGTGTCTAGAAAAAAAATAAAGAAATAAAGAAATAAAGAAATAAATCGAAATTTTTACTGTGTATACTTAAACACTTTTGATGTAGTCTGGGACTAGAATCTATTAAAAGTATTCTTGTAAGACACAAAGGAATATAAATCACTCAGACCATTTATAGATAGATCTGTTTTAAACAATCTATCAATTAGTATACAAATCAAAATATTGTTAAGTCTTGACAAACTAAGGAGTACAAGATAACACCCCTGTTCCAAAAGAGCTGAAAGTATAACTGGTAAAATAAGCCATAATACAGGAAACACTACATAACAATCAAAAAGAGGAGTTCTAGCTCTGTCCTGCACAAGAAATGTGACAAAGCAGGGCAAGACGGATTATAAATAAAGGGAGAGGAACTAAAGACCATCCGTTCAGAGGAGGAAAACAAAATGAAGAGTAGTGGAAGATCAGGAAGGGTCACGTTCATGGAGGGTATCAAAGGAGTCCTGGGTCCTGAGGTCTTGGATCTGGAATGGTCATTGCTACTTGAATTCAGTAATAGGAGGGATGGTTGCTTAAAGTTTAGAGTTTGAAAAGAAGTAAGTAATCAAATAAAACTGGAAAGGTGTTCCTTCCATCAGACCTAGAAGCACCCAAATATAGCATAACAAGTTTGCCAAGTTCACACTTTATCTGTTAGCAATACAGGGATCCACAGTACGTTTATAATTATAGTAATGATGTTTTATTTCTTTTTATTATCCTTAACTAAGACAATGGTGAATGCTCCTTGGCTGAGAAAAATGGTAGTAAAATGAGAGGGTGAGTTATCAAAGTATCACCATCACCACCACTCTCAAAATAAGAAAGGTTGTTCTATACATATCTAAAGATAAAACCATTTTGTTTAAAACCATGCCTGTCCAACAGCTATGTGATCATATTCTAAAGGAAGACAAGGAACCATGAGTAATGCAAGAGTTTTTTTTTTAACATATATCATCTAATTTAATCATTCTAAGAGATGTGTCTTCTTATTTCCAGTTTACTAATTAAGAATTAAAGCACGAGAGGTTTGGTTAAGTGCTAAGGCAATAGCAGTTACTAAGAGGCAGAGAGGAGTTCCAAATCCAAGTCGATCTGGACCCAAAGCCTCTATTTTTTTCAGTTATTCCACACTGATTTTGAGTCATCTAAGATTAGAATGTGACTCAATGGTTCCTGTTAACTGTACTTCTCATTATCATCTGTGTTTGAGAAGTAAAAATATAAATGGCATAAAGAATGGCATAAATGGCATAAAAAATATAAATGGCATAAATAAAACTGAGTAGTTTTATTTCACCCCTTCATTCAGCATATATTTACTGAGTGATTACACTGTTAGATAAACTGTGGAAAGCTAGTGACCATCAGTGAAGGATCTCCTGGAGACATGCAATCGAGGTGGCCACTCCAAGTCAGCCTACTGGAATAACAAGGATGTGGTCAGGCACTGGGATAGAGAAAAGTGGCTGATATTAAAAGCAATGGAGATAACAGCAATAGTGACTTGGTTACAGGAGGGCAGGCTAAGGGTAACACCAAGGTTTCTAGCTTGTGCAATCAGATGGGCAATGGTAACATTCCTTAATACAAAAGGAGAAAACAGATTAGTGGTTGGAATAGAGAAGAAATGAAGGGACGGGTTCTACAAATGTGGAATGTAAGTGGAGTGCCCAGTACGTAACTAAAGATAACAGATAATAGACTGATAAAAGAAAGTGCATTGGAGATTCAATTGAGCTAAAAGACCTGGTCACCAAATGTGTTCATTAAAAAACGTGGGCTCTGGTTTGTTACATAATTTTACATATCTTTCCTACATGTTTCTCCAATAGTCACAGGTTATCTTATTTTCTCCTAGTAAAGTATATACATTCTTTGATGAGAAAAATTCGATCTACTATTCTTTTCTTTAGTATCCTATAGTTTCCCTATCATGATAGGTACCACTCTGGATTTTAAATTCTCTTAGGACACGCCCTATATCTTCCTTGTTCACTATCCTATCTTGGATGCTCAAAAAATGTTTTGAATTAAGTGAATGAACAGATGGATGAGTCAGTCATTTGTAACCTTAATGACACAGAGAAAATCAAACTGGTTGATTTTCTGCATACAGTCGAGTGTTCAATATGGTATTTAGTCTTTACCATTAAAAACAAATTGGGAAGCAACTCACGTCCCGTTGGGAAGCATCTCACGTATAGAAAACACTTACCTTCTACCTTGAGCACACAACACGAGTCTAGGATTAATTATTTGATGTCACTTTTGATCGAACTCGTTACTTTTTCTTTGAGTCCCTAATAATATCTCAGGCACTGTTCTCTGCATCATCATCCTAAAATATCAAGGACTCATGATATGATCCATAGAAAAGGAACTCTTGGGGAAAGGTAGGTGTCAACCTGGTACAAAGATCAGGAGTGTACAGTATCATGATAATAATTTCTGTTATCTTCAGGGATTCATGATCATAGGCTTTGAAGAACTAAGTCAATTAATGTGCAAAGCACACCTAACTTGCTGAGTGTGCTGGGAACACTTCATATGGTGTTTTATCTCCATAAACTAATATAATTAGTATGTGAAATATTTATAATTCACCTCATGATTAATCTATTGTAGACTATTCCTTAACAGCAGCATATTATTTTATATTGGAATGTTCTTTGCCCTTTAGTCCATGGCACTCATGGAGTTCATTTCCAAATATTATAAAGTTGGAAGACCAGAAGTCCAAGGTAATGGAAATAGGTCCTATCACTACTCTAACCCAATACTACCTATGTTGTTAAGATTACACACGTTTAAGGACACACTGACCAGTCAAGCCAAAAAGACTACCACTCAAATAAATACATAAAGCTCAGATCAGGCACAAGCCTGAGAAACAAACTACAGACAAACACAGAGTGGCTTTTTGATATTATCATCCTCGGCTTGAATATTATGACACAAGAATAGTTAAAACAATCATAACAACAACAACAACAATAATAACTGCCTCCTGATATATCAAGTAAACTACTCCTGAAAACCATGGAAAGTAAGGTATTTCGTGCCCAAATAACGAATAAGCTAACAGGGAAAAATATGGTAACTTGCTATTTTTACTGAGTCACATCTACCGCTAAAATTAACAAGCACAAAATAAAGTGCTTCCTAAATATTCAGTCTTTCTATAATCGGTCATAAGACCTAAATTTTTTGGTTCTTGTGAGTATTTGTTTTAAATTTGCTTCCCAGAATCCTGTAGTCTATTGAGCTGTTCTATCATTTGATTTGTGACATTTTGTTGTTATGCTTCTCATAGAGATTATCCCTGTGTTTTGATTATTTCTCCTATGTTTGTTTTGGCAAGTCAAAGGCAGTTCTTTGAAATCTTCCCTGAATTTGGCGCTTAATATGCCATTTGAAGAAATACCTCCCCACAAATAATTTAGTTAGTATCCCTAATGTTTTGCTATTTTACACATCACTTTAATTATAAGGGAATCACTAGTTAACTAATTACAAAAGTCAAAGCCAGCAAAATATACTGTACACAGTAGGCACTCAAAAAGTATCTGGGACAGTGAAATATTAAATAATATAGTACTTGGGCAGCCCAGGTGGCTCAGTGGTTTAGCACTGCCTTCAACCCAGGGCGTAATCCTGGAGACCCAGGATCGAGTCCCACGTTGGGCTCCCTGAGTGGAGCCTGCTTCTCCCTCTGCCTGTGTCTCTGCCTTTCTCTCTCTCTCTCTCCTCTCTGTGTTTCTCATGAATAAATAAAATCTTAAAAATAAATAAATAAATAGATAGATAGATAGATAGATAGATAGATTGATAGATAGTACATATGCAGTAGGAAAAGAATCTGGAAGTGAGAGTCCCAAGACAGTGTCCTGTTCTTTCATACCTTTTTTTTTTGAGATGAGATTTTTATAAATGTTGATCTATTAATACTGTTTCTTTCTCATCAAGCCAACAACGTAAAATTCTATGAATGTGCTTCCCAGTCTATATCAACAAGGGAAAACCATCTGAAAGCCAGCTTTTTAAAAACTAAAACTTCCTATTTTAATAGAATAAAATGAAAATTTAAAAATCTACGCAGCTAAGTCTCACAAATGAAAACATTTTTTTCACATGCTTCCCTGGATCACAACTTAAATAATTGTCCTTTTTTTTTTAAAGTAACTAATATTTACATAGGTACAGGAGGAAAAAACAGATGAAAAGTACAAAATATTATATAAACAATATTGGTAAGATGATCTAAAAATGGAGTCTTAGTGTCATTCAACACAACCTCATGGCATGGTAACTTTCTGAGATGTGTTTTTCATGGTCTCACCCTTCCTTGATAACCACACTGTATGTAGGACTCACTAAATATGACAGCTCATAAAATGCCTCAGGCCACATTCGCTTACCAGATGACTGAGGAACATGAAATGAGGTCACCTGCTCTGGGTTAGCCAGTCAGAGGCAAAGATGAGCTTAGGATAAAGTCAGTGACAGAAAGGAAAGCCAGTCATGGGTTTTGCTTGTGAGTTTGCCTTTTAATTCCAAAGGTGGGAACAACTTCAAGTTTGACATTGGGATTAAAACAATCTCCGTTTAATGGGGAAAAAAAGCCCATTCACTGAGAGGAAAAAAAAAAACAACAGAAAAACTACCTTTGACCTGTTCTTCCCTTTCTCGCCACACAAAACAGAGAGAAAGTACTTGAACATGAGTGTAAATATGCGCTACAACCTCCCTACAAATATCTTGGATCTCAATGCTATTTGAATTTTCCATTGACTGTACCCGAAGGTCACATGCCATAGATTACCTAAAAGCCATCCAATGCCTCCTTCCACCATGTAAGACATTTTCACATAGCCTAGCAGGGACGGATCTCTTCCCAGTCAGTTCTTTCCTTTCTTCCCTTTTGTATTTGTATATATTCGTGGTCTGGGAATGTCAGGAAATACATAGAATGCCACAGGAGAAGCAAGAAAGTAACCTCAGACCTGGCCTGCGAGAGCCAGAAATGCTGTAAAGGAGATAACGCTTGAGACGGACCTTAAAAGACGAAGAAAATTTCCAGTTTGGTATGTGTGAAAGGCAGCGATTGGAAAGGGGGAAGATTATGAGTTTCTGTTAATATTGCAGAGAAAAAACAAATATCTAGGACTATAAATATCTGTATTCTATTCAGGTAAGCAAATATTGAGCATATTTATATATATGAAATATATATTTTAAATACATATATATATATATTTTAGGATTGTATTTATTTATTCATGAGAGACAGAGACAGAGAGAGAGGCAGAGACACAGGCGGAGGGAGAAGCAGGCTCCATGCAGGGAGCCCAATGTGGGACTCAATCCCAGGACTCCAGGATCAGGTCCTGGGCTGAAGGCGGCGCTAAACCGCTGAGACCCCAGAGCTGCCCTACATATATATTTCATATATATATATATATATATATATATATATATATATATATAAAGATAAGGGATAATAAGATAAGATAGACTTGACATTTGACATCCTGCTCTTCATCTTTGTATTTTGGCACCGGAAATATAAACAAAGGGCTGAAGTTATAGGAGAGTTAACATTTGATGTTTTACATAACTTTGGTTGAATCCCCAAATTCGTATACACTGCTATTATTACTCATTATTAGAGATTCCAATTCATCACACGTAAATTTCATGACAAACTGCTCCCTTCCTAAGTGCCCAAAGTTAAACACACTCAGATGGGACATTCTTTTTTTTTTTTTAAACTTTTTTTTATTTGTTTATGATAATCACAGAGAGAGAGAGGCAGAGACACAGGCAGAGGGAGAAGCAGGCTCCAGGCACCGGAAGCCCGACGTGGGATTCAATCCCGGGTCTCCAGGGTCGCGCCCCGGGCCAAAGGCAGGCGTCAAACCGCTGCGCCACCCAAGGATCCCAGATGGGACATTCTAATAACTTTTTTTTGTAATAATTCCTTGACTTAAAAAAAAGAGAAAACACTTAAAAGAAACGTCAGTATTTTGCCTCTCCATAGGATTCAGTAACAAGGCGAGATTCTCCCAAGAATATTCCAACAGTCCTTGAAAAACTAAGACTGTCACAAAACCTGAGCATCTGGCAACTCTGCCACCATGAAGTATCCATATGGAAGAGACCAAAATGTGTCAAAGTACCCAAAACGATTTTGGAGAGTGTAGAAGATAGAATAAATAATTCAGTATCGTCAACACTTTCAACAGCAGGTAGTGGATATGCTACCTGCTTCTATAATGTGCCAGAATGTAACATAAGTGTGTGAGGCTGTGTGTGTATGTGCGTGTGAGAGGAAGGCAGAAAGAATATGAGTATACATGAGGCGAAAAACCATTTTTATATAGAAATATTCCTTAGGTAGTTCTCTTTGTAGGGGCATCGGATCTCTGTAAGCACAGGTTTATAGATATACAGAAGAAAAAAATAGAGTCAATGAAAATTTACTTTTAAGATAAACATAGCAACAAATATATTACTTCAGAGTCAATGAAAAAAACTGCATTAACTTAACATTATGGTTGAAACTGTATGTGCAAAAAAACTCAGAAAATCCAAAATTATGGTTCCCTCAGCAACCATAACTGTGTCCTCATGCATATATGAGTATTTTGCATTACTGTAATGATGATACATTTCAGCCTTAATATCAGTTTATGCAATGTGACTGAATTAGGATTCTTTTGGGAACTATAAAACTTTGAATTTCTGGACTTTTGTGAATGTAAAATCTTAACCGTAAAGTTACATTAATATAGGGTGGAGTCTTGCATTTTATTTTCTAGCATTTAAAAAAAACAATTAAGAGTGAATGGTTCACAATATTAAAGTAGTAAAGGATTAGCTGATTTGTAATAATACCAAAAAACTTGATACAGAGCCTAATTCCTTAAAATAGGGATATACAAACTACAAACAAAAAGAAAAGTCCCTCTGAAGATTAATCAAAGAACAGGCAAGACATTTTTCCAGGAGTGAGTAAGTTTTACTTTTTCTATAAAACATTAGTTTCTGATTAAAAGGTACTTTCATTCAACCATATTTCAACATGAATATAAATACCAACAGCTGAAATAATTCTCTTACTATATCTTCCTGCATCTTATCAAGAAAAGATGAGTATTAAAATGGTGCCCTATATTTTCAAGAGAAAAGCTGGTTGAAAGTCAGTTTTCCTTCTTATAGGTGTAACATGGCAGGATATAACTTATAAGATGAAACTATATTATGCCACTAACTACTTTTTGATCATGGGTTTGTGGCTCTTTCAAAATATAGTTCACAAAGAAATAAATACACAGTAATCAAGTTAAGCTCCAGGAGGAGGTAAATTGTTTTACACAATTACTTAGTGCTATACAGCCACCGAGTAATTGGAAGATGAAGTAAACAGCCGTGGCATGATAGGTTCAGGAGAGAAGAGTCAAAAGCACATTTGTTTAGGAAAAAATTATAAATATTTCCATGCAGGGACGCCTGGGTGGCTCGGTGGTTGAGCATCTGCCTTTGTCTCGGGTCGGGATCCTGGGGTCCTGAGATCAAGTCCTCCATCAGGCTCCCCAGGAAGCCTACTTCTCCCTCTGCCTATGTTTCTGCCTCTCTCTCTGTATCTCTCATGAATAAATAAATAAAATCTTAAAAAACAAAACAAATATTTCCATGCAGGTATGATTTTCAACGGGCCTCAAAAAACTGATCAGTAGTTTTTCACAACAATGAAGATATTCCAGATAGACAGAGGAACCTATAGAAAGATCCAGAAATAAAAGTGGTCAACATCCTTTTGGAGAACAGAGACTTTATAGCTGAAGAGGTGGTTCATAAAGGAGGAGCTGTGAAAGGAAGAGCTGCAAATGCAGATTACAGATATACTGTAGAGGACCTTGAAGGCAAGGAGGACAAGTCTTGACTGCAAGGTATAGGCAGTAGGAAGACACTCAAGTTTCATAACCAAGGAGGCTATGCTTTCTGGGAGAAGAGAAACAGAAAGCAAAAGAAGGTTCAACAAAACCCCCAAGCAGAGACAGCAGAAGTAGTAAAGACTGAAGACAAGGGAACTAGTTCTGAGATTATTATAATAACCCAGACATGTTGCAGCAAAGTCTGGAAAAAATGTGATAACAGTAAGACATAAAAAGAGGAGAAAGGATTAGAAGGTGCTTGTGAGATTTTGAGATATAGGAACTGTTGGAAAATTGTGCATCGATAAAAATACAAAAAATTAAGGGTGGTATCTGATGTGAGGACAATGAATAACTGAGTACTGATCAGTAAATCTTCAGTGTAAGGTATCAGGTTCCATAGAATCACACATTCCCTTCAATAAAAAGTTAAGAGTCTTCAAAGGTGCAGATTACAGGAATAAAAACAATTCTGTTTTTTATATGTAATCGACAAACCCATACTTTCACTCTCTCTCTCTCTCTTTTTTTTTTTTTCCTTCTAGGGTTGTGAAGGTAATGGCACCCATTATACAAATAAGAAAACTGAGGCTCAGCCAAGATGACTCCCCAAACCTCACACAGGATTGTCGTGGCAAGGTTAGGCTGGAGATATGGCTTTTGAAGTCTTTGGTATAGAAGTTATTTTGAAATTATAAATAAGTTCATCCAAAAAATGTGAAGATAAAAAGATAAGTGAGTTGTGTGCAGAACCATGGGGAAAAACTAGAAGCACAGAGCAGTGATCACTGAATAGCCCAAGAGATGACAAGGATGCCTAGGAAAGTGCTACAGATCCTGGCACTCAACAGGTAGGTACTCAATGCATCTGTGCCATCAACAGCTAAAAAGGAGACAGCACTAAACAGGGGTTTTGTATCTGCAGTAGATGGAGAGATTATTTCTCAAGCTTTCTCAAGGCAATCACTTTTCTCAAAGAAATTCCTACACATAATTCCAATATGTAAAATGCATTAAAAAAAAAACACTGAGTAAACCAAGGATAGGTGGTCTGGAGCATCACCTAACTTGAACGCTCTTCCTTCTCTTCACAACTCTTCCTTTGCACATATATTACATAGCCACCCCTAAGAGAAAATACTGGAAATCCTTTAAGTTGGTCATAAGAGTGTTATAATTTGAGTTTGGTGCAGAAGAAAGCAACAGCTGGTCTGAACAAATCAAATCAAAATCAACAACTGACCTGCCTAGACTTGATTTCTAACTAGACTTTCCATTGCCATGTTCTTCCAGTAGCTGGGATATTTCATTAATGCTTTCATGGATTTCTCCATGGCCAACAACTTTCTTCACTTATGAGCCACATCATCAGATCATTTGGACATCACAGCTGTATACTACAGAAATGGCACATTTAATTGAGTCAACCACCTGCAGCTTTCTTGTTCCAATAACTGTCACAGAACCTCTCCACTTGCTGCATCTTGTAACTGGTCATGCCACGTGATTGCACATATAAGTCAGTGAGAATAAGAATGGCATAATGTCAGGAGGTCGGTATTAAAGAAGTGAATACCCTAATTTGATATCTTAGAGGAAAGCAGTTGTATATTTTAATCATGTTAACGGTAACACGTATGACAAAGGAAAGGATCTGAATGATCCTAGAATCGACAAAATGAAAGAGTTATTGAGCCCCTTTAAACAGCAGACTCACACTGTTGTTCCACTTTTATATAAATTGTAAGTGAAAAATTCAGTCCAATTGGATAGTAAAAAACAGTAATCATATAAAAAAACATCCAGCCCAACCAAGTAGTAAAAACAGTAATCATTATAAGATTTTATTATGGCAGTACCTTTATACAAATATGAAGTAATATATAAAGAAAATCACAGGCTGATTCTTGGATAATTTATTCAAGGAGTAAGTTATGAAAATTCATCAATAAGTAGAATAAATGAGGCAACTCAAAAACAGCTCACCATAGATTCTATTTATGCAACTCCAATTTTAATTTAGTCTGTATTGATGGACTCTTTTATTTCATGTGTTACAGTCATGTTAAACTAGACACAACATGCACTGCATCTACAGCCTACACAGTACAAAGACGTCTGGACGTGACACAGACAGTCATTCCTTTTGCTTCAAGCGATAAATAGTTCAGTTGTAAAAAGGATTTTTAAAACTGAACAAAAATCAGTGAATATTTTTTTAAAGTAACCACGTGCATTAAAATTTTTCTTTTACTCTCTTATAATTTGTAATTTGTCTTTGGAAGAAACCATGCTGTCATTGTCCTGGGTATCCTCGGGTCTCTGCAAAAAGAGGCCACAAGGAAAGAGAATAGAGACGGGCAGAGGCCTGGTCCTCAGACAGTGTACACGCCAAAGGAGCAGAGCCACCTATAGCACTTGCCATCAAAGAGAGTGAGCCAGTCAAAGGAACTAAGTCCAAAGGGTATAACTTGGGCCAGACATAGGTTGAATGCAATGAATAAAGAAGAGTGAGGATTCCAAGAAGTCCCATTCAGAAGTCAGGAGGTGACCCTGGAAAATCTTGTACAAAATCTGACTAGGAATACGCAAGGGATAAGATTGGCAGGAACTAAGAAAGGCGTCAACAAGGACCCTTCTGCAGGGGCCTATGGGATGAAGGGGAATCATCCAAGGGAAGAGGGAAACTAAGAACAGGAAACCAGGTCATGTCAGCTAAAACTGGCAAGTACAGGAAGAAAGAAGATGGGAAAGCAGGAAAGTGAGGGCCTAGGGCTGATACCATGGCAACTGGCAACAGAGGACCAGCAGGGTGGAGGGTCAACTGATAGAAAGCAGGGGTCTAAATAGCTGTGCACATGAATCCAAGTATGGGATGGATAAAGCTAACTCCAGGTCCCATTCATCAATGGATCTGAGGCTAAAGATGCATCGGAGACCCAGGTAAGAATGGCTCAGGTATTAGGCAAAGCAGACCAGCAGGCAGGGGCATCCACAGATCTGACTGGGCCGAGTTAAGGGAAGCACAGGCTTGGAACAAGCTAAGAGTGTATAAACAACAGAAAAGAGAACGCAAAAAGGCTTCTGAATTATAATATATGAACTTGGTAAAAACTACAAAGCAAGCCCAGAATATGAAAATATAGATTTATCTGAAAGACAATTAAGAACTCTATTTTTACAAAAACCAGGATCTTCAAGAAAATTAAGAATAAAATGAAAACTTCTTAAAGTACAACATAATGAGTATACTATTATCACAATACTATAAGACTAGATATACAGGAGAAGAATATAAGGAAGTAAGACTCTAAGGTATAGCAGCTGCCCAACTGGGATTGTATGGATTTCCACGTTTTATCTCCAAGTGTCCTATCGTGTGACTATATATTACTCTTTTAATAAAAGTGAAAGTATCCATTATAAAACTTCTAATAACAAGCATGCCTAGTACCGTTCCAATAATCTGATTTAAATAATTTCAATGTATTTCTTGGGTAAGCACTGAAGTCCTTGTAAAATCTCCAAAAATTAGAAATCCCTATACATAATTTGTACATCACTATAAGGTAAAGTTAATCTAAATAAACAATTTAAAATTTCCATTTTAAAAAATTTTTCTTTACTTTTAGATATAAGAAATATGTTCTAATAGCACCTCTACACAACAGTAGGGAAAATGAAATCAAAGGAAGCATTGTCATGTGCTGCAATGCAAATTATTTAGGAAACAGTGCTAGAGACTGCATGTTGTTGAAGGGCAAGAATCACGTCATCTCCGCATCTGACGAAATTCCACAATGCACAGATACCCTGCTTACCAATTGTATTCACTAACATTTAAACTAGGATTGTGATTAAGAACATGGATGCCGAAGGCAGACCATCTGAAGGTCCCATGGACTCTTACAGCAGAATTCGCAGGAGGGCCCACCCCCTAGGTCTACCACGGGATCTGAGTGAGGGAACACGACACGGGTCTGATCATGGAATCTGAGGGCACATCACCAGCATCTGTGACGGGATCTGGGGGAGGGCATACCACCCAGGTCTACCGCAGGCTCTGGGGGAACATGACCTGCACCACCAACTACTAGCTATGTGATCTTGGGCAAGTTTACTGACCCTCTGTTTGACTCAGTTTCCTTATGTGATACATGTGGCTAATAACAGTGCTCTTCTAATAGGGTGGCATAAGGATATGTGAAGTATTTAGACTAACGCTTCCCACAGCGTAAGCACTCTACAAGCAATGGAGACTATTTGCCATGATTATTGATCAATTCTGTTTTTGGAATAAAATTCCAATTAAACGGTGAATCAAAGTTCAAACTATAGCAATACTGGTAAGTTCCCTTATTCATCACTCTACAGTTTATACTCTCATGTTTGTTTTCATCATACAAGATATCACTTACCAAAATTATTATTAGAAAACTCTCTCACAAATGAACAGCATTAGACTTGGTTACTCTTGATCTTTAGGCAACAGTCATTTTCCAGGGCCACTGCAGTTAACTAAGCCCTAGGCTTCCTAGAATCTAGTGAAAGAACATTTTGTCAGTCTTCCTTCCAAACACAGTGTGTGAGAATCCAATTTGGTTAAATTTTGGATTGTTGGCAATTGTAAGCTCATCTGGGAGTAATTTTTCTCCCTGGATGACTTGAGCTTGAGCTGGGAGAGGAAAAATTAAATTCTTTTTATTGCCAAAATCATTATATGGACTTCCTTTGAAGTCTTTTGCAATGAATACAGTGTCCTGTGTACACCAGCCACCCAATTCTCAGAACTCCCAAGTAAGCGGTCCATCAATTCAGTTCAAATTATATTTTATATGCTACTTTGGTGCTAAGATTAATTTGAGGGAGGGGGAGAGATAACATTTTTAAAAGATTCTGATTGGGTTCATACTTCAGTTTTTAAAGTACGGTTCAGGTCAGATCAGAGTTAAACAAGGTTAAGTTGAGGTCATTTCACATTTTGGTTTGTGGTAGTTTGCTCGGTATACACTTAGCACGTTCATATTGATTATGAACATGATGCTGATACTAAAGAGAATACCTACTTTTAGAATTTCAGGGCTACCCATCATGCTAATGGCTCTCAGATGTGGGCTTCAAACCTAGATTTTTCACTCAACTTTCAGATAGATATTCAACTGTCTCTTGGAAATTTTCATGTGGAATAGCCCATTGGCACCCTAAATTTGAAAGGTCCAAAACAGAACTCATCATCTAATCCAATACACATATTCTTTGGCTTTATTTATTATTGCAGGCAGAATCATGCACCAAGCCAAAAATCTAGGAGTGATCCCTCCCTTTGACTCACTCTCCCTAAATTTCCATAAATAACTTAATGAATCCTGCCAATTTTATTTCCTGAATATTTCTCCACTCTGTCCCTTCAAGTTCATCCTAATTTCATTTTACTTCGTGAAGCCTAGTTTGCTACAAAACCCACCCAACTAACCTTCCTATTCCCAAGCCTGCCTTCCCAACAAGCTCATCCTACAGTGAGCTGCGGAAGTCATGTGTTGAGAAGTAAATCCAGCCAGGTCACTGCTCTGTAGAAATCGCAAGTTCCTTCAATTAGTATGTGAAACATCCACCCATACTGGTCTCTACCCAGGTTTACGAGCTCATCTTCTGCCTTAATCTTTTTCACAATTAGAGCTTCAAGAATAATGATGATGGCTCCTTACATGAACCATACTTCCTTTTACTTCCATGTCTCTGGTTAGTGCTACTCAATGGGCATGGTGTGCCACTAATTCTTTTGTAACATTTAAGAAAGAAATTTTCATCACCCCTTCAAGAGGGCCTCCTAGATCTTTCTAGTAACACCCAAGTTAGACTATGTACTCCTCTTGAGTGTTCCGGAATCTACATTCTCGCAACTAGAATATAACTTTCTTTAAATTGTCTTCAACTAATCAAACAAAGATCTTGGAGGTGAGATTTTATTCACTGACCTTCATATCCTCAGTTCCTGCCTGTTGATAATTAATACATTGAGCATTGAATATGTATGTGTGTGTGTGTGTGTGTGTGTGTGTGTGTGACCTTGACTACTTAACTTTGGTCACATTATGATACGTCAATTTTTTTATATGCACAAAATGAATATAAATTCATAAAAGTGAACATACAGCACTTGATTGTGACAGCATTTGCTCGATAAACAGAAGAGGAAAACTTAACAAATCTTCCATTATTTACTCTTCTGTTACTTTACGTTAAATTGATTTTATCTTCTATTTTATTTATTTATGGGAAGGGGGAAAGAGCACACTTGCACATGCGCACATGGGGGGGGGAATCTCAAGTAAACACGTCACCTAGGGTGGTGGCCGACTGAGGGCTGGATGGACCTCACAACCCAGAGATCATGACCCGAGCCAAAATCAAGAGTTTGTCACCTGACTAAGCCACCCAGGTACCCTCTATCTTCTATTTTAATAGTGTTTCTAACATTCTTCGGACCCCACAGTGGTTCTGGTGCTTGCCTATCACAACTAAGAGCCCTGCCATTCTCTTCACCCTATATCCCATGCTTCGGCCATGCCAGACACCTCACCACTGCCCCAAGGATAGGTCTGTGCCTCTACTTCTGCATGAAGAACCATTTCCTTCTATTCTCCTGGAATATGCATACTCCCATAAACCTCCTGCTGTCCTAGGAACTTCAAATCATTTTTGTCTAGTTTTTATTTTCATAAATCTTTTTGCAACTCTCTGGCATAATATTCCTTTTGCATTCGTGTGCCTCCCAGTCTGCACAGTAAGCACTCCTTTCTTTTTCCATGCAAAATGCCTGTTACGTAGATGTTCAATAAAGATTAATTTAATGTATTCTAGATAAATTTGTCCTTATTCCTTCTCTCATCCATTGGGACTATTGAAAGGATTTGTCTTTAGCCACATGCTCTCCTCTTTAAACAAATACTCCCCATGAAAATTCAATCATCCTTATAGCTTCGTGAGTAATCTTCAGAGGCAGATCTCCAGCTTTCATATATCACCTGAATTCTAGTCCTCCACTTGAGAAGCCCACAAAAAATACCTACTTGGAGGCCATGCTATTACTTTAACCTCGGTACACCAACATTGGACTAATCCATCCCTTTCTTCCCCATAATTCCTTGCCCATCTCACTTCACTCATTCTGCCAAGAGGATAGTGTTATGCTAGATCTCTAGGGCAGGGCGGAAGGCATATCTGATTTTCTCTTACCCTTAAATCCTATAACAAAGTATGGCCAAGTTCTGCTAATTTCTACTATAAATAATATGCTAAGTTTTGCCTCTTTCCCCACCGCCCAGCACTGGGTTTTTATCAGCTCAGGCCACAAAAATTGAGTATCTACTTAGATGATTTTCCTGTCTTCAACTCCTTTCTAACATTTTGCCTCCATGTTAATCTTACCAAAGTACACTTTACCTAATCAATCTGCCAAACCCTTTGGGAAACCACCTGGCTCTAAAGAAAATGAGAACAAGAGACCAATTTAGATTATTTTAAAGCAAAACATTAGGTAACTTTAATTCTCTAAATATTCCAAATTAAAGCCTGGTTAATGGGTAGAACTCTGGGTTTCTTGGATTTCAGTCTACTTATTTCATCATTTAAACTGATGGAGTTACTTTCTGAGAAAAGTCTCGGTCCTGCCAGCAGATCCTTCTGCAGCTCAAGGATATAAGCCAGATTTTTACTTTTATAACACAACACCATCTTTGGCAACTACAGAATTAGGAACTGTAGCATATGGATCTTCTTTCAGTCAACGTAGAATACCAATACCTCAGATACGTGTTAATGACCTGAAGATTATTTGCCCTAATACAAACTAAAATATTTATAGATGAAATAATGATACACAAGATTTGCTTCAAAATAATCTGGTGTGGGGGAAGGGATGATTAAATGAAAGAAAATCACAGATAAGATTGATCATGAGTTGATAACTATTGAAGCTGAGTGATGAGAAACTAGAGCTTTATGATACCACTATCCCTACATTGATGTTTAAAGTTTTTCCATAGAAAGTTAAAATAAATGTGAAATCGAATGCTATAAAACATTATCAGCATTTACCATGGATAATGGAACTATGGCTGAACATTTTCTTCTATATCTCTAAATATTCTTCTCAGTTTTCTAAAATAAACAAGAATTACTTTAAGAAATTGTAAGATACTAATGTTTTAAACTGTACTAATGATGTTTCTATATCATTTAACCCTTTTCTTACTCAACTAATATTTGAAAGGGTTATGTTAGTTATTCATTCTTCAGAATCCTTTGAAACTTTATCATTTTATCAAGTGAAGGAATCATTAAGCTATGTCTCTGCACTCTTTTATGCTGGTACTCAGAAGAACTGTCTGCATAAGAAAAATTATTAGTGTCTTGCTTTTTACTGAGAGATGCTCTGTGAATTAACATAACAGAAAAGTTAGTCACATTGTTTTAGGATGTGCAGCAAAAAATTATCCATTATTATAGTCAATGCTCCTTAAAGATCTACCTAATGCAGCCTACTTAGAACTATGGTTTTTAACATAAACTATACATTAGAATCACCTCAGAGGTTTTAAAACTCCTGATGCCCAAGCCACATCTAAGACCAATTAAATTAGATTCAGAGGTGGTGAGATTCAAGCATCAGTACTTTTTAAACTTCCTAAGAGATTTTAATGTGCAGCCAAGGATGAGAGATATTGTTTTAAAATTATATAAATCAGTGATATTTTGTTGATTTTTTTCTCATGGAAATTTTCAAGTGCACACAAAATCGACAGAATAATAAGTCCCATGGAAGCAACACACAACTTCAACAGCTATCAATATTTTTGCTAAGGTAGTTCAACTATTCCCTAATTTTATTTTTATTTATTTATTTTTTGCTGGAATATTTTAAAGCAAATGTCAGACATACAATCATTTTTATCTTGCAGTACTTTAGTATGCAAACATTGTTTCTTATGATTAACTGACTTAATTCCTTTTTATTAGACAACAAGAGGCTTTGATGAGCTTAGATTTTGTTCAAATGGATTAAGTTTCCTTAAATTAGAATTTCTAAAATAGCCATGTTTCCTCTATCTCTCTGTTATAACTTGGATTTTTATTTTTGCTTTTGTTCTAATGGTTTTCAGTTATATTGTATATGTGCATTTTAATGAAAACCAGATCTTCTTTGATTGCATGAGTTTTAAACATATCCTCATATTACTGTCCTCTCAAGAATATATACAGTATCTATTCTGCCGATTATATCATGTCAACTCCCTCAGTTTGACTTCATTCATGGTATGTATTTTTCTTCAATATAAAAGTAATATATTTTCATTATGGAATAATTTGAAAAATACGGAAATAGAAAAAGGAAAGAGTAACCTTACTTATAATTCTACAACCTACATGTAAGAATATTTTACATTCTGGATATCTTATCCCAGTTTTTTTCTAAACATACAAACACATTTTACAAATCAAGATTTTACTATATGTATCATTTCCATAATATAATTTTAAAATAATATTTTCATGAGCTTATTCTTAAGTCTTTAAATCTTTAAAAACATGATATTTAAGAGCCATGGAATTAATATCCCACTATAGGAATGTCTGATAATTTACTAAACTATTATCTTATTATTGGATAGATTACTTTCCAGTGATTATACATAATGCTTTTTTGATTATTCTCATGATCCCTTTGTCAAGAACAGTAAAGGGTCTAAGATTTTGCACTACCTGGAAGTTAACAAGATAGCTTGCCACAGTTTCTGGAGTGCTGGCAGCAGACATGACACTCCTGGGTCAGACAAAGGCCTTATTTCTTAGACACAATAAGTAGAATGAGCTTCATTTCACATTACTTCTTGTCCTCCAAGGCCCACCACGGTAGTGTCAAGTGGCCCAGACAGATGATGCACAGGGACTGTGTCTGCATCACAGTGAATGAACCCTGAGCTTAGGAAACCGAACCTTCCATAATGTACTGCAAGCAAACTTGCCAAACTTTGCTCCAAAGGGAGACACCATTATACTGGACAATAAATAAACTAGTCATCTGATCAGAGGTGAGTTACTATGTCTATATGCCAATGCTGTTGTGCGATGCAAACCTCCTTGAAAAAATAGTCCAGAACAGTAAGGCATTTAACACCTGCTTGCAAGATGTACCTGAATGCGAGCCCCATTGAAAATTGTCTTCCAAATTCCTTAAGACAAATATTTAGTGGGATGACTGAAATTCTTGATATAATACAGAACCATCAAATTATTTTCTAAAAAGACTGAACTGCTTTATACTCATATGATACCATATGAATGCCTCTGCTTCCCTTTCAAAAGCTTCCATGACGTTAACCTTCGCCTATTCTACTGTTCCCTCAAAATATATCACATTAATTAGAGGCAGAAGAGCAAAGTGATTAAGGAGAGAGACTCTGCAGCCAGAAGGCCTGAGTTTAAATAACAGTACCACTATTTACTAGCTGGGAGACTTGGAATAGATCACTTAACAAATTTGAGTCCCAGTTTTTTCAACTCAGAAGTGAAGATAATAATCACCTTATTAACTATTAATACAATTACAAAATGTGTTAATACATGGATAGCACTTAGAATAGTGCCTGGAAGGTGGTGAACACTATGTAACTGGATGCTATTATTACTATGCCTGGTTGCTCTTCCATGTTCATCCCAGTTCTACCAATGTTTCAAAGTTGAGTCAAATATCAACGTTTCCATGAAAACAAATGATTTTTCCTGCTCTGAACTCCAAGTTGTACTCCATATCTCCAGACTTGTTCATTGCATATTACATTCAGACGTCTGGACTAAACACATGTCTTTTGTTTCTAATGCTTCATGACTTTCACCTGAATGACAGTATTAAAGGGCTTGTAGTTTTTACAAAAATCTCTAACCTTCTTGATCCTACTGGTGTCAAAATAATGCTGCCCAAACTCTGATTACTGCAAAGAAAAATCGTTATAAATATCAATTATGCAAAAAACTGAAGTGATTTTTTTAAAGGAGTAAATCAATAACTTTCTTTGTGTTGATAAGCAGTCAATTAAAACAGTGCTGGACATTTCAATATTTGAATGAAACATTTTTTAGCAAAATGTTTCCTGTATTATACTATATCAAGATAGTAGAAATCACAGCCGCTCATACTGCCAGAGCAATATTAAAATTCACCATGATAAAGGTGACAGCAAATAGAACCAGGACTAAAATTAATAAGTGAGAGACCACATAATTTGTGGAGTAGAGCCATTAGGCTGGGACAAAAACCAGATTAGAAATGCAGAAAACCTGCAGTGTTCTAAAATAAAAAACATGTACTACAGGGTAGGATCTTCATTGTAATAGGCATTTTGAAAACCAGAACTATGTTTTTTGTTTTTGTTTTTGTTTTTTTGTGGTTTTTTTTTGTTTGTTTTTTATTTTTTAAGATTTATTTAAGACAGAAAAAGAGAGAGGGAGAGTGGAGGACAGAGAGAGGGAGAGGGAGAGAGAGAATCCTAAGCAGGCTCCATGACCAGTGCAGAGCCTGACTTGGGGCTCACTCTCAAGACCCTGAGATCATGACATGAGCCAAAATCAAGAGTCAGTCACTTAACTAAGCCACCCATGCACCCCAGAAGCACAGTTATTTTTACCACAGAGTTAAAAATGACATTATAATTCTAAAAAATATACTTTACACTATTACATGTTGCCAGAGTTTTCACAGTATTTTAGTATATCTAATATAAAATTAAATATTATAGAAACCTTATGAGATGGAAAACACAAGTATTTTTTTTCCACTCACATATAAGGAAACAAGAGTTAAGATCTAATATCATAAAATAAAACTCTTTTAGAAACTAAAACATAGTTGTATGTAGAATGTTAAAAATCATGCTAAATATTACTTTAAATAATTTAAATTATTTAAAGTCAATTTATTTTATTTAAATGATTTAAATTATTACAATTTAAATAATTTAAATATTTAACATACCATTCTCAATTAAATAAAACATGCAAGCTATTGTCTCCTTAAAGGACTTCTTAAGCCCTGTTAAAAAGTTGTCTTATAAAAGAATAGAATGGCATGTGAAAATCTTCAAAAGAAGTTAGATATATATTTTTGACTTAATTGCCACTACTGGAAGTAAAGCAGGGATGTACCAATGTATACACAGTTCAGCCCAGATTTGGAGGAACAATAAATGTATACTCCTCACCCAAGATTTTGACCCAGAAAAAATAAAAAAGTTAATGGAAGTAGGGTTGGGAGGAGAATATATAGTGCCCCAAATGCCAAAGTTCCTTGCTTGCCTTGCTTGCTTCCTCTTCTCTTCTCAATGCTTCCTTTTCTCTCTTGGGGGAAAATCCTTTGTTTTACCTTTGGGTTTTTCTGCTTTTTTGTTTTGTTGTTGTTATTGTTGTTGTTTTTATTTCTTAAAAATAAATTAGTTTTAGGAGCACCTGGATAGCTCAGTCAGTTAATTGTCAACTCTAAATTTCAAATAAAGTAATGATCTTGGGGTTGTGAAATCAAGCCCCACATCAGGCTCTGTGCTCAGTGCAGAGTCTGTTTGGGATTATCTTTCTCTTGTCCCCTCTACCCCTCTCCCTCAAATTAATTAATTAATTAATTAATTAATTAAAATACATTAGTTTTAGATGTATCATATAATGGTTCAACATACTGTCAAAAATCACCAAAATAAATCTAGTTCATATCCATTACTACACATAACTGCAGATTTGTCTTCCTATGATCTTTTAATATCTAATCTCTTAGCAACATTCAAACACACAATACAGTATTATTAACTACAGTTACAATGCTGTACATTATGTCCCCAGGACTTATTTGTTTTACTTTGACCATGTTTATTTTGAGCAATATTTTTGCTGGGTATAGAATTCTAGGTTGATGGTTTCAGGTTTTCTTTCAGTGCTTTGAAGGCTCCACTGTTTTTCCCTTGCAATGTTTCCAATGAGAAATGTGCTACAAGGCTTAGCTTTGTTCTTCTGAAGTAAATTGTTTTTTAATGCAGCTGCTTTTAGGACATTCTTCTAAATACTAGTATAGACACAGACTCTGAAGTGGTCCCCATGATCTCACCCCCTTGTATTCATGCCCTGTGTAACCCTTCCCTTTGAGTGTAGGCAGGATTGACCCCTTGCTTCTAAACAACAGAATACAGCATAGGCTACAGGGTGTATCTGCTTATAGTATACAACATTGTATCATCTTGCCTTTCAAGATGACTCCCTTTCTGGTTCCAAGGATATAAGCAGACATGTTAGGATGACCCACATACCAAGAGAATGAGGGTATCCTCTGGAAAATAGCATGCAAGAAACTGAAGCCCTTACTCTAACAGCTGACAAAAACTGAATACTACCTACAAGCATATGAGCTTGGAAGCAGATTCTTCTCCAGCTCACCCTCAGTTGAAACCGCAGCCCTGACTGAATCATGAAGTTTTCTAGTTTGGCAGGTGAGAATGGGAATTATTTTTAATCATCTCAAATGGTTCTTTCTCTGGCCTGGAGAGTTTCCTAACTTATACGAACTGATCTGTACACAGATTCTCAACTGGGATCATCTGCAGATCTCCAGAGTCCTTTCTTTCAGCAGCTTTCTTTATTCCAGTACTCTGGAATTTCTTCCTCCCATCTAGACTTTTACTTCCATCTCCTCAACTCCACGGGCTTACTAGTCTTTCCCTGGATTCCTCCTCCTTGCATCAGGACCTAGAAACTCAAGGCAAAAATCTGGAGCAATCAGAGGGCCCACCCTCTCTACGTGCCTTCTTTTAGAGATCACTCCCCTATGCTGGTTGATGTTACACTTGAATTGTCTCGCATAGTTTGTCCACTTTTTCTTTGTTTCAGATGGAAAAGCAAATCTAGCTGTTTATTTCATATTAGTTGAAAGCAGAAGTCTTCCAACAAATACATGTAGCCATAGAACTAAAATCAAAACCAATGCAGGAAATAGGATGGCAAAAAAGAACATTGAAAGGCCTTTGCTCTATGAAGATATAATAAAACTGTAGGAGGAAAAGTAAAAGAAATTTGGGAGGTAGAACAGATTCACCTATTGCCTTAACTATAATAGCTGGTAGTCTTCAGAAACCAGTGAAAGATTACAAATCCAATTACAGAAGTATATGCCCATTTAAAGAATCTATAGGTAGGGATCCCTGGGTGGCTCAGTGGTTGAGTGTCTGCCTTCAGCTCCGAGTGTGATCCCGGGATCCAGGATAGATTCCCATATCTGGGGATATGCAATCTCCTGCAGGGAGCTTGCTTCTCCCTCTGCCTCTCTCTGCCTCTCTCTCTGTCTCTCGTGAATAAATAAATAATTCTTTAAAAAAATAAAGAATATGTAGATAAAAAAATAAGAAAACTAATGTTGACTGAACTTAGATGACAGAGAAAGAGCAATGGATAAGTGGTAACATTAATTTTATCATTACTGATTACAATGAACTAATAGATACTAACCCCAAAATTAATAAGGGCACCTGGGTGGCTCAGTTGGTTAAGTGTCTGCCTTCAGCTCAGGTCATGGTCTCAGGGTCCTGGGACTGAGCCCTGAGTCAGGCTCCCTGCTCAGCAGGGAGTCTGCTTCTCCCTCTCCCTCTGTCTTGCCTCCTCCAATTGTGCTCTCTCTCTCTCAAAAAAAAAAAAAAAGTGAACTTCAGGTGTCATACAAAGTTTTAATTATGAAGATAACCAATAAGAGAAAAAAGTGAACCTTCCTAAACATCAAAGAACTACACGTACACAAACACACAATTTTATAGAAAAAGAAATTTAACTACTAGAGGAAGTAGAGAATCTAAAAAAATCAAAACAAACAAAAATAGATTTTTCTAAGAGACTGAGAAAGTTCCCCCCAAAAAAGATCCACTACCATCATTCCAACCCAAAAAAGGCACTAAGCTTGCATGATTTCACAGGGAAATTCTACCAAATTTTTAAAGAGCAGAGAAGTCCATTTGTTTTTAAACTGGTATTAATATGGGGTGGGGAACTTCCAAATTATTTTATTTTTACGAAGTGAATATAACAAAACCAATATATAACAGGTAACCTCACTTATAAATAGATGCCAAAATCTTGAATAAAATAGTAGCAAACAGAACTTAGCAAGATAGGAAGACAGTAAAACATCATGGACAAGTGATCTTTTTCCTCAAAACACAAGCATGGTTCAATATTAGTAAATCAATAAGATTCATCATTTCAATAGCTCTAAAGAGAAAAAACAATCACATAATCATGAATAGACATTTAACAAATTTAACAATTATTCATGATTTTTTAATTCAATAAAAAATCGTTACTCTTCAAATAGTAATACATTTTTTCACTATAATAAAATATGTTCAGTTCAACTTGAAAGCCAGCCTTACACTTAAGATGAAACATTAAAGTCAGAAACAAGGCAAAATACTTACTATCACCACTACTCTTTAGCATTGTGCTCCACGAACCAGCCAACAGAATTAGAAGAGAAGAGAAAACAAAACAAAACAAAACAAACAAAAAACAGGAAAGCAGTAAGTAGATTAAAAAAAAGTAAAGAAAAAGGAAAAGGAAAAAAAGAAGTAAATGTATTAGATTTGTGGATAAGATTAGAAAGCTCAAGACCATCAACCAAATTTATCACAAATTATCACAAAGAATCAGAGAATTTGGTAAGCTTACAGACTACGAAATTAGTATGTTTTTAAACTATTAAAATATTAAAATATTATGTTTTATGATATATATAGCATACATATCTATACATAGATATATATGTATGTATATACAGCAAGTACTTGAGAAAAGATTGCATAGTCAGTAGTATATACATACATAGGTAAAATTCCTAGGAATAAATTTCAGAAATGGGTAAGACTTCTATGAAGAAAATGCTAAAATATTATTAAAGGGATTCCAAGCATGAATGAATAAATGAAAAGCTGTACCACTACCTTGGATAAGAAGAGTTAACATAAATAGATATCGATTCTCTTTGAATTTATTTGTCTTGATCACAATTTTGAAAAGGTTGCTTTTGGTTATATTAAACTGGACAAAGGGATCCTAATTTCCGTAGCTAAAGACACTGAGAAAACAACATAGAAAATCCTGTTGGAGGTGGGGTGAGAAGCAACGATCAACTGGAGGTAGAGATAGAAATTAACCTCACCAGACATTTCAAAATACTTTAACATCTCGAAAATAGCAAGTATAACATTGATTTAAACACAGACACAGACCAATGGAAAAGAAGAGCAGATCCAGAAGTAGAATACATACAAGGAGTTAGCATATGATAAAGGTAGCCCCTCAAAACAAGATGAACGAACTTATAAATGGTGCTGACTCAGTGTGGTAGGCATCTGGGGAAAAAGTAAACTGGGATCCAGACCAGCATGCACCAGGACAATTTCAAATGATCCCAATGTTTCAGTGTAAAAAATGTAACCACAGAAATACTATCACCTGCTGAATGAACCCTACAAAATCACTTCCCCTTAGGTCACAGCTTGCTATCCAATGGAAATGAGTGAGCCACAGATGCAAGCGATATATATAATTTAAAATTTTCTAGTAGCCATTCGAAAAAGGAAAATAAAGCAGATTTAATGATATATTTTATTTAACTCAACACATTTAAAATACTATCAGCATATAATTGATGCAGAAATTATGAAAAAATTGTATTTACTCAAACTAAACACTTTTAATTCAGTGTGTATTTTACTGTTATAGCTTATCTCAATTCAGAACAGCCACATCTCACAGACCCAATAAATAGCCATATGTGGCTGGTGACTGCCAAGACAGTCGCCAGGCTAAGAAGTACAGAGTAGCTCCACAAAGGTGGGGAATATGGCTCTTTTGCTCACCTCGGTTTACCCAGTGCTCGTATAGTGACTGGCATATAATTTTGTGAGACCGAGAAGGGAAGGAGGGAAGAATAAAAATGCATCCTGTTTGAGAATCAAAGGCATTGGCATAGCGAAGGGGGAAATCATTTGCTACATTAGAGGTCATGGGTTCGAATCCCAACTCAAAAACGTTCTAATGGGTAACCTGAGCACAGCACAACTTTTCTGAACCTGATATATTAAAGGGGATTGTTCATGCCTACTTGCTATTTAGGGTTTGCTATGAGGAAAAAATGAAATCATGTAGACCTAAGTGAGGCACTGTAAAACCGTCATCTACCGTTACTAAGGTGAAGAGCACGGCCTTCGGGGTCATTGTTTCCAGAGGATGCAAGCTTTCTGCTTTTATGACTGTCACTGTCTACGGACACCCACGGACATGCAGGTTGAAACTGTGCAGCACGCTGCTCATGTTCTATCCCTGGAAGAACATACTTTTGATTTGTAAATGTGTGTTCAATGCCTCGCTCTGTACCTCAGCTGTCTGCAGACAGAAGCCTCTCCACCTTCACTTGACAGGGAGAGGCTTCCTGAGGTGTCCTGCGGCCTTGCAGCCTGTTGGGCTCTGTTCAGTTTGCAGCACCCACTCACCAGTCAGCCTGCGACCTAGGCTAGGAACTGACTGCAACGGCAGCCAGAAAAGGAAAGGTACCCGAAATCCTACGACGTTCCTCAGAGAAATGTAGAACCTGAAATGGGCTGGTTAGAGAGGAGCCCATGGAAGGCGAAAGAAACAGAGTCAACGTGGAGCTTCTGATCAGGGAGTTGGATCCAATTTTGCCACATTTTCAGGGATGACTTAGGTCACCGGAAGGTTAGTGTTCCATTCATCTCTCTCCCTGATCCCTAATTAGTAACTTCTGGCTCCTTGGTAAAAAGGAGGAAGAGTCAGAGGAACATGTTATCTCCCCACAAAGCTTCCCTGATTACTTCAGCCATCAGAGCTGGCATTTTGAATAAGTGAATTAGAAAAACAGAAATACTTACACCCTCCACCAGCCAGAGTGTCCGAGCTAAAAGCCTCCTAGATTAAGGTCACCCCGACAGCAAGAGTACCAGTGTGACTTCTAAGTGAAACAACCCTCTCCCTTTCAGGTCATACAGTGTATTTCTTTGTTGACAGTAGAGCAGAAAGAGAGTAAGTAAGTCAGAAAACCTCGGTTTTCCTTCTGCCTGCCACTTAAAAGTGGCCTATCTTTGCACAAATGACTTAATCTTTCTCACCACATTCCCATATATGTTAGGTGAATATAATTATGCCTTGCTCACCCAACTGTTTTAAGACTATTCACCACCACTTCACTTAGGCTTTGCTATTCCACACAGTGGTTCCTGGAGGCTGGTATGTGACTATTGCAGTGATCTCTGGCACAGCCTATAAATAAACCATTGCTGAGAAACTTTAAGAAGATACTGGGGTAGTTTTTCTGTGAAAGAGTTGTATCATCATACACATGTGACTTTATCAGTAGCCTCAATGCCAAACCTCCAACTATTGTCATGTTTAATCTCCATTTTCTACTGTGGTTTAGATGTCCTTTCCACAGCAGGTGCATGAGGCAATCAAGCTGAATGTTCCTAAAGGTAAGTAATAGCAGAAAAGTGAGCCGTCCCTTTACTCCACACATATATGAGCACAGAGGGAGATGGTTCAAAACACCTTCATGATATGGGGCTAGGACACTTTTCCTGACTCAAAAGTGAAATAGTTCTGATGCAAAGAGAGAGTAGAGAAAGGGCTAGGATTCATTAGACAAGAATCACAGACAGATAGAACTCGAGAGCACGGTTAGGCAACAGCCACTTCTTTGTTTTCTACACGTAACGTATTGCTTGGGAAAAGGCTAAATTTTAATACATAAGAGTCCCAGTGTTGTTTATGCAACTTGCACACAGGTTTCTTCCTGGATTAAACTCTTAGAAGGATTCAGTATTTAAGTTTCCTATGAAGGGGGTCTTTGTTCCCATTAAGGCCTTAAGAATAATTTTAAAGAGAGAAGAAAAGAATGATACGCAATTCCGTAGTTCTTTATTGTAAAGTAGGGCCCCTGTGTTTCTCCAGAAAAATAATTTCTCTTACTGTACTCATTCACAAAAACTGAAGCATTCCCAGTGTCTGACTAAAGCAGCATAAAGTTAGGAATATTGCTCAGTGGATTTATTCCTGTGAAGATGAAAGCATACAATGGAACCAAAAGGGGAAAAAAAAAAAAAAGGTAATCTTAAGGCCACAGATAACTGACCAATATCTAAGTCAGAATTCCTTAAGCGAAGCCAAAAATGCACTGGAAACTCACTGTTTGTTTCCTTTTTATTTTACTTTTTTTTTCTCTTTAGTTAGAAGATATGAAATTTGATTGATGGTATTTTTTCCACATTGGTGACATTTTAAATGGAAACCAAGATTTTTTGGGGGTGGTTGTAATAGCTCGATGAAATCTTTAACATGTGCCAAAATGTTTCATTAATGTAAGTCAGCCAAATAATCCTCTTGCGTTGTAAAAATATTTTTTAAAAAATGCTTTCTGAACTGTTAAAAAATTAGAGCACTCTGACTTTAGCTACAAATACATGGGTTATACTGACTAATGTTGTACTTGTATTTCTTCAAAGCAAAGAGAAAAGATGATGTGATCCTGATGAAGTTTAAAGTTGATGAAGATACGAAGTTCTCATCGTCTTTATGTGAATTAATTACTATTTTTAAATTTAGATGGCTATCAGTAATCTGTGATTCAACCAAGTTGCTGTGTTTCTCATTCAAAACAACTGCTTGCCCTTGTTAAGAGCCATGAGGTTGCTGCCATTAGGTCTGTCATGTTTAGGTCACGATGGCCAATGACCAGTACAGATTCTCTTTTACTCTGTATATTGGCTTATCTGGTTTAAGTGAAGAGCCAGTCCATGTCTGATTAGTGAGACCAATAAAGATGTATGTCATTTAAAAGTAGGAAAACTGCCCTTCAGTCAACGGAAAATTATATACTTAACAATAAAACAGAAAAGTATAGTGATGCACTGGAGGCGAAAAATGGGGGAGCCTTAACTAACTTACAGGGAAATTTCCATAACAGATTCGCTAGTAATGTTGATTTAATAACGATTTCCTGTCATGAACTATATTTATCATATACTGCCTCTCTGACATGACATTGTATTTAATGTTTTTGAGAGCCATGTTTTTAATCAGATTAAACTCAAGGAAACCGATAGGTATCTGTTTGGCTCTTCCCTTTAGCTTCTGTTTCTTATTTAGTCACAAGACTATTATTTCTGGAATCTTTATAAACACATTTGCTGGGATTGCCACAAGAGTGCAACTTATGTTGTGAGGTCAGAAAAATGTGTGCCAGTGGTTTTCATGATCTATGCACAGAGTGCATTACAGAATTGTTTAATAAATTAAAGACAACTAATGCAAAATGTGTTCTTTCCCTCCTGGGATTAAACATCTAAAAATACAATTTATTTTTATATTCAAAAAATAGTTTCTTAGGAACTAAGTAACCAAGAAGAACGTTCAAAGAAAAGTTGGTACAATATTATTCATCATTCAAATGTATTTACATAAAGCTCAAATCTCTGGTAATAAGCTTAATGTTCTAAGAGCTAATTTACCTAATAAACAATAATAATTTCAATAATCTATGTAACAGCTATGACATTACCTAAAATATAACATTTTCCTATTATCTATGAGCATATCAAGTTGAATACTTGAAAGAGCTCTGGAGGACAAATTTTCCTTCCTTCAAATTCAGACACTTTGAAAAAAAAAGTGATCCCTGTTTCAAGATTTCCCATGGCAGATATTCTAGTAACAATACAATAGTGCCAAACTGCATTAGATCAGGATTAAATCACATATCAAGGTAAGATTAATGTTAAAAGTAGAAATAAGCAAAGAAAGTATAGAAGAGAAATAAAAGGAAGTAAAGGCTGGCCTTCAACACTTCAGTCCTCAGCATATGAAAAATGTTCTTAGGCTTAAATGGTTGCATGATACATGCAACATGCAAAACCACTTTAGTGTAGATATAATAATATATTATTTGTTAATTCACACAAGTTGCCTACCTTTTCTTAATATAAATAATTATACAATAATTTCCTCAGTAAGTACCTGTGGGTTTGACGCTTCCTCTTTAGAATATCTTAAAACTGTTGTAGGGCATGCATGAAAGACACTTGATTAGCTGGTAGGATATAATCGAGTGAACTGGTACTAAACTAAAAACTACTGAGGAGCATCCACAGCACGTAAGCAGGTACACTTTCATGAAGTATACATTATATGGGTAAAGAGAATAAATATTCTTCAATTATTAGTAACAAGAATAGGAGATCTTGAGGCTGTTATTAATTAATGGTTAACAGGATTTCTGCTCAAGTTTTTCTTGTAGGCATTATAACACCATATCTAAGTGCAAGAAGTCTAAGAAAAATTAAAGTCAATGTTATTAATGAGATTTATTTTAATATCTCTGTGGTTATATATAGATTCAGTCTACATTCTTTTTGCTTAATATTGATAAAATATTTCATGAACGATTTACAGGTTGGGTTTCAGGTGAGCAGAAATAAATACACTATTTATAAGCACAAGATATACTTTTAAACCAACTTTTAAAATTTCACTGGATCTTTCAACATTTGTTTGAAATCCTTACAAGATATTCATCTATTTGTGGCATCATATAGGTCTGTCTCCCCATCTGTCTATGTTTTTCATGAAGACTAGTATCTGGTACATTTTTTTTCTTCCCCACTTTAGTAACTATTCATTGGCCCACTATGCCAATTCTGTAGTAGTTGTCCGACAGCTTTTATCAACTACTTCTTAATAAAATTCAAGCTTTCTTTTATAGGACAAGGGGGCACGTAATCAATGTATTTAATTTTGACTGAATTTAACTCTGTGTGGTTGGGAAAATAATGCTATCTACATCCATTATTGTCACAATAAATAAATACACTGGTTGTATGATGTAACTCAAATTTAAAAGACTGAAAAAAAAATTTTTAAAGACTGAATTTTCTAAGAGTAACATGCATATGGTCATTTATCACAGCAGTGCTATCTCCCCAAAAGTGACCTTCTTCTCTTACATGACCTGATTTGTTAAGAAATCCGCATCTCGCATGTATGGACATTATGGAGAGTCCTTTTTTAATAGGACATCCTGACAACATCTCCCCCCAGCAACCCCCACCCCTGACTTGGTAGCCTGTCCCCAGCACAAACTCATCTGGTTTGACTAAAATCATTAAATCATTGCATTATTTGGCAGTGGTTTCCTAATACGTGGCGCTTAGAGCTCATTGAAGCTCAAACAGTACAGGAAATGCAAATCATGCAAACCACCCTCATGATGGCGACGTACAGTGGCGTGATTGAGCGGCAGTACGCATGGCTCGTGGGCTGACCACATGAAAGGAGCCATTTAAAGACCAGATGAACAAAAGCTGGGGTAAGTTAAGTGTATGTGTGAGCTTCAAAGCTGAGAGAATAGCATCCTTATTTAAAATAGAAAGGGTTTATTATTATTATTTTTTATTAATAACACCTGCCCAAGTCCTTTACATTGAAGGAAGTACGTGCAGATAGACTGAACGTGCACCATACTGCATAATGTGGACAAATCTCTCTTTTTTAAATCCCAGGTATCGCAGAAGAGGAGAGTACTTTCCACCGATTTTTCACAAGATTTTCTACAAGTGTTAATAATTACTGGGAATGTTTTCTTTCAGTGAACTTAAAGAAAACAGATAATCCAGCAGTGCTCTACATTATTTGCTCATAATTCCTAAAGTGTTGGTTTAATTACCACATGTTAATAAAATCAGTTCCTCTGACAAAAAATAAGTAACTCTAATTCTCAGGAATTCTTCAACAAAAGCCTTAGTAGCAATTCAGAATTTGCTAATAATAAAGTATTTGGACAAGAATTATACAGCAACTAGAACAACAACAAAAAAATGGCTATAGGAAGTTTTAGTTTTCTTTTTTGGAACTGGTTGTTTTCTGAATGTTTCTAACTTATCAAGCAGTAATGAAAATGTGGCTATTAAGAGAATATATGTTACAACTCAAAATAATTAAAAGAAACATTCAGGGACACCTGAGTGGCTCAGTGGTTGAGCGTCTGCCTTCAGCCCAGGACCTGATCCTGGAGACCCGGGATCGAGTCTCACGTCGGGTTCCCTGCATGGAGCCTGCTTCTTCCTCTGCCTATGTCTCTGCCTCTCTCTTTCTCTGTGTGTCTCTCATGATTAAAAAAAAAAAAATTAAAAAGAAACATTCAGTTTTATGTTTGTTTAGCATTTTAAATTATTTTCCAAAGTCCTTTAAGTATCTGTTATTTCATTTGCATACAGACCTAAAGGCATTACGAATTCCATTAAAGCCCTGGCCCCCTTAACCCCTTACACCTATAGCTAGAACCTTAAATGAGTGAAGGAGGAAGCTAGAAGTCTAAATAAAGTGAGGAAAAGGTTAATGCTTCTGGGGATCTAGGAATCAGAAAACCTAAGCATAAACAGCCATGTGGACTCATCATTCTCTAAAACAGCTTTCTCCCATATAAGAAAGGTGCTACCACCATCCCTCTGACAGCTTCATAGTTTCATTTGAAAGGGAATGGCATAGTATGTGAGAAGGGGCGAAACGGGATGATATAGTATGTGAGAAAGCTATACAGTGCCATACAAGCAATACTGTACCTTTTTGTGAGCCATTTACATTGTGCCAGGTACATTACATTCCTTACATGCATTATCTTATTTGGTTTAATTTTATTTTCACCCTATACTACAAGGTAAGTATTATTTGTCCCATTTTAAGAGGCAAGAAAACTAAAGCTCTGAAAAGTTAAGCTATCTCTTCCAAATCTCATGGCTAGTCAATGACAACATGGAAAATAAATACATTAAGCCATACATGGGTCTGTATTGATATGTTTCATAACTATCTGCTGGGGATCTCTATAACTCTTGATTAGTTATCATTTTCAAGAGAAATTCAATGCTAACACACTACAAAGTATAAGTAGAATTAAGTAATGTAGTATTTCTCTAACTTTTCCATCAGACCAGCTAGAAAGCTTAGATGCTTGGTATTTTGAACTGGCCCATATTAATCCATCATGTTCACTTCTTTCTTAATTAATGCTTAACACAGGCAGTGGCAACCCTGTTTGACAACTAAAAAGAGGGCTAACAACCAGACTTGCCTTTGAAGTCCCCAGAGCTGTTGCCTTAAAGTTTTAAACACTGGTTGGTGTTAAGAAATTCTCACTGAATGCAATAGTAAGAGGTAGGTTTAAGAACTTTCTGATTGCCAACTGTCTTCCTTACCAAGCCAAGGAGAACCACTTGTATGTACAGTCACGAACAAGCAAGGCTTAATTATTTATTTTGGGTTTTTTGAGTTGTTCTGTTTTTAGATAACTTACAAAAGAGGTTATATCAAATTTTTAAAAATAAAATAGAAACTTAGGAGCTTATAACTGCCTGTATTTATGAAAAGACAAGGCTATAGACATAAGAAAGACGGTCCGTAGAAAAGAGCACATAGTTATATACAAGTGACACGCAGACAACATGATTTTGTCAGAGCATCCAGTAAATAAAGAAAAGCCGGTCACAGAACATACTCAACCAGAAGTATTCGAAACAATTGAGACAGAACACTCATTCAGACCTAGAAAATCCATTGACTAGCCAAAGCCACGCCAGAACCCAGAGGAGGATGGATCGATACAGTAGATGGGAATACTGAATTCTTCCTTTTGCCCTCAGTCTTGGAAAGTATCAAGGATCCTACTGGAGACACAAAGCTTTGATCCCTCTAGAGGAAGTCTGAGTTCTGAATATTATGCTGTAGCCTGAAGGTTAGAGATTTACCATTTACCTCATGAACTGTTTTATAGAAAAGAGAAAAACCAGGTGCGAGGATTCAAAGACTGTGGGCTGCAGTGGTTGGAAATCTCACCTTGTAAAATAAATTTAAAGTTCATTCTGAAAGGAGAATACTGTTGTGACCTGAGTCAAGAGTAAACTATGCAAAGAAATGGATCTGAAAAAAAATTGAGATTTCCAGGTAAAGACCAGACTAGTAAGAGGATTTGTGTGGGTTTTGTTTTCATTTGGTTTTGAGATCATTCCTCTTCAAATTTCCAATGACAATGCTCAACAATCCCACTATCAATCTTTACAGTTGGAAAAAAAAAAAAAACAAATCTGCTTTTCTTGGTGTTTGAGCCTGTTTTGTTTTGTTTTGTTTTGTTTTTACATTTGCCTTCAGTGGCAAGAGACCAATATTGCTGATTAATTAAATCAGCCCTTAACTTTGCTTTTAAATTATTCCAAATTCTTTCAGGATTTATTTTCAAGCTTGTTACTGATTTTTATCAGTGTCCTCTAGGTGCTATCAAATTTGCCACATTAGATTCAAATTATAGAATTCAATACTAAACACTCAGGACCCACCCAGAAATGTCATCACCTACCCCCGGTTTTCAACAACTCACTTAACCTTTTCAGACCTCTGTTTTCTCAGCTGTAAAGTAACAGCAGTTTGATTAGAAGACTTCTGAAGTCCTAACTATGTTAATATCTGTCATACCATCATAATGTCAGGTATTAATCTAAAAACACTAATTAAGAAGAAAAAAAAGGTATCACAAATGCGGTCATAGTAGGTAAATAATAAAAATGTCCCTACAGCCCAGTGGACAATATCTATGTGATTATAGTCAAGTCATTCAAACTTTTTCGTTGCTTTCCCAATAAATTAAAGATAACACATCACCTTTCACATGGAAGGAATAGGCTATATGATTTTTTACTGCTTCTTCTAGTTCTAGAAATAATGACTATATTACGGCTTACTGCATGTATATGATGGTACCAGACAGTCCTTTATTTAACAAAAATTTACTTAATATCTAGGAAATAAGAGGCAGAAAATGACACAGTGAATTTAAGGATGATGTTGTAATGGGCTGAATACTGTCCTCAAAAAAGAGGTGCAAGTCCCAATCCTTGGTACCTGTAAATATGACCTTATTTGGATAGTCTCTGGTAATGTAATCAAGTTATGATAGGTCATGCTAGATTAGTGTGGGCTCCATACCCAGTGACTTCTGTCCTTATAGAAAGAGGAAAGGACACAAAAAGATACACACATACAGAGAAGAAAGTCATGTGCCAATAGAGCCAGAGATTGGAGTGATGCAACAACACACCATGAAACACCAAAGATTGCAGAGAGCCACCAGAAAGTAGGCAAAGGCAAGGAAGGATTCCTCTCTTGAGCCCTTAGAGGAAGCATTGTCTTACCAATACTTGAATTTGGACTTCTAGCATCCAGAATTGTGAGAGAATAAGTCTTGTTGCAGAGGCCTTGAGAAACTAATAGAGATGGTCACAGTGGTACAATAAGAGATAGCCAAGCAAATTAAACAGTTATGAAAAGAATTCCTAGGGACGCCTGGGTGGCTCAGCAGCAGTTGAGCGTCTGCCTTTGGCTCAGGGCATGACCTTAGAGTCCTGGGATCAAGTCCCGCATTGGGCTCCCTGCATGGAGCCTGCTTCTCCCTCTGCCTGGTGCCTGTGTCTCTGCCTCTCTCTCTCTCTCTCTCCCTCTCTCTCTCTCTCTCTCTCTCTGTCCGTCATGAGTAAATAAATAAAATCTTAAAAAAAAAATTCCTAGAAACATATTGTTTTAGTGAAACCAAAAGACTGGCAACACATAATATTTTTAAAATTTAAGCTTTCATGACACTGAAAAGTAGTGCTTTTGAATGAGATAAACTACAGGCTACTATTTTAACCAATTCTACCACTAATTTGCTTTTTGAAAACAAACCATTTGGCTTCTGAACATGTCAGTTTCCTTTCCTAGCAAGTAAGATTTGAAAAACTCATGTTAAATGTGTAAGTAGAATTATAATAGTGTGTAGTAGAATGCAAGAGTGCAAAGAAAGCTAACGACCTTAAGCTGAATCCTTTGGCAAATGGTAAATGTAATAACTATATATTTATACACACACACACACACACACACACACACACACAGCTAGATGGATTATTTAGGGATCAGTAAAGGTGTGGATAGGGACCAAGACTTATAAACTTCATGATACTGCATGAAATTTTTACATCTTTTTTCTGTCCCATCCGTAGACCAACTATTCAAAAATAATAATAATAATCTGAATATTTACGTCACTCAATTAGCGAAAAAAAACTATAAAATCGTAGCATTCCTTTAAAAAATTGTGTTCTGATTAAAAAAATAATTAAAATTACTAAAACAGCAATCTGTCCAATTAGTGTTTTCTTTAATAAGCAAGAATATTTAACCTCTTCAATAAGCTTTTATGTGGACAGAATGTTTCATACTACTATAATTATCCTTTAAAAGTAACAAAACAAAAAGAAAGGAGATACCCAGTAAGTGAACAAAGCTAACAGAATTACTGAGTTATATTTATAATCTTGCATTAGTAAAGATAAAGTATAATAGATAATACTATTATTTGTACTAAGTCCAGATAGTATACTTTAGACCAGCCTGGTTGCACACTAGAAAGACTTAAAAGGTATTTAAATATAAATGTCGATGCCTAGGGCCCAAATATAGGCAGGGCTGCCCCCTGTGGCAGCACAGACTTTCTTCTGCACAACTCCAGAGAGCACCATTTCTACAATGCAATGCAATGTGTAAGATATAGAGAAAAACTAAGTGAATACAAAGCACTGAAAATACTAAATGGGCCACTAAATTAACGCTGATTAATCATCCCTCAAATAAGAAGCATCATACTTCAGCTCTGTGAACAAAAGCTAGTTTTTATTAGGCAAGCACTCACACACAGCATTATGAGCATGCTATGGACTCAGGGAGATTGATGTCTCTTTTCTTTATTACTTACTATGGCCATATTTATGGTAAAGATAGTGTCTTAAGGTTAGAAGCATTTAATGATATTAAGGAATTACTTAGGATTTTTATCAGGGTAATAATGGTATTGCATTTAAGTTTTATCTTTTTAAGAAAGGTTATCTTTTAGAAGTACCCAGTGAAAATATGTAGAGCTACAAATGATATGTAAGCAGTTTGTTTCACTATAATCTGGACTGGTAAAGAAGCAGGCAAAGTTTAAACAGAACAAGTTTTGGGCATTTATGTATAATTGTTAAAGGGTTAAAAAATATCATCATCTATTTACTTTATTTTTATATATGTTTCAATTTTTCTGTACTATGGCCACTCATTACCATCAAACATAGGAAACCCAATGTACCTATGACAAGTAAGCAAGTTACCTTGAGCAGAATAGAAAATATACTCAAGATGGATAAAGCCATCCCAAGGAAAGCACCAGGTGGTCATTCTTTAATGATATGAGTAAGAATTTATTTGTTAGAAAAATATGTAGCAGTGACAGAAATCTTTTGATAATTGAAATCAAGGCAATCCCAAGGTACTATTACTCATGAAAACTGCTGGGGGGATGGCTGAAACCAAGGAAATCAAAATGTACCTTTTATAACAGAACAAACATAATATGGGCAGAATCATATCTAGAAAGTATGCATTCCAAGGACTTTGTCTTAGCTGAGATAATTCAATAAGTCACTAATAATCACTGATGCCTTAATAAGAACTAGCCCAGGCTTTTTAAAGACCAAGAAACAGGGGTAGAAATTATCTCAAATAAGATGAAGTTTCCCATAATAGCTGAGAAAATAACTGGAAAGCTGTCTGGAGGAGGTCTGGGGACCAGCTGTTCTCTGCACACCTCCTTCACATAAGATACAAGCTATCTTTCTCATGGCATCTCCCCTCACCGGGCACCTGTTTTGTTTTCTCTAATCTATTTTTGCTTACTGATAGAGTTTTTTGCTCTCGTCTTACTTCACCTGGCCACATGACCCATTAGGGACTCTATGGGTCCTGCTTCAGGAGCCTTAGTCCACAAATCCTATTGACTACCCCAGTTTATCTATATTTCTTCATTCAAATCCCCAAGAAAAGAATCCACCCAGCTTAGATGATTTCTTCTCAGATGAACATGTCACACCTTACCTGCCTACCTATCACATGGCTGTTTCTGGGTAACAAGCCATCTCATTCCCAATCAGCTGTAACCATGAGGACCAGGTCATATACAACATATGGCTGCTTAAGAGCATCTTCTTTAGCAGCACTGTGTCAGAAGAAGCACAATGACTGGATGTCTAATTCAGACTGGTGATGTGGTGACAGCAGGATGGTGAGTGGAATAGTGGACCCAAAGTACTAGAAACGGATGAAGAGAAATTTAAGAGGGAAAGTTAAATTTTAAGAGAAGGCATTCCATGGTATCTTGCCCTGTGTGGAAAGTGTATCCTCTATAGAAGAGAGGAATTCATTGTTAAGTATATATGATTAATAACCTGAGTGTATACCAAGAAGTGATGGTTCTTACCCGGGGAAGGCAGCAAAGGCTACCAGCACAGGAAATGTCAGAAGAGAAGTGATGGTGAGTAGCAGTTACAGACTTGGGCTACTGAGTCATAGAGGACTACATGAGACCCCACTTCTACACACGTAGTGCCTTATAATGTTTGGCAAATAATTAAACCTCTTGGCCTCAGTTTCCTCATCTATTGAATGGTGGCAATAATAGTGCCAGCTCACAGGGCTGCTGCCAGTTTTAAATGAGATAAAACATTTTAAAGTTGTTTATCGGGTCTGTTGCAGAGAAAATGCTCAAGAACTGGTGATTATTCTAATGTACTGCACTAGTACATTTTTGAAAAGTTTTAAGAAAAGATCCAGATAAAACGGTTTACAACAAGACACAGAACAGTGCTGTAATTTAAAAAGAGGTGGCAAAGAGAAATGACATGACGGAACAAAAGCATAACTAGCTGTCATGATCTAAAGAGGTCAAGAAGGTTTCTGCCCTTCAAGTCAAGGCCAGAAGTAATGTCAAGAAAAAAAGTGTTAAAAGGATCAAAAGCAAGAAAGAGTTGAGAAAAGTGGGGGGAGGGGGATGACACACAAAAACAATATATTAATTTGGCTTTGAGAATATCAGTGATGACATTCCTATTTTACTCCAGTTGAATGGTAAAAGAGGATTATAAAAGGAAGAAACCACAGAATATTGTATTAAAGTGCAAGATATTTAAGGAATTCTTTGACAAGGATGAGTCAAGAAATTTAGTAGAGAGTAAGGGACAAGAAGATGACCAAATTGATGACATTTCCAAGAAGCAGACGACGACAAAATTTTTAGTGATATGAAGGAACACAGCAAAATAACTGAAAAATTAGGGATGAATTGGGAGTATATCCTACTATGGGATGGATGAAAATGGACTATGAATAATCCAGAAGGAGGGAACTGAAAAGCAGGCTTGTGAGTAGTTGGGAGTATTTTTCTTTGTAGCTCAAAAGGGCTACAAAGGTCAAGCAGTACTCCCTGAAAAAAAAAAAAAAAAAAAAAAAAAAAAAAAAACAGTGATAAGGCTATTTCTACAAAGTAGATCATGTAAATTGACATCACTGCCAATAGGTAAACCTCCAGAGATCATAAACTATTATTATAATTCCTCTCCCATTCTCTTCTCTCATCATAATCTGTACACTTCCAAGAGAGTCCTGGGTTTAATACCTTCTAGGAAGTCCATGTCTCATGAAACCAACTTTTCCCATTGCATTTGTACTCCCTAAAGTCAGTTTGCCAGTGAACTAATAACTGGTAACCATTTTGTGTATATTGCCATTGTATCACAGAAAAAGAAAAGTCCAGTATTTCCATCTTATAGCTCCTGCTTATCACTTCAAATTCTACCTGATGCATTTCAAACTCATTAAACATATTTTTTTGCTACTTGAAAAAAATCCAAAACAGAAAAGTGAAAACCACTAAAATAGCTACTTTATTCACTATACTAAACAGTTAATTATATAACAAGAGATAAGTGTTTCTGCAAAAGGCATAATATTCATGTAAAAATTTTTTTTAAAAAAGTAGTTTTTTTATGGTATGTCCTACCATATATAGGACATTGCAATGTGTAGAACAAGAAAGAAAAGAAAGAAAATAGGGAGTGTATACCTTGTAAAATATGTAAATCATCTGCTAAACAGTAAAGTCAGCTAGTCTTGTTCTATGTATCTCTTATCTGTAAATAAATACAATGAAATATTGCACATAGCTAAAAGTATAGGTCTTATAAATTTTATTGACATTCCTTAGGATCTTCATTATTTATTCATTCATCCAACAAAGATTCACTGAAGACTGAGAATTAGACCTTGGGAATAGTGGTGAAAAAGACAAAGCCTCTGCCCTCAGGGAACTTAGAAATAATAATAAAATATTTCCTGGGCAAATTTATGATGGTATTTGCTTCTAAAAGTTCATGAAAAGGGCAATATTAAATATCGTAAGACACCAAAGTAAAATAAACTTTGGATATTTGCCTTTGAATTTCGCTTGTTCAAAAACCCACGAGTTAATTATCTGTTACCTTACAAACTTTATTCTTTTCCCACTCATCCATTCAGAGTGGCCACTTCTATACCATTAAGAAAACTGTCCAAGGATAATGGAATGGGTAATACTGCTTGTTAGCAGTGGCGAAAACTAAAGCATTATTAATAGCTATTCAGGATTGTTTGTTACTTAGTGAGCTGCTCTGGTGAAATATTGGAGCGAAGGGTGAAAGAAATGGATGGAAAGAGGACTCTGAATGATCCAGAAGGTGGGAACTGAAAAGCAGGCTTGTGAGTAGTTGGGAGTATCTATCTTAGGTTAGTTAACTCCTTTACCAGGTACAAACAATAATTTAATAGACTGTCTAAAAAAAAGTGAGGTAAATGAACAGGCTGGATGTCACTCTCAGCAACAGGCTAGTCAAACATATCTCTCTCCAGCTCTCCTGCAGCACATTTTCCCTCGGCCCCAATTGTCAAAGGCTAAAAATGTGTTCAGAGATTTTTGAAAGAGATAAAAAGAAAGGCCTATTTCTGCAGGAAAAGAAATGCAAAACTAATATACACGAGGTCTTAAAAATTTTATCTATTAATAAAAAGCTTTGGACATATTTAAATTTTAAAGATATTTTCAAGCTAAATGATCTGTACTAATATGGTAGCCAGTGACACAGCTGACCTAAAATGGCTATTTCTATTGTGAACAAGAAAAGAAGCTTTTATTATGTTTCCTAAAATTCATATCAATTTCAAGAAAATATATTGGAACATTTATTTCCACTTATCTAATATTTTGGCAGTTATGATGTTCAGCTGTTACTTTTTATTAAAATTAATGTAAAAATTCTGCATGTTCAGATATTCACATAATTCTTTTCCTTGGGGTTTAAACAAAGAGATGATGCCATATATGTGAAATAACTACTTTATGTTAGAAAGTCACAATCATTTTATCACTGGGATAGGAAACGCCGCTGTTCCATAGAAAGGCACCAGGTATCATCACATCTTTAGATCCATGAGACAACTGTAAAACTTGTTTTCTCTTTAAGGACACTTGAGTCATTACTCAATGAAGGTGCAATTGAACCACCTTCCATTTTATCTTTTTCATAAAGGAGCATTCTTTCAACACACTTTCAAACCGAGTATCTAACAAAATGCCTTATAAAATAAGAATCATCACACAAATAGTAGTTGAAGAAAATGAATAAACAGTGAATAACTTATTTATCTAATTACAAAAATATAAATCTGACCACTATTTTAATTCATTATCACAACCCATTATATGCCATTGATTATTGCTATTTAGCTATAACTCAAAACTGATACCAGAATTGCAATAAACTAGAGACCAAAAATCTGCAAAAATTATCTCCTCTACCATTTCTTCCCACTTTATCACTATAAACCACCTGATGGAAGAACAAACTTAGCAGCATACTGTGGTTTGGGGCCGGATACCCTCCAAACATTGTTTTTATTAAAGAATTAATTCTATGTCATCTCTCTTACTTACATTTTAAAACAGATATACTAAAGGCTAGAGGTTAAATAACTTAAAAAAAAAAAACTCAGAGAAAATCACACACAGAAGAACAGTACAAATTCTACCTAAAACTGTTCAAACTTTACAATATTATCTTACTCTTGAGCTTACATGATATCAAATGAGATAACATTTAATGAATCCTCATATCAAGGCTTGAAGATAAACAGGAAGAATATTATTTGTTATTTTCACCACTTTGCAGAAGATATAGAATGAGTGACTTGTCCTTATATATGTGAGCAGCTGAACTGGGTCTTGAAGTTGACTCCCCTGCCTTCTAGTCCAGTTCTTTTTCTCTCTCTGTCATAGCTACTCTGTAATACTATCTAATGGGCATGAAAAAGAAAATCAAAACCCATCATATATTCCTAGGAATGCCCAAACATTGAAGGAATTCCCACTGTGTGGGCTAATATTTGTGTCAGGATGAGTCAATATCTATGTGCCTAATCTGTGGTTTGGAGTCGCAAACAAACACCACAGTAGTCAGTAAGATAAGCTAAGTGAGAGAACAAATGACGCTCCATGTAAGTGAAAACCAGAAGTCATTCTCGGTTGGATGTGCTTATCAGCTGAAAAAAACATTATATGACAAAGTGAAAAGTAAAACAGAAATGTAGATGAATGTTGATGAGTACAAACTGAATATTCTAAATTGCAAACATGGAAATACTGATTCAAATAGTACCATTTAATTATACTCTATTAGATTTCAGGTGACTCATGCAGATAAACTTGGAGAAAAGGGATTTCCCCTCCACCCCCAACATTTTAAAAAAATGAAAAAAAAAAAGAAATAAAAAAAAAGAAAAAAAAACCCAGAATGCAATATATTACTTAAGAGATTTCCTACAATTTTCCCAAATCTAAGACATATCAAGTTTATAATTTTTCGTGCCCACCTAAAGCTTAAATTCTTAAGTAACAAAAGTATTAACTACTTTGCTGTAATAAAGAACAGGTCATAAAAGAATGTAAATATTCTGAATTCTCCAAGTTTTGACATCATCAATAACTTAAGGGTTTATCATCAAAAATGACATTATCCATTGAAATTCTAAAACAGGGCAGAAGTATGCAACAGCAAAAATGAACAACCTATTCATCAAAACTTTCTTTTTCAATAATTTTCTAAAAGGCTGGTCTTCACCACAGCTCCTCTCAGCTTCAGACATCTAATTAGGAACTGCATTTTTAATACTGGTTAATACATGTAAAACATATGCATGCTGAACATATTAAAAAAAAAAGTTTTCTGGAAGCTTTTTTCCAGGGGAAAAAAAAAATAGAGAAAACTCAACACTGCTCAAGTGGATCACTACCATCTGCCAGCATTTTATCTAAAATAAAAGTGATTGAAAAAAGGCAAGTATTAAGATCATGTTTCCAAAGCTCAACTGTTTTTCAGGTAGTTCGATTCTAAAACTGCCAGTGCTTCTACTTCTTGTGTAGATGCCTCTGTATGTGACATCTTTGTTCTTCCCCCAAGTTCTAAATACCAAAATCAGTAATGAAAATAATTACTTGCATAAATGCTGCTTACCTAATAATCACTACTCAAATTTCAGAGCAAACATGACCTCAGTTCTGAACCTCTGCTTCTCTTCGTTTTCCTACATTTTTCAAAAAATAGTGCAAATAAAATATGAGTATCATTAAATATCTATGGACACTGGAAAAAAAAAGAATACTGTTATGAAAATGATTACACAGCTCTCCTAATCACTCCTTATGAACTACCCAAGTTACAATATATTCATTTCTACCAACTGCAAGTGTCAAGAACTCCTAAACCTTTGTAGCAATGGCACTAAGCTACTATTTGGTATCTTGGCAACAACCCTCTTATAAAATGGTATGTATAGAGAAACATTTTTCTCAATAAAAGCGAGTTGATGTTTTTCTGTTTTAAAAAGTTACAAATTCCCTAAGAGAAAACTGAAGACACTCTGCAAGGTTATAAAATGAAAGCTAAAAATCACTACATCTGAATGAGAAACACTATAATAAAAATGCTACACACACATAAATAATATATGCCTTTAATATAATTGGATTTTGTGAAATTTTTTTCACAGTATTTAAGCTCATGATGGAGAAAAAAAAAAGTGGTAAAAACTAGTTCACATTCTTCCCCACTTTCATTTTCTGAAAATCTTGGAACCCACCAAAACAGTCTGTATTACAAATAAATATCTGCCTCAAAACTGAATTCACAGAGAAACTATGGCTAAAAATCCCCTATATTTCAGATCTACTATACTAAAAGATAGGTTGCTAAATGTGGGGGCTTTCCCTAGAAATATTTTAGTATAGGACTGCTGTAGAAAAGTTGATTCAAGTGAACATTGTCTAAGTACTACCGAAAAAAATAAATAAAATAAAAATCTGAGAGGAAAAAAACAGAACTATATCTAAGAGAAGAAATTTATTTCCTACAGCATATTGCCTTATTCACATTTTTATTATTTGTGTATGGTACATAGCATATATTCTTCAAATGCATGTGTTATTAATTCAAACCACTAAGAAAGAGACTGGCTTTTCTGAACTAGATACTAAGTCGAAGATCAACCACAATTTACTCATTCATTTTCACTCTGAGATCTAGCATAGTGTAAGAACGCTACAGAAGCACTCAATACCTGATTTTGGGGGGGTCGGGGGGGGATGGGAGAGAGGTTTGAGAAATTGATACCGAGTAATCAATCACTTACTAATTATTGTGTTTATATGAGATATATACACACATGCATGTATATATCATAGGGATTATATATACATAATATTTTAATAAAATACAAAAAGGAGGCAGTATTAAATTAAATTTTTAAAGAAAAGGAAGTTTTGCTACATTTAAGTACATGGAGTAACTTAAATGCTGCCAAAATAAACGCACTGATCCAATTTAATGGGCTAATAGGAATGATTTACAATTCGCAAAGCTATTTTAAAAATAATTATAACCACTAAAGTAGTTTAACTGTGATCTCTTAGATTAAATTAATTTGTATCTCAACTTCTTTTCTCATGAACAAGACAAAGATAAATTTCAGTTCAGAGCCTAGACAAATTTTCTAACTAGTGAAATGCAAACAACATAAATTTCTTAAACTTTTTAAAATTTTAATCGAAGTATATAGTTGACATATAATATTAGTTTCAGGTGCACCACAAGTGATTCGCTGATCATATACATTATTAGATGCTCACGGCGATAAGTATATTACAATATTATTGACCATATTCCCTATGCTGTACTTTTCATTTCTGTGACTTATTTATTTCATAACTGGAAGTTTTGACCTCTTACTCCCTTTACCCATTTCAACACAAATTTCATTCATGTGGCAAGTTCCTTTACTACTTTCCATTCCTATTATCATTGGTCTTCTTCAGAAACTCACTATTTCTCCATTAGATTTTAGGATCCATTGAGCATCTCTACTCTCATCCATGGCCTCCATACTGCAGGGCTGTAATAACTGTCCTCTGCACAGTTAACCTTACCTCATTCCCATGTATGACAATAGTATTCACCATGTTTTTTTTTTTTTTTTTGCCTACAAAACTTTGTTTTTCTCTCTTTGGATAACAGCAATATAATTTCCCTTTTGCTCTCTGGTACTCAGTTCATATGGTTTGAATTGGGCTGACACCACTGGGGCCAATCACAATATTTGGGGCCTCTTGCCAAAGTAACACATTTGAAGACCACATGATTTTAAAAAAAAAAAAGTAATTTCAGTGAATCTGGGACTTTTGTTAAAACCACCAAGAGAGTTATTCTCTTTCAGATTAGGGTAACTTAACTGGTGGGATATAAGCTTAGCTCTGGAGGAGAACCACATAGAGGCTGCTCCAGAATAAAGTCAAACCAGAGGAAAATAGAGTCAAGAAGAAAAAAGGTCTAATGACATCACTGAACCACTGGATCCAGTTGTGCAGAGAGTCAAACCACTCTGGAAATTTCAGTCATATGGTGACCCAATATATTTTCCTTTATGTTTAAGTGATTTTGAATTGGGTTTGAATTGGGTTTCTATCATGTGCAATTAATAAAGTTCTAGGAATAGAGCCTTTGGAAAATACTCATAATCTCACGTATCAGCTTCCCAAATTACTAACCCTGAATTCTCAAATGCATGTAAATTTGGGATATCATCCCAAACTGATATCCCACAGCTCCTCCTACCACAGAATATGTTCACACTAACCCAAGATTTTGCAGATTACATTTTCCAATTTTCCCTGCTTTAATACCTTTGTTCACAATACTTCCTTCTCCTACAGCACTTTTACATTTCATCACCATCTATCAAATGCTCTAACATCCTCTTAGACATACCTCAGAATTTGCTGAATGAAAAATAAACCCCCTCCTCTCTCTTTCTTCAGTGAACGCTGCCCTCACTGCAGTACTAACTATTCTGTGTGGGTTCTACAGGGTTTAGCATATGCGTCCAGTGTTTAGTGTACATGTTGGCCCATGACCTATAGAGACAGACAGTAGCATGAAAAGGCAAATAATCATAAAATGCTGAGGCTGGAACAGGAGTTCCAAACTAATAATAAGTCATATCAGAGTGACTCCAAAGATAGAAGGACTACTGGAAAGAATTATTCCCCAAAAGTCTCTACAAATAAAAGTTAAAAATTCAAGAGATATACAAACAAGATGAGGAAGTAACTCCTGTATTTTTTTTTTAAGATTTTGTTTATTTATTCATGAGAGACACAGGCAGAGGGAGAAGCAGGCTCCATGCAGGGAGCCCAACATGGGACTCGATCGTGGGTCTCCAGGATCAGGCCCTGGGCTGAAGACGGCACTAAACCACTGAGCCACCCGAGCTGCCTGTAACTCCTGTATTAAATGAAGCCGTGGTTCATAGCAAAGCTGAATGAGAGACAGTAGGAATTTGTCTTTTTTTTAAAAAAAAAAAAGATTTATTTATTTATGAATTGAGAGAGAGAGAGCATGGGGGGAGCGGGCAGTGGAGGTGGCAAGGGGCAGAGGAAGAAGAAGAGAATCCTGAGCACAGAGCCCAACACGGGGCTCCCATCCCAGGACTCTGAGAGTATGATCTGAGTGGAAACCAAGAGCTAAACATTTAACCAACTGAGCCACCCCAGGCACCCCTGAATTTGTCTTTTGTGTTAAAATTTCTTAAATCTTTCTTTTAAAAGATTTTATTTATTTATTTGTTTGTTTGTTTGTTTATTTGAGAGAGAGAGAGAGAGAGAGAAAGGGCACAAATGATGGGAAAGGGCAGAGCGGGAGGGACAAGTAGACTCCATGCTGAGTGGAGAGCCCAACATAGGCCTTGATCCCAGAACCCTGAGATCATGACCTGAGCCAAAGGCAGACACTTGATCAAATGAGCCACCCAGATGCCCCGAAATTTCTTAAATCTTGATCTTGATTTTAATCCCTTTTCCATGACATCATAGAAGTCAATAGACAAAACCAAACTTTCAGTTACAAGTGAAAAAAAAAAGTAAGATTTTTAAGGTTAAAAATAAACTTTTCTAAGGCTAAATAATTTATGGCAGCTGACATTAGAACCCAAGACTGCTGGTTCCTGCAGTATAATATGTCATTTCTTCCAAACACAAGCGATTTATATTCTCTTAGTAAATTATTTTAGGTATATGTACATTTAAATATATAGATATATGTGTATGCACACATACACATATCTATTTTTTTAAGATCATTTGAAGATTCATTCCTGGGCAAGTTCTAAGCCAGAGGCTACAAACACAAAGGCCTACACAGCTCAGTTAAGTAATATAAATATGAGAAGCAGACTAGTATAAAACAATGGCAACTAGTTGTGCTTGTGACCAATACAATGTCTAAAAGCATTAAAAATTTAAAATGCTTAAGTAATTGCAGTGGCCAAGCAAAATATATCTTTGGGCCAAATTCTAATCTCTCATTCATCCCATAGTTTCCACACTATAAATTAAAAGGCTACACTGCTCATGGGTGGCACAGCCAAAATTAAAAAGCCTTAAAATACAATCATGTGATATTTAAAAAAATGTCACAGGTATATTCTAGAGTCTATAAAGTTTCCTGAACTGAGAAACATTTTTTTTTTCCTAGAAACACTTTTATACAGGGGAAATTCCAGAAAATTATATTTTCTTTTATCAAAATTTACACGATGAACGATGACTGATTTCACCATATGATTAATATAACCCATAAAAGTAAGTGAGCAAAAGTGTATGGAATTCCTTAGTTTAATCCCATAAAACTGAGTAACACAGTCATTTAAATGTTACTAAGCAGTTTTGATGTAGAAGTGATATCCCTAGACACAAGAAAGGAGGAGGGCCCAAAGCGAGGCGAAAATAAGCAGTTTAGCAAAGTCAATTACAGCCATATTTTGTTTGCATTTTCAACCGCACAGGTATGAAATCATTCATTTGACCATAGTTACTCAATAACAGTGATCTGCAGGGCAGCATGCGAGGCCGTGGGTACAGAAGACAAATACGGCACGTATCATCCCAAAATTTGCAGCATAATGTAAAAAAGGGGAAAAAATCAAACAAGTAAAATAATTACATATTATATACGATGTTATTACAGAGAAGAGAAAGAGAACACAGACATAGAGGGCTTGTTTTTGATATGGTGGTCATGGAGGACTTCTCTGGGAGGTGAAATTTCAGCTCAGACTTCAAAGACGGGAAGAAGTGAGTAAAGGGCATAGGGATGGGGAAGCAGTGCTACCAGCTAAGGCACCAACAAGCAGGAACAGGACCTGAGGCTGGAGAGAGCCTGTGGTTCCAGAGCGAGTGAACAGGGCCCCTGCCCCTACCACAGCAGAGGAGTGAAATGACCGGGGTGGAGGTAAAGTTGCAGAGCGCGGCAGGGCCCAAGCAAGCCCGTTGTGTAACCTGGAGTTTTACACACACAATACAAAGTCACTGATGGTTTTCAGTCAGGGATTATTTCCTCAAGGCTCCGAGTATTAGCACATGGCCTAAGGCACTAAGTATTCTTCTGGTCAACAGTTAACCTCTTGCCACATTTGGTCTGACACTACCCGTGCTAGTGTAGGCATGGTCTCTTGATGCAAAAGCCCTTAATAACCGCTAATGGGAAAAAAATTGGAAACCAGCTTGAAAAAGAGCCAAAAGATAACTACTGGGGGAGGGGGGGTTGGTTCTGGCCAAGGCATCCCACCTCTAGTCCTCTCCATTTCATAAATTTGGTCACCTGGAACTTCTCCTAAAATGTAGGGGTACGGCGGCGGGGGAGGTAGGGTGTTCCTTTTTTTGGGGGGGGGGTTCCATTTTTATTATCAGCATGAGACAATCAACAAACAGAAATCTAGGAGAGACCGTTTATGGGAAGAAACTCACTAGAATATAGGATTATGTTCTTTAGGAAGATAGAAGGATGAAAGGGACATGAATGCTCTTTTGTGAGCACTATGCCTGATTCAGCTTCTGCCTTCCGCCTACAGTGTCTCTCTGTGGGCTGGCTGGTCAGGAGACCAGCAGGTCCATCATGTGAGTGAACCACAGAGGAGCATAAACAAAGGACAGCTGGACAAGAATTAGTCATTCAACGGATGGGACAACGTGTCCAAAGGCAGCTAGGAGGCCACATCTGACCTCAAGGAAAGAGGCAAATATGAATCTTCCCTAAGAGGGCAGGCTTTGGAGAAGGGAAGGGTAGCAGAGCATCTGCATCATAGCTTTAGAGGCTCCCAACACGGTGAGTCAGGGATGAATACCTGTGCACACCTGCTACAGCTCCAGAAGCAAAACATATTTTCATTGATTATGACTTTAATAAAAGCAGAAAAACTTTCTCAAATATAAACAAATTCAGAAAATGTCAGGCATGGAAATATAATAAAAATGCCTTTCATTTCCTAAAAGGCTTTTTCCATAAACCAAATGAAGACACTCAACACTTAAAAATAACTAGATTAGAAGCGTTCTAAGATCAGACTCACAGTCTTGACTATTAGGTCAAAAATAAGCATATTACTTCTAAAAGCAAAATTATGAAGGTCCTTACTGTACAGTCAGGGCTTTTTTATATAATCTTACCTCTTGTATCCATGCGGGGGTGTTCGGGTTTTTCTGCCTTTTCCATGTCATTCATTAAAAATAATGACTTTTCTCTCCTCTGTAAAAGTGTAATAAACACCCAGTTTGGGTGCCTGGGTGGCTCAGTTGCCTAAGTGTTTGCCTTTGGCTCAGATTATGATCCATCCCAGGGACCTGGGATCAAGTCCTGCATTGGGCTCCCTGCTTAGCGAGGGGTCGCCTCTCTCTCTTTCTCTCCTCCCTCCCTCTTGTGATCTCTTTCTCTTAAATTAATAAAATCTCGTAAAAAAAAATCCAGTTTCTCTTTTAAAATACAGTTCTCAAATTTCAAAGGGATTAAATATATGGGAGATTTACCCTAACAGTCCTTAAGCAGCACAGTCTCTTAGAAATAATGCTGTATATCTATATGTACCTTTACATGGGGGCTTATAGATTCTTACACATGATTTTTTTTAATAAGCTAGAAGAGATATTAAAAATACACACTTCACTTGAAGTTGCACTACATGCCTTTAACTCCTCAGAAGCAGCGGCTCACAGCACATGCTACTACCTATACAAACACTTTTGAATTAGCAGGTTATGGTGAGAATAAATTCCAAACTCCACAAGAAAATCTTTTTTTTTTTCCTGAAACTGGGCTATTTTGCTTCTTAAGAACACTGACAGAGGAATATAAAGAAAAGGGGAAAAGATGTAGCATGAAAAAGCAAACTTTAGGAAATATGGTAATAGGGTTAAATTGCAGTTTTGTGGTGAAGATGCTAGAGTACTTAAGAGTAGTGTGTGTGTGTGTGTGTGTGTGTGTGTGTGTGTGTGTGTGTAGGAGGGAGGAGAGGGGGAGAGGAGAGAGAAGCATACAGAGGCAGAGACACAGGCTGACAGGATGGGTCGCTATTTGGTTTGTGGGATTCTTCTCTTTCCATAGTGTTGTGGTCAGCTAGGTTTTCGACCTGAAGTCCAGATGGCTAAACTGAACGATACTATCAAGCAGAAGAGATTTCACAGCAACAGAACACTGTGGATAAAGCTCCAAGAAGTACTCAAATTCTGAAAGCTGTGCTGTGCACTGTCTAGATAGGAGAGCAAGGTTGATAGAACCACATGCCAAAAGAGAACCCCACAATTGGGCAGCACAAAATAGGGAAGCTGGTGAAGCCGGCAACAGTGGTGGGGGAGCTCGAGGCCAGTTCTCACTAATGGAGCAGTCACACACCAGTGAGATTATAGGATGCTGCGTTGCACCTAATGACACCGCAATTCAGAGTGGGGGAACATCATCCAAATCCCAAATGAACACAATTGGTAATGTTAAAAGGGAAGTGAGCTAGGCAGTGCGGGAACGCGGCCTCCGGCCAAGTTTATAAACCAAGTAGAGAACTTAACAGGAGACCACCTTGAGAATAACCTGACACTGCAGGTAAACATCCTAAAAAAATGCTACGTTTGTATTCCTGAGTCTACCCTGTGATTTTTACAATGCATCCATCACATGTCATTTTTTATTTGGATTTCAAAAGAAGGCAATTCAAATGACTTATAATTTCTATGCCCAAAACCTAAAGAGCAAATGCCCTGAGGAAAAATGAGAACATCACAGAGTCACGGACCTAGGAAGGTTCCTGGTTTGCAACCTCCAGTCTCCAACAAGATTCGAGAACTTTAATACTTCTCAAGGGACGCCTGGGTGGCTCAGAGGTTGAGCACCTCCCTTCCGTCCAGGGCTTGATCCTGGAGTCCCAGGATCGAGTCCCACGTCGGGCTCGCCTGCTTCCCCCTCTGCCCGTGTCTCTGCCTCTCTCTCTCTCTGTGTCTCTCATGAATAAATAAATACAATATTTTTTAAAAATAATACTTCTCAAAACCAGGAGAAACATTACACCCTCTTCTAATAGTAAAATTTAGTCATATACTTTTAATCAAGAGGTACTCAGATTTAATTTTAATTTTATTCATTATTTTATCCTGCCTGGGGAGGGAATTACGATAGCATAGTAGTGAAGAGCATGGGCTTATAAAGAATATTGTATGGCCTCTGCAGTGGCCAGACTTGAGATCGACCACATATTCACCTCTAACTGGCTGTGTAATCCAGTGCAAATATCTTGACTTTCTAAGCCTCAGTTTCCTCTTCCATAAAACCAGGAAAACCCTGTCGAGCTTCCAGGATTGTAGAATATCCATCTCAGGATAAGTGTCCAATATGTTAGCTATTATTACTATTACTTAATCCCATCAAATCCTGTTCTGGTTACTACAGAGATATAAAATGACTGCCCTATCTAAACCAAACCTACCTATAAATTCACTCACCTACAAATTCTTATTAGTCATCGTTTACTTTTATACTCCTAAGTATGTCACACACTAATAAAGAGGTGTTTTTGTAATGAAAATAATTAAATTATTCAGGGATCCCTGGGTGGCTCAGTGGTTAAGCATCTGCCTTCAGCTGAGGGTGTGATTCTGGGATGGAGTCCCACATTGGGCTCCTTGCATGGAGCCTGCTTCTCCCTCTGCCTGTGTCTCTGCCTGCTTCTCTCTCTCTGTGTCTCTCATGAATAAATTTAAAAAAAATCTTTAAAAAAAAGAAAATAACATTAAATTATTCAGAAAGGTATCTTTTAGTTTTTTATTTTTTATTTTTTATTTTTTAGATTTTATTTATTTATTCATGAGAGAGAGGCAGAGACACAGGCAGAGGGAGAAGCAGGTTCCATGCAGTGAGCCTGACCTGGGATTTGATCCTGGATCTCCAGGATCACGCCCTGGGCTGAAGGCAGGCGCTTAACCGCTGAGCCACCCAGGAATCCCAGAAAGGTATCTTTTTAAAAAATGTTTCATGAAAAAAAAAATGTTTCATGATTTAAAAAAGAATATTTATATTATTCAGAAAGTTATATTTTTCACAAAAGGTTAACAATTCAAAACAAGACATAACTGTAAAGCAAAGAAAAAATTATATTACTAATTTACAAAAGAATTGTTTAAAAACCACCTCTGTATTAATGCCCTACACCCACTAGTTTAGCCATCCCTTTTTTCACAAGGACTAGCTACAAACAACAAACAGACATAAGTAATTCATATTAGCTAAAAATGTTCATTTTCCCAAAGAAAGTTGCATTCAGTGTTTCACAGGGAAGAGCTCATTTAAAAAAAAAAAAAATCACACATTTCTTGAAAGAGAACCTGCTTAGTGAAAGGCCACAATGATGGTACCATTAAAGATTATGGCAAATCAAACAGAGTTATCAACAGCCACATATCACCATAAACTTTAATTTCACTCTATGCATTGCTTGACCCAACTGAGCTTTCACTCCATTTAATTCCTATCCAACTACTTCCTTTCCTTGCCCCTCCTTGGTCATTAAAAAAAGGGGGGGGGGGTTGAGGTGCGAAGGAAAAGGTATCATAATGATAGTCAACATTTATTAACAGTCAGGACTCGTACGGCTACAAGAAACAGAAAACCTAAAAACAGACCCTCAATCTCCCATAACACAAGTTTGGAAAGAGGTAGGGTGGCACCAACGCAGCAAATCAACCCTGCACAGGGACCCTGCCTCTATCTTGTAGTGGGCAGATTTTTAGCTAATGCAGTATCTTTAATGATTATAATTCCATTCAAATTTTGTTTCATTTTTTAAAAGATTTTATTTATTGACAGAGAGAAAGAGAGAGAGAGAACACATGCATGCAGGAGTGGGGGGGTGTGCAGTGAGGCAGAGGGAGAAGCAGCCTCCCCGCTGAGCAGGGAGCCCGGATGGGAGCCAAAGGCACACATTTAACTAACTAAGCCCCCAGACACCCCTCTGTTTCGTTTTAAGTGAGGTTTTGTAAGTTATGTTTTTCTAAGAAATTCACTCTTTTGTCTAAGGTTTCATCTACTGACATAAAACTATTAAGAGCATTTCCCCTTTTTACGGATCTGTGCCATATCCACAGATCCATATCTACATAATTCCAAAAATTATTTGTGCCTTTGAAACAAATCAGGCCTGTGTCTATTTTATTATCTCAAAATAACTATTAGTTTCTCCATCTCCACTTCTATTTGCTTCCAACTTCACCATTTTTCATTCTTTCCTTCCCAATACTATTCCCAGATTCAAGTAAGAGGGTCCCTGGCTCTGGGCCACAAGCTTTAGAGGGCCTGCGTATCACAATTAAAAAATGATAAAAATAAATTTATTAAAGATGATGTGGCTGGGGCTGTCAATGTAGATACAAGCAGCATTGTGATATACAATATGTTCATTATGATTCAGTCCCGCTTTTTATTACCCATTATGATTTCTTCTGTGACCCAGGAGTTATGTAGAATTATGCTGGTACATTTTCTGACCTACAGGGTTTTTAAGGAATCTTTGTTAATGATTTCTCTCCTGCACACCCTTCAGAATGATTTCATCCAAGGGGTGAAGATCGTTTGTGGAGGGCTGCTCACAGCCTGCCGCATGCACTGCCAGAGCAGCTGCTCCCTCAGGCAAGGAGCTGCAAACCCTGGCAGTGGGAAGCTGGCCAGGGTGCACTGAAAGGGAAAGGTCAGAGGGATATGGGTGGGCACAGACATCCTCTGCCACACTGGTCTTCAGACAAATGTGTTTTATTCATTTCCAGTCGACTCTTCCATTGTTTTGTATCTTCTAACCTCCTTTCTTTATACCAAAGACAATACCTAATAACATTGTCTGGCACCCTACTTTCTGTCACTGCAAATGCCTTGGACAGGTTCCCACGAGAGTCCATAGAAATCTTCCTAATTCAGGTCAGAGCTGCATGATATTTCATTTCAGAACATAACATATCTAAGTTAACCAGTCCTCCTCATGAAAACAAGGTAACCACAGCTTCTAGGCCAGTCTAACTTCCAGATCGTCCTTCGGATTCTCTCTTTGTTTAGTTATGGACTTAAAAGGAAAGTCATTAACACTTTACGAATCATTTCTGGATGTTTTAGACATGGAGGGTTTTCAGGTGAGGAGGAAGCTCCACTGCTCAAAACGGAAGTCTAATCCAGGCTCTTTCCAGCCTTCTACCAGCCATTTTTTGGCAGCCCAGGCATTTTGCCCTCATCCTGTCCCCTCATGGTTGCAGACATCACAACCACTGTCAAATGCAGGAAAGGAAAATGGCTTTCTCCTTTCATAACTAAAAACAAAACAAAACAAACTTTGTTGGAAGAACCCCCAGAAGTCATCCACTTAAATCTAATTTGCCCAAACCTAGTGACTGCCCAGCACTAACTGCAAGGAAAGCTGGGAAAATTGGGCAGAAAACGAGATCATAATGACCATCTCAGGTCAATCGTGCTTCACTCCCAGGGCCTGGGTACTTAGCCACTCCAAAGACAAGTGTGATTCTGTTAACAAGGAAGAAGGGCTGTTAAGTGGCCAATGATCAGAATCTGCTACAATACCTCGGATGGAATTAAAAATATAATTGTAAGCAGCTGAGAGTGAAAAACTGATTTTAGGTAATAGTGGTTGTCTCAGTTCAGTAAAGAAAAAAAAATGAATGAAAAATCTTTGATCCCTCGTCTATGTATGTCTAAGAAAGTCAAATCGCTAACCTTGGGACAAATGACTCATACATTTCAAAACGCAAAACGTAAGGCCCATCCTCAAGACATTTCTGCATTTTATGGTTTTCAGAAGGCAAAATTTTAATATAACCTATGGACCAATCATTGCCAACTACTTTTGGGAAAAATAACTTGTGGAGCTTTTGTAATCTATGATAAAACTACATGGCTCCAAACATAAACCGTGATGCATTCTTCTAGCTGTCAAGATAAAGAGGAATCAAACTGAGTAATTGGGCTAAAGCCTTTATTTTGTTAGTAATAAAATATTTTCTGGATAACAAGCTTATAACAATAATGACTGTACGTATGGAAACTGAGAAAAGTAACGTGTGTACCTACATTCAGGGTCTCTCTCATCAGACACGGTCCTTACCTGTTCAGAGTAATTTTGCATAGTACGTAAGACCGGTGGCTTTATGGATTGTGATGATTTCATTTGCCAAGTGTACCAAGAACGGAAAAGCGAAAACTTCCTATCTTTAAAAGTCTCCTCAGAGATCAGATTTCTCTGGTGTAACAAAAGATTGCTCTTGCACTTCAAAGTAGGGTTGAGTGAGCATATTTCTTAACTTCGTGTAAGAATCCAAGCTGTTGCTATTTTTCCAAAAGTATTCAAAAAGAGTAGATAAGTTATCATTGGTCAAATGTAACTGTAGGTTCAAATGGCGAGGTATATCTCTTAGTGAAGTCTGATTAGATTCATGCAGTTAACTGCACAGCTTAGATGAGTGACCTTGAAAGATCTCAGATCCCACAGATAGGACCTGTAGGTTATGGGCATCAGGGAGTAAAACTTTACATCACAATCTTGCAGAAACTGACCTCCCAAACAAGACTGCTTCAAAGAGCAATGTGATCTTTATCCTCAAATGCTTCAGGCCTCAAAGGGAGTGGAGAAGCCCTGGACACGGGAGTGTTTGTAGGCACGCTAGCAACACACATATATTTGCGATACAATGATTTCATTCTGAAAAACTGCATAATCAAAATGAAATCTAACAGCAGATAAGGAAATGGTTCGTTTCAATGTCCTAGTCATTGTAGAAATGTGTTCTCTCAAACAGTAATCTTAAATGAAAATGTGCATAAAGTCAACAGGATTATTTGACCTTAAGTAATACAATGCAATTGGTGCTATGAAAACAATTAAAGGAGATCGTGAAAGCAACTATAAACAGATTTTAACACAGCAACAGTCTCATCATCGCCTTTAAAACTTTTATATTGATACACTCATTGAAATTTCTAGTACTATAAGCAACAATATTCACTTAGTGATATCAGAATACAAAACATTAAATTATGTAAGGAAAAATAAATTCTTAGTATGTCCCCAAACAGCATTTTACCTTTATAATCCCAAGCAGAGTGACTCAAACACGCACGGCTATTCATTCCACCTGACAATCTGAATTCTCAGATAAGATCCATGGTTTTCATACACCAAATGGGTTATTCTCTGAATCCCTCAAATTACTACTAAAAACAGCAACCTACATTTAAATCCCAAGCTGTCTCCCTCGTGACTGCACCTTACAAACAGCAACAGATAGATGGGGCTGCTGAAGGCAAGGTGAGCACCGCAGCTTGTGATGTGCCCTTTCTCTAACAATCTGTCTCCCTAACTCCATTAATTATCAGCCTGCACTCCCCAGTGCTGCTTAAACCAGAGCAGTCCTACACAGAAGGGCCCAGAATGGTAAGAAGAACAGATATATGAAACACAGGGGCGCCTGTGTTGCTCAGTCGGGTGTCTCCCTTCAGCTCAAGTCATGATCTCAGGATCCTGGGATCGAGTCCTGCATCAGTTCTCTGCTCAGCAGGGAACCTGCCTCTCCCTCTCCCCTCTGCTTGTACTCTCTCTTTCTCTCTCTCAAATAAATTAATAAAATCTTTAAAAAAAAAGAAAGAAAAGAAAACACCACACACACAGTAGAACAATCCCCCACTATTTAACAAGCAGGAGGTGCAAGGCAGTATATGCCAACAGAGAGTAAGGAGGCAGGGGTGTTCAGTATTCCACTTGTTTCCCATCAGATGTAATCTGTATTTCTCACTCAGCTTTCTAGGGGCTCCCAGACAAATCTCTCATAGGTACCCCTAGTCCCCACTTCCTAAATAATCAGAATTCAGAACTGAGTGGCATTCCCCCAAATCTATCCGTCCTTTAAGACTAAGCAAATGTTGCCAACGCTTTAAAGCCACCTCCGCTTTGTCACAGTCAAAATCAACTCCCCCACTTTTCATGCTCACGCTGCACTTCCAAGTCCATGTCTACCTCAAGAGTCTTTAAAGCTTTAAGGGCACAGAGCTTGGCTACATCTGTCTTGTCAACCTCAGCTCCTAGTACAGAGCAGACACAGTAAAGGAACCTAAAACAGCACAGTCACTAAAAGAGACACCGGAGGTTATGGAACAGGAACAAAAACGTGCCCAAGATCAAGTCTCCCCGCGGGCCGATCACTGTCATCCACGCCCACGCAGGTGCATGTGATAAAATCACAAGACAAATGAGCAAAGGCTTAGGGGTTCTAAGGGAGGCCACTTTTCTACCAGCCGGATGCCCTGGGAGTGTGAATGTGCTCCGCTGTGTCTACAGGAGTATCTGCTGTTGTCTTAGGGCCCATGCCACGGCGGCAGGAAACCTCACGGATGCCAGGGACCAGCAGCGTCCCTGCAACACGTACAGTAAAAAGAGGCTGACGATGCCACGTGGGCTCCAATTACCTGTACCGTTCGCTGCTGGGGATATTCTGGGAGAAGTATAAAGCTGATGTCCGCGCTCTCCAATGCCATTTCTTTGCAGGAAGGGTATAAAGGACGCAGTCTTCTAACTCTTCTTTGAGCAGATCCACCAGCTGTTTATGGGACCCTCCATAGAACGCCTCAATGATGAGAAGACTCATGGGCCTTTTCAAGCCTTCACAGATCCTAAATAAGCAAAACAATATTTTTTCCAACACATGTATATGTGTGTGCATAAGGCTTTTTTAAAAACTAAGTTAAAATATGACACTCAGAAAGCAAATAATTTACAGAAGCTTAATTTTTTTTAATTTGCTACATCCCACTTTAAAAAAAAAAAGTACATGACACTTAAGGTTTATACTTTTGTAATCAGTGTTTTTACATTTGTGTTAACAAGAGGAAATAAAGGATGCTTATTTTTCTGATTTCTGTTTTCTTCTTGCTCCAAGATTACTTGCACAATGACTCAGGGTTTTTTTTTTATTTTTTTTTTCCTCCAGCCCCAGGAAGTTCAGAGCACTCTCCTGCTGTGATCACTCACTTCCTGGTTGGAATGGCTGTGACCCTGACTCAGTAACCACAGAAGCGGCTTGGCCCACAGCTCTACTACTCTCAGACAGTCACTACACTCATCTCCTAAGACTTCCACTCCAAGAGCCCTTTGTTTGTAAGGCCCTTTACAGTTCAGAAATCCTCTGATTCTGAAACTCTCATATTAATTCACCTTTAAATTCACCAGCTATCACTGCCCCCAGTGAATCCATATTTAGAAAAAAAGCACTTTCAGAGTCAAATCTCAATTGTCTAATGTTAAAAATCTTACGATACAATTTCTTGAGACACTGCACACACCTTGACCACTTCCCCACTATCGCCGATTTCCCATCTGCAAAGGAAAACCCAAAAAAAAAAAAAAAAAAAAAAAACGGGGTAAAGCCATATGCCTATGAATCAGCAAGGTTTCTACAACCTTTCTTTAAACAACAATCCCATTAAGAGAGATAAAGCAGGGCAGCCAGGTGGCTCAGCAGTTTAATGCCACCTTCAGCCCAGGGCCTGATCCTGGAGACCCAGGATCGAGTCCCACGTCAGGCTCCCTGAATGGAGCCTGCTTCTCCCTCTGCCTATGTCTCTGCCTCTCTGTCTCTCTCATGAATAAATAAAATATTTTTAAAAATAAAAAAGAGAGATAAAGTAATGTTGTTATTAAAGACATGGTAAAATTTTCATCCCAGTGAGTCAGCTATCAAGCAACTTTTTGGTTTAATAATATGGCTTTTGTTAAAGTGCCCAGTAAAATAAAAATATATGTGAGAATGTAAAAAAAAAAATCCATATACATTTAAAATTATAAGCTATTTCCTGGAAGAAGTAAGGAAGAAACATCACTCCGTACATAAATACTACATTGTTTAAAAAATACTCCAGATGTTTGAATTTTCCTTTATGACTTAAGTAAACACCACTCATTACACAGCATACCGCTTTTCTTAATAATGTTGTTCCATAAAATTATTAGTCTCGACAACTCCATGATGCTTTTTAAAAATATATATTTATTTATTTGAGAGAATGAGAGTGCTGGAGCAAGGGGAGGGGCAGGTGGAGAGGGAGAGGCAAAGAATCTCAAGTGGACTCACACTGAGCGCAGAGCCTGAGGCCAAGCTCGATCTCATGACCCTGAGATCATGACCTGAGCTGAAACCAAGAGTTGGACAGTTAAACAACTGAGCCACCCAGGTGCCGCTCAATGATGTTTTTCACCAATAAAACTGTACTTCATCGGTTCAAAGCAATGCCTACTTAAATCTCATTTCAGAGGAGAAAGTGTCAAACGGTTCTCAAAGATACAACTGGAATGAAAAAAGTTTAGTTCTTGATGTCTGAATCTTATGATGAGTATTTTTGAAGAAAAATATACAAGTACACATTTCACTTATCTGTAAAATAAGAAGCAGTGTTCCTTAGGTGGAAAAAACATGAACTCTGGGATCAGGGAAATACAAGTCTGAAGCTCAGCAATGTCATTTCCTAGCTGTGTGACCTTGACCAAGTCACCTAACTTTGTAGGACGCAGTTTCGTCTTCTCTAAAATGGGGATAACAATACTAATGTCAGAGGTATATTGTGAAGATAAGATTGCAGATAATGACTTATAAACAGTAAGAAGATATTTGTCCCTCCCATTTTTAGTATAAATCACTTTACTTAAGGGGAAAGAATATCTTCAAATCTTCCTTCATTTTAAAATCAGTAATTTTCAATCATGGCCCCCTCTCAACCAAGGATAGGTGGTAAAAGTGGATACACACACGCATTTGAAGTGCAGTGGGTACCACTCATTCCTCATCAGCAGCTTGTATCCCAAATAAGAATTTGAGAACCCCCCAAGTATCTGAGAAGAAGTAAGCTCAGGGACTGACTATGCAGTCTTGGCTTTTCTCAGGGCAATTGGAGACCACCTCTAATAAATGCTGTTCAGTAAGACAAATTTAACAACAACAACAAAAAAAAAATTAGCCCTTAATCCCTCATATAATGGAAACTTCTAGAAAGTCAACTGAGAGACTAATATAAGGCAATTTTAAAAATTATATCAAAGGTTTTGAGACAGACTAAAAGCAGTTGACATTAGTTTGCTTACAAGATCACATCACAGTTATCTCTTTTATCTCTATTTTGGTTTATTTCCTCTGATCTAATCATGATAGGGTATATATGCCCTATATATCCTTAAAAGGTTGTTGTAAAAAGGACCTGAGAATGTGATCTAAACCACTCTAAAGAATATTTCATTCATATAACCTCAAAGAAGGCAACATCAATATTAGACGGGGAAAAAAATTTCCTGATTCCTCATCCCTTTGCCCTTTTTCATGATTCATCTAGAACACCTATAATGTCATATATTTACAGATGTTTCTTCTTATGGGTCTGAATCATTAGTTATCTGTAAACCATAAGCCAATGTGGAGGCAGTAGGTGTAGGTGCTATTGTCGATTCAAGACATTCAGTAAGCAGAACTGAACACCAAGCATGTGGGAGGTCGAAAAATAGAAAAGGGGAAAAAAAGATTATAGCTATAGTAGATTTCCACCCCTTTAATAGCTCAGTAAGAAGAGTGAAATGTACAGGTTTGAAGTAGCGTTTACTCGAGCATTTTTCTAGTGGCCAATGGGTGTGCCTGCATTTGGGGTATTTTTCTAGGGAGAGTAACTATGTCTTACCATCTCTGAAAACTATACTTAGTGGCTTTGATTCATGGAAATTTGTTCTGCTTGTTTTGTGGAGACAGACATATCCTGGCAGTTCCCCTACTTACTTCTATTGCAACTTTTGTGGCAAGAAGAAAATCGTTCTTCCCTATAGTCTTCTTAAAAGCACAACCTGGAAGAAAGACCATTCCAATTAGGTGCAAGCAAAAGAGAGGAAGCTGATTTTTAAATATAAGATTCAAACCAAATGCCATTATAGCACATTAAAGAAGAGTGCCAATACTCTTACTGTGCTTGAGTTTTGTTTTAGAAAACACCGCTTGAAACAAACAAGCATAAGGTTAAAAAAAAAAAACAACATTTTATTAAAGAGAATTTTTGCTGTTATGCTGGAATTTGTTAAAACTTAAAGGGAATGCACTATTTGCTCATTTTAGCAATAATCCCAAAAAACTGCAGGTGGTCACCCAGACACCACAGATGCTCACAAGCACGGGTGAATGGAGACATCATGGACCACTACCAATGGCTACCAGGGAGTGAATGCTTGGGAGCAGCAGTCCTGAACACTGAAAATGCTTACTCCTCAGCAAGGAGAGGGTGTCCTTTACAGCCCAAGGCTGTGGCCAGGTGTTTGCCAACCGAGGATAGGTGATCCTATACACAGCCAAAGGTCTTACATAGGTGCCTGAGTTAATCAATCTGTTAAAGCATTAGCACATGCACCCCCCGCAAAAACTGAGAAAGTATATCAATTAGGGGTGTCACATTTATTTCAAAAGAAAAAAACAACAAAAAACCTTTTTTATGTGAGGGAACAAATACTAATCAAAAAGCCCATGTCCTTTCTACTTAACACTAGAATGTTAATATTTCATGACGTTAGGAAAAAGTTAAAAAAAAAAAAAAGTTAATGGCCAATCCATTCTTCCTTCCAAAAAGAGCATACAAAGTGTGTCAGATAAATTTTTATCAACTTTTAAGTTTTTCTGCTTAACCCAGTAAGCTTCGGTTAAAAAAAAAAAAAAAAAAAAAAAAAAACTCATTTCTTCAGCGTATTTTATTCCCCAGTGACACCAGATGAATGAGAATCTACTATACTATTAAAGTTTTATGAAAGTTTAATTCATTATCAATACTATGATTTAACGATACATGGTTAAACGCTAAACATTAAATTGGCAATATAAATAAGTCAAAGTGATAGCTATGACATAGGAATTTTAAACCAGTTCAAATTCTACTTAAGATCCCCAGAGGTCAAATGATCTAAGAATTGTCTGCCTTTCCAAAACTTTATATTTACCAATTAAAACAGGATACAAAGTGAAAAATCTCAATGATGTTTCCCATAAACATTTTGACCAAAATGAGAAAGTGCCATTAGCGTCATCTCAATTAAAAACTAATAATGCATTGATAAGATCACTAAGAACAAAATAGCCTGAAACCAAGGCTGTGAATATTTTTAATTTTTATTAAAACTTTTTGTCACTGTACCTGAATTTATTTTAAGCTTGACCCAATTTCTTTATTCCCTGAGCCATTTTCAAAGTGAACTACATTTTGCTGTACCTCCTCTAAGAGAACTGCTGTTGTAGGTTTGTGGGGTTTTTTTGTTTTTGTTTTGTTTTGTTTTTGAAAGTATAGAGAATGAATTTTGCAATATGCCATTGATTTATTGGAAAAAATATGCTAAGTATAAATACATCATGTGGATTTTTTTTAAACTAAACCGAAGTCACATTAGAAATGTGTAATTAGCCCTCATATATGATGTCAATTCAGTTACTTATAATATTAAAATAATTTTCCAACCAAATACCAAGTAATAATTTTAAATCAGAGGAATTGTTGTGTTAATATATTCCACAGACACCTTACTGCTATTAGCTGTAGGAAGGTATGGTTTCAGTGATGATGGTTTTAACGGTTTTAATCCCACACACATGAGAAATTGATTCCACAGGCTAATCCACACATGGCTTGATACCTTATACTTCAATCAATAGCTGAAAATATATTTTCTATTTGCCTATACACAATATTTAAAAAGTTAAGCTTGGCAGAGCAAAACACAATGAACTTTTAGACACTAAATGCTCTAAGTTGGGGAAAATAAAATTTGAGTAGGACTTCCCAATAGGTCATCAGAGGTTTACCTGGTATTTTCTTACTGACCCCTTCTCTTCTGCACCTCCACCCACCAACTCCAACACACCAGGTTCTATTTTAAAAGCAACCAATAACCCAGCAGGGTAAAACAGGGCAGTACTGAGAAAAGTTAGTATTACCTTCCAACCCACTCACTTATTTTAATGATTCATCAGGGAAACCCCGGTTGTTAAAATATACCTGAAATCTCATTAAATAGTAAAAAATAAGCATAAAAAGATTTCAGCTTTGAAACATGTGCCCATCAATTCCCCTAACAGAACCTAATAAGAGTGAATATATAGTAAAAATATATTTTTACTAAAAGATAAAATAAAGTGTCCTCAAAGTATCACATTATAATCAAGTATCATATGGGGGTCAGAGGGTGGGAGACATAGAGATAAGCAGATCCTACCAAAAAGTTATTTTTTAAAAAACTTTTTATAAAAAGAGGCGTAGAAAATTCATCCTAACCCCTAAAGCTTCAATGTAATCTCTGAGTACTAAAATACAATGTGGTATCAAATGCACTGTACAAACCTTCCAATCCTAAAACTACAGGCACCGACAATATTCTACATAATTAAAGAAAGTTTGGCGAACAGTAAGGAATGAATCAGATTCCTGAGCATTAGTGTGAATTAAAGATAATGCATAATGCAAAACTGATCATTCCTACATTATCTGACTGTGGACATACAGCCTAACATTTATGATAACTTATGTACTACTGTGTGTAATTAAATAGCAACACTAAAAATAAAAATCTTGGGTTCATACTGAACGAGATGTAGCTCTGTAATATTTTATTGCCCTCACAGTGCTATGGGTGTTCTCATTTCTTCAGCTCTGACTTTAGTTTCCTGTTGCGGTAATGAAGAACTAAGGATTTGTGCACCCAAACCAAGATTTGGTAACAAGACTTATATGCCATCCTGTTTGTGACACAGTTTAAAGTAATTTTCAATTGTGCTTTTCCAATTATATGATTTCCTATGACCTTTTATACAAGCTCTTGAAAAAATCATAATCTTATATGTATACATTGCTATTTAATTTTCCCTAACAAATATTTCATTCTTTCTCAACTTTGGACTTAACTTTCTGTTTAGAACTATCAGTCACTTATTCCATGACTTAAATTAATATAAAGTCTTGGTTATAACTGTATCAAATGCAAATTGAACAAATACTCAGAGGCACTGACACTATGACATCATTCACTTGTTATTAAATATGCCTAATTTTCCCAAGTAAATAGATGTGTATACACTACAAATTCATTGCCTTACATTTTTGTGAAGCTATATTCCACATTATACAGCAAAATTATAACTATGAAATTTTTTGTGAGAAGTTTACTAGTTTAATTTCACTGACAAATAAAATATCCTCTTTCAATTTTTCATTGCTATTAATTTCATGAATAATTTCAAACTATAAAAGTAGCAATGAATCAGTTCTACTGAATGCTAAAAGTATCTTCAATTTGCTGACATTTTAAAATGTAGCAGTATATTTATGAATCAATAGAAAATTTTACACCAGAAAACCATCTCATCACTCATTTGGACCACTGCATTACCCTTTTCACTAGGTCCCCATGCTGCCACACGATCTGGTTCCCATCATACCATTCGCCATAATCCAGCCACAAGAAATTTCCAAAATGCAAATCTGACCATGAGGTGACATGCTCAAAAACCTTCAAGGTCTCCATCACCTGTGGGTACAGCCCAAAGCCGCTACACACGGTTGTTAAGACCTGGCTTCTCTGGCCCTTCCTTCCTCTTCGCGATGGCCTTGCTTCTCCTTCTCCCCTGTGATTTCTCTTTCCTCACTTGCCCAGACTCTGCCTTGTGGGGATACCGAGCGCTCACACTCAAGCAGTTCCACTTCTGGGATTCCACACCTTTCTCTCTTCTTTTCCTTCAGCCTCTTAATATTCACCTCATGAAATTTCCTTAAAATTTCTGCTCATGAATCACCAATTCTATAAAGCCTTTCCCTGAACTTCTCTTAAAAAGGACCCCCTTCTGCTCTGTACACTCTCAGTTCTTGTTTTACTATCTTTCCATGGCCTGTTTCCCTCTGGGCCTTTGAAAATCCGCAGGACAGGGACGGTGCCAGTCTTTTCCTGGGAGCTTCCCAGGATCCGGCACATTGTGAATGTCACTAAGTTTTTGCAGAGTTCCATAAAAAATCGGGAGGAAATGGGAACTTGATGCTGCCTTTCAAGTAACATCGCTCTCACTGCCCACAGGTCCCGAGCATCAGGCAGCACTGTACCACTACAAATGATTTCCCATTACTCCCAAAATCTAAACTAAATCAAGCAGCTCGTATATTTAAACACATTTTACTATATTATCTTTCAAAGACTGATTCTCTTTTCTTACTGTTCACAGAAATGAGACTTTACTAGATTTTTTTTATGTCGATACAAGTTTATCTTAACCTACTAATAGAAGTAATAATGATAAAAAGAAATGGTAGAAACACCACCAATCAGCAATTGCATTCTGGGCCAAAGCAAGTTTCACAGCCTAAGAAAATGAATATCTGTGAGATCCATGAATTTTGAAAATCACCTGCAATTTTTTAATCTGCTTGATCTATCATCATCCTAGTTTAATACTAGCAGTGGAAGTCGGATAAGAAGCCAATTCCCTCACCATAAATCTGGAGATCCCATTTCACATTTAGTAATTATCCTTTTATTTAATGGGGAAGAAGAAAAGGCATTTTTAAATACTTTCTGCCAACAATTATTCATTTTATAAAAATTTGACAAGATGAATAATGTATTTGCTTTCTCAAGATGGCATTTCTCCAAGGCTTCTACCTTCCTGAAATGGGCTGCAAATCAGTCCAGTGGGAGAAAACTGGATTATCTCATCCATTCAGATATGGATACCTACGTAGAAAAGCCCAGGTGTATCACAGAATCATTGGTGGAAGGAATGCGGGAGCCACTGACCAATCACTTTTCTTTCATAGAGGAGGAAATAGAGAATTTGAGCATCACAGAGTAAATGACAGAACAAGGGCTTAAACCCAGGTCTTCTAACCCTACAGTCATGTATCTTTCCATTATACTTTATTGCAGGTATCTGGTAGGATATAAGTAAAAGGCATGTCCATTTTCTAGTCTTTGGAGCTTTTGGATTAAATATCAATGTTTACTAATTATTAATATGTAAGTTATATATAGTGCAGTATATATTTATATGCATGTAAAATATAAATGTCGGTATAAATGATAAATATATGTATCACATATTATATCTAATTATATAACTCCTAATAGTTTGTAAATTCAGGACATCAGTGGCATAAACCACACAATATAGTTATACAGAATATAGTTAGGGTGATAAAACTCAAAACTTTTGTTCTAATCTCTTGTAATTCCTTCCAGAGTTCTGCATAATCATCCTTTCCCTGAACCCACAGCTCTCACCCTTCACCCCTAAGCTCTAGACTAACACCTTTCCCATAGGGCAATAGGCCTTAATGACTAAGAGGGGAGAAAGACAATAACCAAGATTCATTTGGCAAGAATGGTTTGAAGTAGGAGGCAAGAGGTCAGCCAGAGATAGGCTCAGTCTATCTCGTAATCCAGTCCTGCCACCATCAAACAAAGTCTGAGTCTCCCTGATATAATAATCTGCAGTACTTCTTTCTACTTACCACTTGTAGGCTATATTTATATGAGTGACTATATAATAGCCATATCCTCTACTGGATATTAAGTTCCCAAAGGACAATGACCAGGTCTGCTTGCTTTCCACTATACCCTTAGCCCTTAGCAAACAGCAAGTGTTCAACACTCTGTTGATTCAATAAACCAAAAAACTCTTCGGCAATGGCCTTGACAATTTCTTGAACTTGTCCAAGACCTTTATTATTATCAACCACAAATAATCAGCCCTTCCTACCACTAATTACTACTTACTCTAATGGAGAGAACTGGATGCACAAATTCTATCACCACCTAAAATATAACAGGTGGCATCTGATTGTATTCAAATTGTCGCACCTCCTTCTAAGGAAAATAGTTCTGCCAGCAGCCCTACTGAGGGGTTTAGAAGCCACAGGCAACTAACTATCTTCTGTAGCCTTTCCAGACTCTACAAGAATATTTAACACAAGGACAGTCAAGTCTGTGACCTGGAAGGATTCAACCGGTTTAATCATTAGACAGGCATATTTTTCTTGGTCAGAAGCACTATCTTGCTACCCTACATTGGCTTCCATGCCAAATTTTAACTCAGACTTGGATTATGCAAGATAATTATAAATATACACACCAAATGAGTTTAAAATAAAATGACTAACAGATTCTTAACTATACTGGCGCTAGTGAGTCTCGCTCTAACATCTCTTAAGAACTTAATCCATCTTAACTAAATAAAAAATTGTTGAGAAGTTTCCCTCTCCAAGTGGGAGGCACATATCACATTTTCAGTTAATTTTGAAACAGGAATAGCAGGGTGACTCTAACACACAAACATTCTCCACGTCCTATTTGAAGTGCTGCAACCCAAGCAAACATGGGTGGTATTCCCTTGATGGGTTGAAATAAATGTCACCAAGTATAAAGTTCTGGATTTACTCACTTCCACTGAAAACTGAAAAGGACATAATCTCACAACTCAATCTATTTATCAGTGAGGGAAATCAACTTTCAAGAAATACAAAATCTTAACAGCTCAGGGGGCAAAAGAGTATCAGGTATACACTTGGGAGAAGAGAGAGAAATTTCTGGAGGGCTGAAAGGCTAGAAATAGATATCTTTAAAAGAACCGATGTTAGACACCCTTAATATTTTTAATACTCCCTTTATATTAGCAGAAGTCACCCTGCAATGACAGATTCACTTAAATGGTGTTAGGAAGTGGGAGGGAAAGCCAGTATTAGAATTTGTCCTTAAAGATCCACATCAGTAAAACCATGCCTTAAAGACGTATCAATTAAAATGTTTGGTGACACTTTTCTCATCTCCAAAGTTCCACCTAATTATAGAAATTTATTTATTAGAAGTAAAATTAGTTAAAAGTATATTTCTTCTATTTATGCATTGCAGCAGTCTTTTTCTAGCTGCCATGTATTTTTCAAAAATCTTTTGATTTGCCAGTGGCCTAAGACATTTTACTGATGGTTTAAGAAGCCAACACTAGAAAAACTTGGATGGATTCTAGAGATCATTAGTGATAAATTTTAAAAAGCCCAGAAACCCAGTTTAGACCAGGGCTGAGTAAGTCTGGGGCTAAGAGATGTGGTAATGAGAGCTGTATCACTATTTTTAAATATCACAAGGGGCATATTATTAGCTACCCACTATTATAAGAAAAAGAGTCAGTCTGATAATAATAGACTGGAATTTTTAAATCCTAAAGATATTTAGGATTGAGATTGTTGAGTAAAGAAAAGGCATACACAGGCAACAGTGTATTATTTCTAGAAGGTCTACTATTCTCCATAGTTTCTACAGAGGAAGCACAGGCTTGCCCATATCATCTGACACACAAGTTTCCACTGAATAAAAGATAAGTAGCAATAGCTCAAAGTTTCCTGATTGGAGCAAGCACTATGACTTTTATCTACTTAGTGGCCTTGTCTGTCACTATTATCTCTTTATCACCTGGTTTTTCAAGGAGACATTCCAATGATATAAATATTTTGTCTAATGAAGCAGGGACCCTACAGTACAGAATATTCTCTACAAACTACCCAAAGCCATACTCTGCATCCTCATCATCTCTTAAGGAAGTAATTTCACACTTTGCAAACAGTGTGTTCAAACAGAGTAAGGTTGCTTAGGAGTTAATTAATTCCCCCTTGCATCTCTATCCAGCATGTATATGCACCATATCTGGGACTGTTAAGTCTCTCTACTGGATTAATTAGCATTCACAGTTAACAAACAGCCTCAATCACTGTAGAGAGAGATTATAACTTAAACTCATAAAACTAGGTACATAATATCTTGCATTCCATATAACAGTTGCTCAAATGATCTTAGTAGAACTGGAGTAAAGAAATACTTATTCCCCCTTCGTTACTCTTGTCCGTTGTTCTAATGTCCCTTGCCCCCGCCTTACCTCCGAACTTAACTTGCAAGGACTAGATTGAAAATACCAGATAAACTCCTGCACATTGCACAGAGTAAATCCCTGCCAGGCACAATGTCACCTCTCCAAGGAGTACTTGCATGATACAAAGGAGCAACAGGTGATGGCAAAATTTCAGCCATCTGCAGAAGGGATGAGAATAGTTTGTGAATTAAAAGGATCTTTCTCAAGCCCTGAAGGCTGCCATCAACTCTACCAATGTACGAGGCTGGATTTGCTTTGAGGTATCAAAATGTCCTATCACACTTGAATGTAATACAAAAAGCCCAAAAAACTGTGCCTGTCTTTGGATGCAATAATTCTACTTCTAAGAATTAACCACGGAAATTATCAAGGATCTTTACTGTAGTCCTTGCCCCAAATTGAAAGCTACCAAAATGTCCAACAACTAGGAATTTCATAGTTAAATGATCAATGATCAAAAATCGTAACAAGAACATTTGTTGGCATGGGAAAACGTTTCCACCCTTGCATGACTGCATGCTATGAATACGTAAAAACATATGATGAAATGGGTATAGAAACGTGAGAGAACGCACATGCACACAGGTAGGCATAAATAATCATTTATGGTACAACTGTAGGTGATTTTGATTTTCTCTTCAGGTTTCATTTTATTCTTCAAGTTAACTTCACCGAATGTTTCAACTTGCACTTAAAAGAAACTACAAATTTTTCCTAACTTTAGGAAGAAGGCCAAATTGTTTGAAATAACAAACTACTTCCCAATTACTGAAGGCTTACTCCCTCCAGAAGCTTGCAGAGGGTTTTCAAATTATTCTACTATTGTTATAAAGAAACTTAAAAAACTAATCAGCAAGGGTTAAACTAATGGGGCTAGAGCTATTCACAAACACTATAATTCGGTTTTGCAAATACTGCTTGTCTAATGCATGAAATAAAAGTAATACCCGGTTAATTTTTTAAAGTATGTGAATTATTAAATAATTGTAAACAGATCAAGATTTTATTATCCATAAGGAATCTAGAGCTGGCACTTTTGACAGAGTGTGTTAGAAACTAAAATACTATTTTAGTACTTAGAGTTTTGAATAGGAACATTCATTGCGCAAACTCAGTTTTAAAGTTCAAATAAAATGTCAAAATTAATTTGTGCCCTGAATAGTTAGATACAGGTCTTGAAATAAGGGGAAATATTTAATTAAGGTGAATAAAATTGAAAAGAACTTCTAGTTTCACATTTAATCTCCAAAGTGTCTGTATTAAAAAAGTAGAAACCTGTTATTGTGTAATCATCCATATGTGCTACACATGTTAAAAGGAGGGACTGATTGTATAGTCAACTACTACAGATGCAATCTTTTAATTTTAAAAGACTGTCTCCTTTCATAATCACTCAGAGTTTTCCTATATTTATTGGATTTATATTCATCCAATAGGTGAATGGATACTCACTCAATAAATATTAACCCAATAGCAACTCAGACTTAAAAGAAAAATATTTTGAAATGGAACCTCCAGGTCCTAGTACTTTTTACAATTTAAATACCATGAAAACATGAAAAACATTTCAAGTGATAAGAAAGTATTATTCCTGGAATTGTTTTCCAGTGCAACAGTTTCATCATATTTCATTTTTAAAACCATCTACTTGGAAAAATCTAAGTTACAAACCTAGAGGGAAAACAACCTACCATTAAAAGTATAGAGACGATTAAGAACTAACCTCCAGGAAACACGGAAGTACTAACAAAAACATGAAATACCTAACTGCAACAATTAGGGGCAAGCTTATCATTTCATCTCTTTTTAAAGGGACACTAAGAACACACCTATCAACATATAACTTTCCATAATTTAAAATTAGCACGAACTTGATATGAAAAAGAAATCCTAATCTTAGGAAAGCACCATGTGGCATTTTTTAACTTTATGGCCACTTTGTTGACTCTCTGTCCCAGAGCAGATCACCTCCAGCATTAGTACTCTGACCTTACAGAAAAGTGACAGATAAAGTTTATGGTGAGAAAAAATGAGTTTTTATAGGTTTCCAAAGGGAATTCTTATAACACTAAAAGCCATATAATAATATTGATTTGATAACCAACTTTTTTACAGCCAAATTACAGACTTAAGATTTCTGGAAAAATATCCAAGTGAATTTGCAGTAAAATACAATAAAATAGAGACTTGGGATCATGACAGTCTAGGATCTCTTCACAAACCTTAAATATGCATATATAATAATGTTTTAAGCCAGATCTTCTTTAAAGTTTTCAGTGTTCCAAGATTTACCTTTTACGTTGGAACTGACTGACCCACCCTCCTAACCATTTATCTGACAACTCTAAGTTCTCACCTTTCTGAACAAATAATTTCCATGCCTCTTTCTAGTTTTTTCCTGTCTTAAAGGCAAAAGTACAGTGTACAGAAATGAGGATGATTTTCCTGGAAAATCATCCTCTAAAATCAATTAGAATATTCAAAATATTCCATTCTCACAAATGAAAGTAAGTTGCTTGCTGAAATGACAGTCTTCCATTTCACTGCCTTAAAAATTAAGCTGGCATGGATAATAAAAGTGTTTTCTGACTGGATATGCTTGGCATTCAAATATTTTTAAAACAAAAACGAATCCATAATTAGATTTCACAGGAGCAATCTATAGAAAATAGAATTTGTTTTTATTTTTCTGAGAGCAATACTAAAGATTTGATATTATAAAAGTTATAACAATAATACCAGTGCTTGCATAAATGTGTAAATAAACTGGCACTTTTGTGATTATTATCCTTTTCAGTCTGATCTTTACCATTCATTTATCAAATATTACTGTGCCTACTATGTGCCCAACATTGTTCCAGGGGCTTGTGGATAAATTAGGTGACAAAACAAATGTTCCTGTTATCACAGGAAATGTCTTTCTAATTGGAGTAAAAAGACAATCGTCGAGTTGACGTCCATCAGAAGGGCTGCAGGTGCTATAAAAAAAATAGCACAGGGTAATACAGGATAAGTCTTGCCAAGGCTTGGGGCTAGGAAAGGGTGGTATTTTATATAGGATTGTCAAAGAACACCTCGCCAACGAGATGACATCTAAACAGAAACCAGAAGAGGACGGGAGCTAAACAGATCTGTATCTAAAGCTTTCCAGGCAGCAAGCACAGCAAGATCCTGAGATGAACATGCTTGACATGTTCAGAGAGGAAGAAGGTCTGTGACTGCAAAGCTTAAACAAATTTGCTTTATTTAATAAGCATTTATTGAATGGTTGCATTTTTAAAGTTATGCCAAGTGTTTTGTGATATCAGGATGACGCAAGGTAGTTTCTACCTCAGAGCTGGATGTAATTATAATACAGAGTGATAAATGTTATAAAACATCTGAGTGGGTCTCAAAAAGGGACCAGGAGCAAGTTCTACTTGAAGACACCGAACCAATAAGCCAGAAAGAAAGTACAGAGGGCCAAGACCCCCCACTATAAGGAGGAGCTGAAGAACTGTGCAGATAACTCTTGGCTCCCTCAACAACCACCCAATCCCTTTCTCCTTTTACATTCTTCTGGAATCCAGGCTGAAATAACTCATCTGCCAGGTGGCATGTCCCATAGTATTCCAATCTGACACAGGTGGAAAGAAGGCTCAAAATTGAAAGCGCCCTCTATAATGTAGGAGCCAGGACACTGCTGCACAACTCGCCAAATCAACAACCCACAGGGCTTTTAGCTGACCTCCCTGGGACCTTGGATATCAGGTCCTCCTTCCCAGACCTTGTGCCCCCAGCCTCCCTCATCATCTCCAACCTCAATTAGGCCTCCGCTTCTGACTGTCCTCCCTATATGCCACTACATTTCACCTTGTCTCCATTCTTCTGAGACTTTTAGATACCTTGTGTCATTCCTCTACTCTAATACCTATGTGGGGTTATTTTTCTACAGAAGAGAAAATAATACTTAACAAGAAATAAGACCCCTAACAATTTGGTTCCAAGCTATTTAGCCTTAATTCCTGTCACTCTCACAGACACACCATGTACCCAATGTGTTTTAAAACATTCCCTACACATTTCCACCTCCGAACACTGTTACTGCATTCCTCTTCCCAGAACCCTTTCACTTTTACCACCTGTCAGACTCCTACATATATTTCAAGACTGCATTCAAATTCCATCTCATCTACAAAAGCTTAAGTCAACTGCTCATCCATATTTAGCCAGTCAGAAGCAATTATTCCTTGCTCTGTGGTACCACCAAACTTGGCTTCCACCCCATTTAGAGCAGTTGCCACAATCCTACCTATACTATAGTTATATAGTATATAAGTGTGTCTGTCTGCCCAACCAGATGTCACTTCCTTGGCAGCAAAGTTTGTGCATAATTTATATCCATTCATAATCCAGCAGAGTGCCTTATACACAATAGGCACTCAATTAATGTACTCTTGAATTCTCATCAATAGGCTACAGTAAGTCTTCACTTTATGAGAGAGAAGGAAAAATTTCCTGGTTTAAAGATTACAGCAACATCATCGAGTGAATTTTCCAGGCATTACCACTGCTTTTAGTTATTCAGGTAAGTTATGAATCACTAGAGAAATTACTGAATAAGAAGATAATGACAACAAAAAATTAACTATGAGTGCTCATAAGGCAGCATAAAATTAAAATGGAATGGGGAAATGTAAAGCATTAAGCTACCTGTATTAGGAAGCATTACCAAGGGAAACTAAAACAATTCATTTAACAGAATTGTAGTTCCTATGATGCACCAGATACTATAGTGATGGTGGAGAACACAAAGGTGAAAAAAGGGTAGAACATGTTTTTTTAAGTGCAGAATGTTGGCCCATAAATTATTCCCTCCAAAAGTATGACCAGAAGAGCAGCTTGAAGGCCAAAACAGACTATATCAATACCCATTCTGAGTCCAAATCTAGGAAACTATCTTGCCTATATTATGATTATGTAGGAACTCTCTCCCCAGGACTCCTTCTGAATGTTAAAAGGCCTTCCTTTATTTTCAGTGACTATAAACTGCTCAGATAGAAAATTTAAGTTCCAGATACTTGAATACATTCCCTGCTTGGAGATAAGTTCTATCCATGCACAGGTTGTTTTAGTAATTAAGGTACCAGCAACTCTGCCACCATGAATGAAAAAAGGAGGAATTTATTAAAATGGTGCTATATAGGGAATGTTGTATGGGAAATAGTGGATAGTTGTTTTCTTTGTCCTCTGAGGCCAAAATAACACAAACAGAATGGAAATATAACAAAGGGAATTTAAGTTAGGCATTGGACGAGTTGTGAGACACTGAGTCACACAATCAAGGTACACTCAGCCATTTCTTCTGCAGATTTTGAATTAAGAGGTAGACTGGGGATCCCTGGGTGGCGCAGCGGTTTGGCGCCTGCCTTTGGCCCAGGGCGCGATCCTGGAGACCCGGGATCGAATCCCACATCGGGCTCCCAGTACATGGAGCCTGTTTCTCCCTCTGCCTGTGTCTCTGCCTCTCTCTCTCTCTCTCTCTCTCTCTCTCTCTCTCTCTCTGTGACTATCATAAATAAATAAAAATTTAAAAAAAAAAGAGGTAGCCTGCTTTCCTCTAAGATAGTTCACAAAGCAAGCAAATATAAAGATGACTTCTTAGGGTTTCTTGTGGACGTGTTTTTCTATTGTAAGTTACTATTTCCATATGTCTTGGAAAAACAGGAAGCTGTCACTCTAAGAATTAAGAGAAATACCCCAAATGCCATCTGCGATAAAATGTGATACGGTGTGCTCTTGGCTATAAGGCTACCAAGGATCTAATAATTCCTTCTTGCAAATTAAGATCTATAATATAAATTATCAAATTACCCGATTGCCATGTTAATAAGTTCAAACTTTTTCTTCAAAAATCAGATCTTAATATATGACAATTGCAAGACAGCCTTATTTAAACAATAGTCTATGCAAAAAGTTAAAAATAAATTATATTTATATTTACTCATGGAGTAATACACTCCAACAAAAGCACTAGTACTAAGTCATTTTGAGGATTTTCCTATAATTTTGTACCTGAATATCTTCCACTCAAAACAACTTTGACAATTTGATGTTCCCTTAGCAAAAACAAGTAAGTCAGTAAAATGTAGTCCAGACCCAGCAACTGCACTATTAGGTATTTATCCAAAGGATAAAAACAGTGATTCAAAGGGGCGTCTGTACCTCAATGTTCATAGCAGCAATGTCCACAATAGCCAAAATATGGAAAGAGCCCAGATGTCCTTCAACAGATGAATGGATAAAGAAGCTGTGGTATATATATTCAATGGAATATTACTCAGCCATCAAAAAGAATGAAATCTTGTCATTTGCAATGATGTAGACAGAACTAGAGCATATTACGCTAAGCAAAGTAAGTCATTCAGAGAAAGACAAATGTCATATGCAGAATTTAAGAAACAAAACAGATGAACATAGTAGAAGGGAAGGAAAAATAGGATGAAAACAGAAAGAGAAACAAACCATAAGAGACTCTTAACTCTAGGAAGAAACAGAGGGTTGCTGGAGAGGAGGTGAGTGGGGGGATGGGGTAACTGAGTGATCAACATTAAGGAGGCAGATTATGTAATGAGCAGTGAGTGTTATAGGCAACTGACAAATCACTAAACTCTACCCCGAAACTAATAATACACTCTATGTTAACTAAATTGAATTTAAATTTAAAAAATAAACAGAGGAGCAACAAAAAAAATAAAATAAAATGTAGTCCATAACCTTTTACAAGTTAAAAATACTACTGTATCCTTTATATGCATAAATGATTTACACCAATAATAGTACAAATATATTTCTCAATATTCATCCATTCATTTATTCACCACGGGTTAACTGAGGGTCCTTATGCAGGCACTGTGCTAAGAGTAAAGACACAAAGACGACCCAATTATAGTTCCTGTCGTCTGACCCAGAAATAACATTACAAAACCAAAACATATGTACTTGATGTCCAAAGAGAAGCAGCAACAAACTACTATATACACCAAGTACCCAGAAAGTTCAAAGGTTCAAGCAACTAATTTATACAAAAGAATTGAGAACTATGGCACATAACTTTGGGACAGCCTACTCGATATGCACTCCGATTCTTCTTCTCCCTGCCTTCCTCCAAAATAGAAACAAAATGGCTATAATACTTTTTCTCTTATGCTAGAGGTAGTTTATGTGACACACTTTCGGCCCAGGAGATATCTCCAGTGAGCAGACAATCCTTTCCGAAAAAAGAGAAGGGGAGAGAGAGAGAGAGAGAGAGAGAGGAAAGTGCTTCTGAGCATCCTTCACTTTTCCTTCTGCTTGAAGGTAAGCACAATTTCTGGGGGTATAAGTCATCTGTGAAATAAAAGGCAAAAATTATATGCTAAGGATGAGGGAGGAGATGTTACCTGGGTCCCCAATGGCATCAGTTATCTGTGAACTAACTGCCTCCAGACTTTTTATGACACGAGACCAATAAAACTCTTCCTCATTTCAGTCACATTCAGTTAAGATCTTCTAATACCTGGAGCCAGAGGCATTTTTACCATACCAGAAGCTGCAGCAAAGAGGAGCTATTTGAGTTAGACTATCTAATTTGATTAAGGCTATGATCTAGTTCTTCCTAGCTAAAAGAAATAAAAAACAATTTTAAATTTGCATTTCTACAATCTTCAGGAGTGTATATTACTCAGATAAGCATGGTCTAATTCCTCCACATGAATCCATTTGTTGCATAGTCATTACAGGATTTGTATTTCTCTTCCTAACTGATCCTCAAACCCGTAAAATAACATTTTTTATAGTGTGGTATGTATCACTCACGTACACAACATACATACACAAAAAAAATAGTCAAAGGTTAGGAAGAAAGGAATAAAGAAAGAGAACAGGAAGAGAGAAGGAAAGAGGAACCTAGCTTATTTCAAAGTATAAACTATGTTTTCAATTGTGTGAGCACTTTAGAAAGCAGCTTCTGATTAAAAGAAAGACCACAAGATAACAATATTTTTTAAATAGGAAAAACTTCCTCTGCAACTTGAAATCAGTTACTGTTTTTAAATTTTTTTCAAAATTGAAAAAATCTATATCCCAAAAATATGTTGCATCCAATTTACCATCAGTATTATTAAATTATTGTGCTATTCCACTTAATGTCTAGTAAGCTCCTTAAGGTAATTCCCTCTGTAAGGTTTCTGTTGGACAGATTTTGAATGTGTACCATTCTTGGAATAATTTCAATCACAGAGAGCTGGAAAGATTCATTAATTTCAATCACCATCAGCTCCATAAGCCACATATACTTTTTCTGCCTTTTTTGTTAAACTATATTTCACTGCGGCCATTCAAAAGGAAATTACACATTCCAATAACATTTGAGTTCCTCTCAGTTACCCTTTCAGTGGTTCAGGGTAATGATAGAGTAAAGAATCATGCTCTTCACAGGCTCTCCTTTTTCTCCTCCCTCATTTGGTAGAATTTCAGCTTCAAATCTCTTGTGCCAAAAAGCAATGGGTAATGTCTAATGCTCTTCTCTAACAGTAGCTTACTTTGGAGGGAAGGGGAGTGTGAGTCAGGAGAAATCATCTCATTCCCAGCTTTTAAAGAGTCTTAGCATATGGGATAAGCAATCTCTTATCCCATTTTCCTAAAATAGAATTATGGAACCATAATAGGTCAAGTGGGGAGGGGGACTGGTGGGGGGATGAAAAGGAATGAGAAACTTTTCAATAATCTCTGAGTAGGGGTAATGGTTAAAAGGGTGAAATTACTGAAAATTCTACCCCTAAATTCTCACTGAAATCAGTCAAAAGAAAAACCTATATATTCATAAAACCTGGGGTTTATATATTTTTTTGCATTACTCCTAGGTAGAAGCTTCCTCTGTAAAACAGATAAGAGCAACATTCCCTTCTTCATGAGACTACAAGAATGACATAATAAGGATAATAAGTATAGTCAGATAACACGAATTCCTTCATTTAAAAACCAGCATTCAAAGGCAATCTTGTACAATCCATGTGAACTCAAAGCATATTCAGAGAATGACAAGCCTCCTTTGTTTATATCATCTCAACTTCAATTTCATCTGCAGTTATCTCCTTTAAAACAAGTATTTCTGGGGCCCTTACATGATATGAAGTCCTTTTTCTCGGGCCCATTTTTATTTGGTTATCTTTTTAGGTGCACTAAAGATTGAGTTTACAATAAACTGAACAGACAGCGTACAAAAGGCTTTTAGAACTATACCATATGGTCCAGGGAAGGGAACAATCTGGACGATCCCCATTTCAATCTGCAAGCTTGTCCACCTCTATAACACATTATACCACTGTAATAAAATATTAAGATGGAAACGTAAAAGCGAAAATAGTCTATCTTTAGCATTACCAGGCAACCGCACTTCTGAGAATTTACTGATAAACTTAATAAACATTTACTTTAATTTATATTCTGGAATTTTGGTATGCAACACCAGGCATAGAAACCTAGGCCACTATTCACTAGAAACAATATTTCGGCAGGGATATGTGTGGGTATTCAACTTATGCTTCAGAAATTTGGAAGGAAAAAGAAAACAAAACACTTTTACAGGGGGCATATTGGCAGGGGCTGATGTAACAGATGACACATTCTTGGAAATCAAATAAAAGCAATAGGGAAATACCCATTGCTGCCTGGTGAAGGCCTAATCACATGGACACAGCTGGAACCAATGTAGATCATTCATTAATAAAACTGTATTGTAGTAGCCACTTTTTGATGCATTTCAATTGCTGCTGTAGCCAAATCTCTGTATTTCTTTGTTTGCTTGTTTGTTGAATTTCTTTGTTTTAATGGGAAATATGGGAAGATTTAGGGCAGAGGAAAAAGAAAACACACACACACACACACTCCTGCTCTCATGCTAAAAACGACACTAGCTCAAAAAGCTAAATGTCACTTTACCTTGCAATGTACTTACACTATCAGCAGCTTAAAATATGCAGTGTAAACCTGAAAAGGGGGAACTCATATGGTACTATGGATAAAAAAGTGAGCAGTGTGAGATGCCACAGAAAACATATGACATACTCGTGACAGTAGTCTACGGAATGATAATATGGGCAGGGGGAATTAAAATGTATCAAAAATGAGGGGAAAATCAAACAACTGAATTAGCACATACACTTTTATACAACACTCTGTAATGAAATTTAACACTGAAGTGTGTAAAATGTGCGTGAGGAAAAATGACTAATACTTTTGACCACATAAACTTAGAAATCAGTATTTGCTATTATGTGTTACCAACAATTGATAACAAACAAAATATTCAAACCACCTACCCAGGAGTCATATTCAAAACCTATGCAGATATTCAAATGAAATAAAACACCACTCATAATTACAAACATGATATTTAATATAATAAAATGAAATCCTAGTTAAAATAAGAAATTTAGTATTTATCCAACTTTGTTGGCATCCCAAAAAACCTATTTTTCCATGTCACTACAAATATAATGATTAAGTTACTATACAGTAATTCCTCCAAACTGTGTAACATCAAACTATAGATATAGAATCTTTGATGTGTTCTGAATTAAACAAAACTGTAGAATTTATTACTTACAGAAATGAAAAACTCAATAGCATTTACCAAAAAAAAAAAAAAGAAATACAACTGCTCAAACACTCAAAACATTACAGGTCTTAAATATATTTCTACTATGCCTCTGTGGATAGTTAGAATAAACAAATAAATACATCAATTCCTGTTGCAATTCATAAATCACTGAAAGATACATTCCTACCACAGAAAAGACAAAGGGCTTAATTGGAATAAAAATTATACCACTGGAGAAAACGTATTTAAAGTCGATGCATAGCATTTACTATGCAGTGAACATTATTGAATGGATGTGAAAATAGAGAGTAAGTTTTTGGTCTCTATTATCACACGTTGGCACAGAGGATTCAAGACAGTCGCGCACTTCATTGGACCAAGAGAAGAAAGTTTCACTAACTTCCCTTCTAAAAAATATCATAATTCTGAAACATTAAATATTGACCGAAAGACTTAATTGATATAACCTAACAGGCATCCTACCCAGATTCTTCTTAGCTACTATACTGAAATAGGTACTTAAATACAAGCTTAAAAAAACAGCACTGGGGGGAATGGAGAATTGTAGCATTTATTAACATGTGCATTATACATACGAAGCAATGTGAGCACTTGTTTGTTTTGTTAAATTAATGAGCCAATATGTTGCTGAACCTGTCTTGAGAATGAGAGAAAATAACAGGTGAGTTTATTTAATGCATAATTCTCCTATACCTGTTTTCCAAACCCTTTTCATGATTTTGAAGCATTTTCTAAATTAAAAATAAATCTCTAGGGAAGAAAACAACTCTTATACTGTACAAGTTGATCTTAATTTATCCATAATAGATATATTTCCCCATGTATAGGGCATATAAAAATGCTTCACATTAATAATTCTAATAGGAAGCACTAATTTACTTTTTTTTTGTTACATGTGTCACACTGTCACAAAAAATCATGAGTTTTCCTCCCAAAGTAATTTTTTATTGCCAAAAATCATTGACAATTTTTAAAAATAAAAATCAGTGAAAATAATATCCATCTATCCATCTCCTCAGAAAACATATTTTGCCTATTTAATTATTCTTATCTTGATTGCAAAACACTAATTTTTAAAATAGACCACTTGAAAGTCAGTCATTTGTTTTTGCTTAATACAACAGAAAGCACATTTACATTTTGAGGAACATTCCACAAAATTTCACAGAATGCTTGCTAATAGTGAAAACCTAGTCTCCTGCTCAAGTCATCACTTAAAATCATAAAGCTATGTTTTCACACCCCTTGTAATAATAGGTCGCTAGCCATTATTTAGAAAGAACTGTGAAACCTAAAAACCCTATGTTGTACCTTGCATTTTCATTGCAAAGGAAAAAATTTTAAATATACATCTTTATATTTCATGGAAGTTCACTTGCTCACCTGGCAACATTTATCAGACATTCAAAAAAAAAAATGAGTATTCAATCTGCAAAATCTATGAGCCGACCTTCAGTTTTAGACAAAAATAGAAAACAATGGGCAGACTTTTTGGTCTCAACAAGAGATACCTTGGCTTAAAAATTCGTATTATACAAGCAAGTATCATTCAAGAGTTTCCATTCAAATAATAAGCCAAGAAGGAAGACAAGATTCCAACCAATCAAAAATACTATGTCAACATGACCAAAGTTAGCAATATTCAGAAGGGTTTTCTAAAAAGTGGCAAAAATGCAACCGTGAAGGAAATCTCTAGGAGCTGGCAGAGGGAAATCTAACACAAGCTTCTAGAAGGAACAATGCCATTTAGTAAACGTGGAGGTTGTGAGGAGAATGACGTTTCTATTTAAGAAAAACTTGCTTTGTTTTTTTACGATGGTGTTCTACATGAAGAAAGAGGAAAACGAAGGAAAAGAAATGGGATAAGGAGCAAAGACTACGGCTGCTTGCCTTCCTTCAGTGGTGCTGGGAGGGTAGACCCTCTGCCTTATGAAAACCACTGCCAGAACCAAGCTACACAAAACATTTTGGCTGCCAGCCTAGAACAGTGCCAGGCTGTTTTTTATTTCGTGCTAGACTCCCTCAATTGAGACAGTGTGGGATTGTCACTTTGATGCACATAGAGAACAAAGAATAATATAGTACGGGGTTGGGGGGTGGATTTTTTGCCCCTTAAAGTCAGGTTAGCATTTTGTTTTGTTTGACAAGTCTTGAAAAGACTCAAGAAACAAAAGTTATGCTGAAGAACCTATCAATTGCCTAAAGAAATTAGATTCAGTACAATATTGTCGGCAGTTAAAAGCCACATGAGGGATTAACATTTTTTAAAACTCACACTTAAAAGGAGTCCAGGTTACATACTTACCTGCTTAAGAAGCCAGAGACCAAGAAATATGTGATTCCCAATCACATGATGTTATCTAAAATCTGACAGATGAAGGAAGGCCATAAAATTAGGCAAAAAAAGAACTAATAGAAGTGTTACAATTTTTAGGTCACTATTCAGAGGTAACTGTGTCAGCCGTTATTCTGACCTTGATTGCTCCAAAATTAAATAATCTGATTAAAAGATTATAACAGTAGAATCTGAATATTCTACTTTTATGACATTATAGGAAAATAAGTGATAAATGATCAAAAATGTTTAAAGGATTAAACCACAAATCATCTAGAAGGTTCTCACAGACACAAACAGGAAAACCATCTCTTGTATCCTACTCAATTCTGTATTAGAAGCAAAGCTAACACAAATGAGAAAGCCAAGTGTGTGCTGTTGGAAGCTTCAGCCAAATATCCTACCTGAATCTGGTGACTAAACACACCAATAAGCCATTAGCTCCTAGAGGTCTGACCCTTTTCTCTCTAATGCACAAGATAAGTGGAGGTAGAAGTCCATTTTCTACAAACCAAATGAAAAGAAAAAATGAACTGTGACAAGCCCAGATCCCATGCTGGCATATTTTACACTAAGCTCAGCATCATCTAGAAGCAGTATGCTTCTCCCTGCCAATCAGGGCAGGAAGAAAGTTGTGAAACTAATACAGCACTGATGAATAGCAGCAAAGGTCCACTAGTCCCTTCCTCCTGCCCATTTCCATGGAATCAGCCGTTAAAAGAAGACCAACGACTGTTACAGAAATAGCAAGAACTAAAGCACTTGCCTCACGTGTTACAAACACAGGCGTGGAGTGTCACCACCTGAGCCTACCTAATTTCCAACAAAATGACCCCCTGCCCAGTTTTGCTCATGGCCACAGATTCTGAAAGAAATGATCAGTGTTGGGAAAGGCGGTGGGAGAGTGAGAATGCGGAAAAGAAACCAAGGGAGAATGGTGGCCAAATTGCAAACAGTGCACAGTGCATGCTTCCCTGATTATTCAAATTAGTGCCGTGCACAATACTTGGGGAGGACAAAACCTGTAATACGGGTTTCAGGTACAATGATTTCCTCTGGGTGGCAAGGGCCGGTCTGCCATAGAATCGACAAATGCATTATTTTGCTCCTCACTGTTCTCCTTTCACATTTCCTTCCTTTCGTCTGGGATATACCGTTGATGTTATTACTGCAGGGGACACTGATAGTTGTAGGCAAGTCATTCATGTCTTGCCAAAGTGGTCCAAAGAATGATGTCTGGCTGGCTTTAGTTCAACAAAGAATCTGACGCAAAACTGGAAAGTAAAAAGAATGAAAGGTGTAGAAGAAGCTAGATGATAACATGCTTTTTCTGTTTATTAATGATGCAGATGAAATAAGGGAAAATCTAGAAAAAGCAGCCAAGCTGACTGAATTACAAAGAAAGATTAAAGGAGTTAAATGTGTATAACTTGGCTGACAACCAAGGAACAATATGAGAGCTGTCCACAACTCTCCAAAGTATATACATAAAAAGAAGAGCAGGGAATTTTTATCCGCTATAGAAGTGTGAATATATGAAATAATAATGAGATAAAATTAAAATAAAGAAATCTGACTTCAAGCAGCAGACGAAGTAATCTGGCAAAACTTAAGAATGGCTGCTTTCTCCTCTTTAGAAATATTTATCATCTCACTGACCCATACTGCAGTAGAGAAAGATGAGAGGAAATGGCTGCAGACTGACAGAGGACTGAATCGATGGAGAAATTAAAATAAAGTCCCATTTGCTTACCTGATGATCCAGATGTACTGATTTCTCTCCACATATATCCAATCTGACTGATGCAGAGGTACCTGTGAGATCAAAGGACATATGATGTTATCTTCAAAATAAGCCTAGCCTGAATTCTGAATCCTGACCTGGATAAGTTTACTTGAATGACTTAGTAGTCTGAGTACTGGATATTCCAAGATGGGGGGAGAACCTCTAAGGAAAGGGAGATGTTTTGAGTCTTAACTAATAAGAGCTTTTTCTTCCCCCACAATCTTTCCATGGTTTCCCAAATCAATTCTAACTCAAAAACAAGAAGAAGAATTCAGATTCAAGGTCCTTATTAACCTTGGTACATGGATGAACTTTAGGAGTCTATGCACTTCTGAACCATATATGTAAAATTTGTGGAGTTATGCGAATGGATGTCTCTCTGGAGATAAGGTTAATAGTTTGTCAGGTTTGCAAAAAGTTCCATAATCCAGAAAAACTGTCATGAACCTCTGCTGAGGACAGTTCGAGATCCCAGAGACAGGCTGGAATGCATATGGATGATCAGTCTGGTTCTGAGGGAAACAATGGAGGTACACAGACACTTCTGTATCTGGGGTGAATACCTTAAGAACTACTTTCTCAGGGAGCATTATATCAGGTTCAAATTGTTACTTAATTTACACAGCCTTGTGTTCTCTGCAAGCCATGCACAGTGAAGAGAGCAAAATCCTACCATATACCCAAGGGTGGATATTGTGACTTTCCTGTTCTGTATATATTAAAGTCAGAACCCTTAGGTTCATCAATATTCACAGGCTCAAAACTAACAGTAACTCACCCAAAAAGGACCCTATAAGACACACAATAAGGAAGGGCTAGCAAAGCAATAAGAAATGTGGCTCCCAAACAGTATCCATAGCAGAAAATCACAGGATTGCTAAGTGAATCTCTTAAAAGAATTATCTTAAAAAAAAAAAAATTCATGAGAGACACAGAGAAAGAGAGAGGCAGAGACACAGCAGAGGGAGAAGCAGGCTCCATGCAGGGAGCCCGACATGGGACTCGATCCCGAGTCTTCAGGATCAGGCCCTGGGGTGAAGGTGGCACTAAACCGCTGAGTCACCAGGGCTGCCCTAAAAGAATTATCTTTAACAGTAGTCACAGAGTCCGAATAACCCATATCAGAAAGAACTCAAGATGGAAAACCTTCCAGGCACCAACTCTGAATAAGACTAAAACATTCACAGCTGTAGAAAGAATCCTGAGCTGGAGTGTCACCAAAAGAGAAAAGGAAAAAAAATAAAAAATTTAAAGGATAAAAAAGATAAGGGAAAGGCTGAGAAGATATAAATCAAGTAAAAAGGAGAAAACAAAACAAAACTTTTGAGACGACTTATTACAAATAATGATCTTGTAGGATATTTTCTAGAAAAATAATTTATTTTGACATTCACCCCTGAGCATCTACCAGGCATTGCCCTGATTGTTAGGATTTCAGCAGTGAACAAGACAGGAGTTTAATTTTGGGAAGGGGAGGAAGGATGCAGGGGGACATATACATCAGCAATCTCATTTCAATACATGATATGAAAGAAATAAGATGATGTGACCGAGGCATAGGAGAATGGCCTACGTCTATCTAGTATGTCACAGGGATGTTCACTCCAATTCTCAAAGTTAGTCAGGGTCTTAGGGAATGGAGACTGAGAAAGGACCATAGGGACAGCTAATCCAACCTCTTCATTTCAGAGACGAGGACAGGAGAGCTATTCTGGAAGACAAAGTATCACAACCTCATTATCTCCAAACATCAAAACACATACACCTAGACTGAGTTATGATTTTATGATACACTCTCTGCCTTGAGAGGAGAAAGCCTGAGAACAAGTAACTAAACAGCATTTCTGAATCTTTTAGAAAACTGGCAGATGCTGTGCACTTTGTAACCTTAAGATGTAACACAGAACCACATACTATCCAAATTCTTGGCAGGTTCCATTCTGTTGTTGTTGTTTTTTGTTTTTTGTTTTTCAAATCATTTTTCTCTTCTACAGACAAATTTGATCAATTTCTGCTGTTAAAGAAGGCAGGCAGTGTAGAGACATGATAGCCAACTTCCAAAACGGCCCCCAAATCCTCACCCCATGAAATTCATGACTTTTATAATTCTTTCTCACTGCATGAAGTTTGGTTTGAACAAAACCAGAATGCCCTGGAACTGATGGTTTCTTGACTTCTGAGGCTAGGTCCTAAAAAGCGTTACAGCTAGCTCCTTGCTCTATTGGATCGCTCATTTGGTAAAGTCAGTTCCACATCATGAGAACAAACAGCTCTATGGAGCAGTCCACATAGCTTCTTGCCAAATAGCCAGAATCAACTAAACAGGCTTATGTGTGAGGCACCTTGTAGGTGGATCACCCAGGCTGCTCAAATCTTCAGGTGACTGTTGCCCTGGGTCAATCTTGACTTCAATTTATGACAGATCAGAGTCAGAACCACCTAGGCTGCTCTCAACTTCTAGCATGCTCTCTAGCTTCCTCTACAATAGGACCTTCCAAGCTAAAAACTCCATTTCTCAGATGCATTTGCATCATGTAAGGACCCAGACTCAAACTATCAGAAAAATCCATCTGGGACCTTAGAAAATAGAAGTGAGTAAGTCAAGGTGCTGACCTTGACTTACTCAAATGAGATCAAATTTTGCAGTGAAGGCATTTTGTTCTTGTGGGGCTATCAGCTAGTCTATTAAATGATCTCTCGTACCATGGGTTCCAAATAGCAAGTGAATCTACTAAAATAGTAGAAATGGAGGTTTTCCTTGGCTTGTACTATTCCTAGCTTTATAGTAATAGTCAAGGTTAATTCCTTGGCACTTTTGGAAATTAAGTAGTGTATAACATATCCCTTTTTGCTTAAACTAGCTAGCTGTCTGCAACTTAAACTAACCGTTGCCTACAACAAAGACCCCACTCTATCATATACAAATTCTCCTGTCTCATAATGTTTTCACTCCGATTTTGTAATTCAGTCTCTTATGTTCCATAACTAATTCCTCTGCCCGTGTACTGAACCCTATTCATTCGTGCCTTTTCTAAAAACTCACTCCTTCATTCTCCTTTTCCTCTACCTTCAACCTTTTTCTCTCCATTGGCTCCTTCCCCTAGCAACTTCTTTCAGCACTACCAACTACTCTTCCAAGCTTCATAAAACAACAATACAGACCCACTGCCTTCATTTGAACTCCCATGAAGTCTGAACTACTACATCGTGGCTTCCTAAGCCATCACTCTACTGAAATAGCCATTGCTAAGGTTTGTTAATAATTACCTACTTTCACTCCTCACTCCACTAGACTGTGGCATTGGGCAGTCTTGCCCACCATGCTTCCTTGAAACTTCCTCACATTGGTTTCCAAGGTGTCCCCATCTTGCAGTTCTCCTCCAGTCTATAGGATGTTTTCCCTATTTTAACCTGGCTCCTTTTCCAAGAATTCCTTAGAGCTTTACCCTTAGGGTTATTATTATTCTGTCCTTGACTTCAAGATTTCAATTATCATCTATATATCTGCTGATCACTCCCAAATCCAAACCTCTCCCATTGCTCTCTTCACACTACAAACTTATCACTTCTGTCAGCCTATTAGATGCATCTGGTTTTATCAATTGTTATAAAATAGCATAAAACCCTCCCTAACCTAAGAGGACAAATTTTAAGGTGGTTTATAGAGTCTAACCGTGTTAATACTGTAACCACTAGCCACATATGCCTGTTGGACATGGAAATGTGCTATAAGGGGAATATACACAATAGATTTAAAAGACTTAATGGAAAAATAAGAACGTAAAATAGCTCAATAATCTTATATTGGTTACATGTTGAAATGATAATAATTTAGATATATAGGCTTAAATAAAATGTATTAATAAAATTAATTAAACTTATTTCTTTTCATCTGTTTAATGTGGCTACTAGAAAACTTTAAATTATTGCATTACAATTCTATTGAACAGCACTGCTGTACACACACACACACACACACACACACAATGAAAAAAAAATACACACTATTCTCAACCAACAAGGGAAGGAAAGAGAATTGATTTTGGTTTTTCTTTATACTCAAATCACCCTCACATTCAAAACTTACTATTTTATCTTGATAGCTTATAGATTCATTCTTAGTGTTTAAAACAGAAAGCTATATCCTAGAATGAAGATTTATAAGGTTTCTTAAAATATATACAAATATATTTAAAGTTTTAATGTTAAAAGTGCTAAATTATATCCCATAAAAATCAAATATAATCACAACTATATCATAAAAATACAAATAGCTAACATTTGATAGGCACTATGCAACTGTTATATAATTTAATCATCATATCTCTAAAAGAGATGAAATTGCTACACCCCATTGAACAAAATAAGAAACCTAAAGCAGAAAGAAGTAACTTGCCCAAGGTCATGTTCTTAGGCCACAATCCCAGCAATCTAGCTCTAGATCCCATACTTCCAATCAGTCCCTTTTGCTAACTCGAGAGAAGTAAAATTTAAAAGAAGAAAATGGCCTCAGATGGTTCCCAACACTCAAAATTATACACTCAACTAAGATCAGGAAAAATAAAAAGTCAAATTAAATAAAACAAATATGAATACAAATATTAAAGCTCACAGAAAATGGAAATTTAGAAGTAAAACTAGGTGAGCAGAGGAGACTATAAGGATGTAATAAGGAAAAAAAAAAAACACAAAGGAATCTGCTCTGAGCCTAGCACATACAAATGAAAATTCCTCAAGAACAAAAAAGCATTACTGTGTGGACGTAAAAACAGTAAGGGCTTCAGAAACACCACATGCCCACTAAGGCTACAGAGCAAAGGCGGAACCTGACACATACCCATGGAACCTCCCAGGGACTCACATGTAATTCTGCTTCACAAAATACAGGGGAGTGGGGTTAGGACAGATCTTAAATTAATTTCAATGTTTAGAAAAAGCTAATAGGAATAATACATGGGGCACCTGGGTGGCTCAGTCAGTTGGGGGTCTGCCTTTGGCTCAGGTCATGATCCCAGGGTCCTGGGATCAAGCCCACATCAGGCACCCTGCTCTGCGGGGAGTTTGCTTCTCCTTCTGCCCCTCACCAACATTCATGCTCTCTCTCCCATTCTCCCTCAAATAGAGAAATAAAACCTTTAAAAAGAAAAGAAGGAAGGAAGGAAGGAAGGAAGGAAGGAAGGAAGGAAGGAAGGAAGGAAGGAAAGAAGGAAGGAAGGGTGGGAGGGAGGGAGGAAGGAAGGACGGACTCCTACCTGGATAAGGCTATATAGCCTATATTTTTAGGTACAGTTTGGCATTTTTAAAAAAACTTCCAAAATACAATGTTCACAAGGTAAGTAGATAAATCAACATATGAACAAAAATAAATAAATAGATAATATAGGTCTACATGTGTCTAGAAATACACACACATATACACACACACACTGATTACATGTGTATAAAGAAAGTATTAAGGGACATAAGAGAGAGATGTCATTGCCATTTTCGCTTTTTGAATTTGAATCCAGTAAACACAGTGACTATTCAAAAGTTTTTAAGATAACCTTAAAGTCCAAAATAAAAATAAATAAAATGATGCTGAATAGGAAAAGGTAAGGAAATCTATTTATTTATGCATATATACCTGTATAGAGAGGGTCCTTGATGGAAAAAGGGCTGTGGACTTCCAGCCTCAATAAAAGACTAGCATTCCATCTTCACACATCATCTTCACCCCCGTTCTCCACACCTCACTATCCACCACCAGAGATACACAACACACACCAATGAACAAAGGACATTTTAACTGCTACTGATGTTGTTCAAATATTCTATCTCTGAGAGCCAGAGTCCTTAAAAACATCCAAAAAGGCAGATAAAAGCACTCAAAAAAAGAAAAAAAGAGGATTATATTTCTATAAAATATAGAAATACATTTTATAATTTCTAAGTTTATTTTCTCCAAAATCCACTTGAAAATCAGAGATGCAGAAGATCGATGCTATAAAGCTTCCCACACCTAAAAGTGTAACTATTACACCATTTGCTTTAAACTTACAAACCAGATTACCTGTAATTCCAACCTAAGAGGGCAACTCTCAGTCCTTTTCTTTTGAATGTGAGGATGTTCTATGACATCTGTCCTCTCACTGACCGGAAGTGATGCAGCAGACTGAGCCAGGGGAATAACCCATTCCTTTCTCCTTGACGAAGTGTCTTCTCTCCCAAAACTCTAAAGCTCTAGAGTCTAGACTTCCAAAATGATGAGTAAACATCTTTAGTCAGGGATGTAGTAGGCCCTTTCCTTTAAACTTCTTGCTAGTCAGAACTTTCCACAAAATCTACCAAAAAAAAAAAAAGGCTCATTCGCCTTAATTCCCTTTGTGTTGCCATCATTCATTGCCTTCATTTTTAATTTAGTGGTATTTTTAGCCAAATGAAATGAAATACAGTCAGTTTTTCTCAATCTGTCTCAGCTCTACTCTTTATCTTCTGGGACCCAATTCATGTGATCCTTTAACAACTATTTATTTCACACCAAACTAGATATCTCCCTAAAGCTTACCAATCTAGCCTCCAGGCATATTTCTTAAATAAAAGCAGTAGATCTTTGTAAACCTAAAATTTGCATACTAAAGGAACAAATCAACTATCAAAAGACCTAGTAGTATATAGCAGTTGCTCACCTCCAAGCAGAGTTTAAAATTCATTTCAATTTATTATTTTTTTAAAGAAACAGCTATTGACTTTTTCCGCTTTGCAAAATACGGTGTTTAATGGCCTAGTTAAATTAGAGGTGATAGTGTGAAGCAAGTGCTTTAAATTGGTAAATTCTAAACCTTTTAATAAAAGTACATCACTCAGAAGTTTTAATAAGACTCAGCAGGACAGAGAGGAATTAACAGTCTGTAGGTATCAAAAGGGGGTGATAGGCAATGATAACCTTAATCATTTGCATGGGGATTTATAATTTCATTGCTTAAAGGTTAATGAAATTATGTGGTATTTTGCCACATAATCCAGTATTTTGCCACTTTATCCAGTAAATGATTTCATGTCTTGGTTTGTATATATTTATATTGACTGAATCATATAACAGAATAAATGACTCTTTTACCAATTAATCTACTGCATTTTTACTTATGTACTCCTGAGTGCAAAACTATCATTATCTGTTCCAAACAACAGCCAAACTGTTCCAAACAACAGTAAAAACATAAGGTTTCCAACAGCATCTCAGAAAAAAAGAACAAACTCATAATCAGAATTCTAGAAGTACAATAAGTTGCTCAAGTGATTGCTTTCTTAAATATTAGATGCATTCCTTTATCTACTTTATACTTTGACTATTGCTAAACAGTTGCTTCCCCTGGATGTTAACATAAAATCTACCCTAGAGATTAATGAAGGTGTTCAGAACACATTATTGGACAGTGAAACTGGATGGAAAAATGCAAACAATACACACAAATAATTAGAATAGGTAAAATAATAAAAGATCCTAGGCTGGAGCAATTGTTTTAAAACATCACAGGGCAAAAACAACACACTACTGTGGCCTTGCATCACTGAGCACCCAGGAGGTGTTCAAGGCCAGCGCTTTGCTTGGTACCTCATTCTAATGGAAAATTGCAGAGTCTAGCTTTAGGCAGGGCCATGTTCCTTACTCTGGCTGCACATTAGAATCACCTGGAGGGTTTACAAAATAATAATAAAACAAAAATTAAAAAGCTGATATTTAGGCCTATAACCATAGATTCCAGTTTCATCAGTAATCTTTAGAATTTTAGTAATCCCTAAATGATTTCTGATGTCCAGCTAGGGTGAAGAAATAACAGCTATAGAGCAGTGGGTCTCAAGGTATGGGTCCCTGGACCAGCAGCAGCTGGGAACTTGTTAGAAATGCTAATTCTCAGGTCCCATCTCAGACCTATTGAACTGGAAACTGCAGGCTGAGCCTCAGCAATACATATTTTGAGGAGACTTTAGGGAATTCTGATGTACACTAATGTTTAAAAACAATGCTTTATACTTGATCTTAGCCGAAAGGCAGAGGAGCAATTGGAAACTTGCTGCTTAAAAGGAAGAAAAATGTGGGTTTCAATCCTCTCTCCACAATTTACTGGCTATATCTATAACCCTTGGTCAGCTCTCTACACCTTACTTTCCTCACTTGGAAAAAGAAGAGAGTTGGCTAACGTCCACTCAACATGCTAATAAGCACGTTACATACATTACGTAATTTAACCCTTACAATAAGCTTACCATGTAGGTATTAATATCATTTAAACCCAAAAACTATTAAACTTATCCAAGATTACAAAGGGAATAAGCAGAATCAAATTTAAGCTCATTTTTCAAATCCAAAACCATTGCTCTTTCCCTATTTCACAAAATATGCTCGTCCCCTCTCCCTCCCTTTCTTCCTTCTCTGCTTCCTTTCTTCTCTTCCCTATCTTCTCTCCTTCCTTCACCCCCGTATGTCTCTCTCCATCTTTCTCACTTTCTTTGCAAGTTTATTTTCCTATAATAAAGCTAGAGATTAACTAGTATGTACAGCTTCACTGAGTGACTACAAAGTAATGTCATATGCCAGAAATGAAAAAATTAAAATTTTTAAAATTTAAAAATCATAATAATGAAGTTACAAACTACACAGAGACACACATTTTACAAAACATAGGAACACATGGCTTAATTCTAAACTGGTGAGTCAAAAACAGAAGTAACTCAGGAGTTCATGAGATTAGAGCTCAGACCAGGGCATGAGGCTGAAGGAAGTGTGGCTTATCCTGAAACATGGTGAAAAGTCTGTCCTGCAACAGGGGTAGAAACAAAGGATACAGAACAGTAGGAAACAAAGCTAAGCAAGCTAACTGGATCCAGACTGTGACTTGGAGTAAAAAGAATTTAGCGTTAGCATAGTAAAACTATATTTTTTTTCAGAGTATTTTGGATGCACTGATAATAAAAAGGTAAAGTTGAAGGCAAATCACTGGTACTTATTCTAAAGAAAAAAAAGAAAAATTGACCTATGAGTATACTGAGAGGGGGAAAAAAAAAGGGCAGGAGAAAAAGTCATTTCTATTGCTAAAAGTGTTATGATCCACCCTTTACTATAGATAGTATGTTCCAAAGGCCATTCGTAGGTGTTACACACTATTTTCAATCATTCGCTAATCCAACCAACACTGACTGATCACATTAGTTAGACATCAAAGGATAAATAGATAAATAAGATACCGACCCAGGGCACATGGAGTATTTATCTAAGAAGCACACTGCAAATATTTTATGCGACTTTTACATGAGGTGATTAGGAATTCTGAAGGCCACTAGAGACAGACCATTTCTTAGGAATGACTTTTATGAAATTCCTGAAAGTCGATGAGGTATAAGCTAGCCAAAATGTTCCACATACAACATGTAAGAGGAACTCTATTCATGCTAGCCCCACAATCCTCAGCTCCCAAGCAGAGCTTCCCCAGTTCCATCCCCATTTAGGCTTACTCATGGCTAAGAAAGTCATGCAAATATACAATTTAGAGGTTAAGCTTGTGGACATTTATATCATTCGGGTCATTTTTCTTTTGCCAACAAACTAATGAACCACTACACTGAGAAACCACTACCCTCACTGGAAGATTCTATGCATGTATTAATGAAGGAAAAGGTGAGGCACAATGGGCTGAGTTCACCAGCAACTCAGGTTTCCAATTCTGTCAATGATAGTTCAGGGCCGTATAACATGTTCTTTAGCTCACCATAATCTGGCAATTCCATAATGCCTGTTTGTTTCTAAGAACCAATGTAAGAAGCATGTATGTTCACCACAGTATGCTGAAAAGATGCTGCAGTTAGTTTTGTTCAGAATACATGTGAACTGAATTTGCTGTATTAAAAATTATAGCATTTTTCATACTAAATATATTTAAGAATCAGTAATGTATCTTAGTGAAGTTGTTTATTAATAACTTACATTATCAAAGAACTGAATTCCTGAGTTAAAAGCTACATCAACAGTCACTTGGTAAAACACTAGCTTTTTAAATTTTTATTTCTCTTTCTCTCTCACACACATATACATATACATATATATATATTTTGGTAAAACACCAGGTTTTAACCCACATACTACCTAGGACAAATACAGTGTTGAAATTAAAACAATAATATGGGGGCACCTGGCTAGCTTAGCAGATGGATCATGCAACTCTTGATCTCGGTCGGGGTCATGAGTTAGAGCACCACACTGACTTTACTTTAAAAGAAAAGAAAAGAAAAAGAAATAGTAAATAAAACAATGGTATGAAAAAACTTCCAAGTGCATTGAGTAATAAATTTCTTTGGCCGCAATATATCCAATTCTTATACACTACTGTATTTTACTAAAATTCAATCACCTGTCATCTTTTTTAATAATATAAACTACATGTGCCAAAGTGGTAGGACTGAAATATTGGGACTTGAGAGTAGTTCAATTTCAATATAAGTGGTTGGTATAAAATCATCTTTTAAAATATTCAGATCCTGCCATCCAGATATCCACATGCGCTTGGATTTATAAGCATTAAAGAACTTGTTTAGATTTACTGAAGCTATACCTGCTGTCAAGAAACCAAAAAGTTGTGAATGTTGATCAAAAATAACTTTGCCTCAAGTATCATGTTAATGTTTTCCACTAACGTTGTCCCAAAAGTTAACAGTCAATGTAATCCAAAGGTTTCTCTTTATTTCTATATTTAAATCATCACAGGTTTGATCAAGCATGCAAATCCCTTTAGGCTCAGGGTTCCCATCAAAATGTCTTATAGGAACATTAAAAATTGAATGGGCATAAACAACTCCAACAGTGCGGAGCTCATGACAGTGTGCTGTGATCTCCGCGTTTCATGTGCAACAAAACTGGAGAAGTTTGCAAGGGAATATAAGCAACTAATTACTGTCTTTTGCTTGGGGGCAGGTGTGCTGATCTCTACAGGTGTCTTGACTGCGGCTCTCTGCCTACTGCACTGTCTCTTGAAGACACTGACTGTAACAACTTGCTGGAGTCCTGCAAAATATCTCCTAGAATCCCAAACTGTGGGGTGTTCGGGAAGAAACATGTTGTGACTTCCTTCATGGCAAAGATACCACGGAGGAGAAACAGCAGTGGAGAGGCTCTGGCAGTTTGTGAAAGAATAGTATAAGGCAGTATAAAAAGTAAAGAATATCAAACTTTATCAATCGCACACATTAAACAAGGACACCAATTTGTCTTAATGAGTACAGTAAGTTTTTCAATGAAAATAGTGTTATTTTCTAAACAGGAAAGAAAAAAGAACTAAATAATAATCTCCTATTGATCCATCTTTTTTTCATTTATGAAAGATAGTGTCCAATGCTGGGTATGCAATTTAAGAAGGACCAAAAAAAAAAAAAGATCTGAGAAATTATCCACTAGAGGAAATTAGCAAACAAAATAGTCACCTGATGATGGGGAGGTATGTATACCATAAACACGTGATGTCACTTACAGGATTAATATCCCTTAAGGTCTTTCCCATAATTGTTGAAAAGAAATACACCTAATAATGAATAAACACATAAACCAGAGACAAATGTCCCCTGGTCTGCTATTTGCTACCTGCATGATCTTGGACCAAACACTTAACCTTTCTGTTCTTCAAATTCCTCATCTAATGATAAAAAAGACCCACCTCATCAATGATGTTTTTAAGTGAGACAGTGTCAAGGTGAAACAGTCTCTAACGTTCTTAGGCAATGAAACTGCTCAGAATGAAATGTCTATAAATGATAATATAAGATATTTATCAATTATTTTCATCTAAAATTACGTAGTGTTTTTCTTTAACCAAATGAAATCAAGACAATATTTCAAATCCTCATTAATATGAAGCATCAACTGTGTAACCAAAACATCACTGGTCTAAGAAAAAATAACAAAAGCAAGAGTTAAAAATGTTTCAGACTATTCTCAAAGGAACCAAAAGGGAAGAAGATTTTAAAGCAAAATGTGTACAAGTACACAAACACAAAACAGTATTCTCAAAATTAAGAATGATTAGGCCCAGGATCCCTGGGTGGCACAGCGGTTTGGCGCCTGCCTTTGGCCCAGGGCGCGATCCTGGAGACCCGGGATCGAATCCCACGTCGGGCTCCCGGTGCATGGAGCCTGCTTCTCCCTCTGCCTGTGTCTCTGCCTCTCTCTCTCTCTCTCTCTCTCTCTCTCTCTCTCTCTCTCTCTCTCTGTGACTATCATAAATAAATAAATTTTAAAAAAAAAGAATGATTAGGCCCATGGGAATGATCAGAATATAACTGAAGTAATATCCCTCCCACTCTGAGCAGACTATTACATCAGAGTCTTATTTCTTCAAATCTAGACAATGCAATAATCTTCTATTCTCTCTCTGTTTTAATTTGTCTTTCATCCTCCAGTTTTCAATGTCATCCCAACTACCATGAATATTAAGAACTGACCTGTTGAGCCTTCTTTAACAGAAACCTAATTATCTTGCTCTGGTACCCACAGACTTATTCTAGGGGAGGCAGGCACATAGAAAATAAATGAAGTGTGTGTGTCTGTGTGTGTGTGTGTGTGTGTGTGTGTGTGCACAAGCATGCATGAGCATACACATACACACATATACATGTGTGTGCATGCACAAAGGATTAAGAGAGGATAAAACATAGGTCAATTCATTTTGCCTACCATAAGTCAAGGAAGGCTTCATACAGCTGATAACAGCTGGGTGAAAGAGTGCCTACAAAATAAATTCAAAGATCCAGGTGATGAGCCATCTATTACCAAGCCTCAATCTACATTGTTTCAACTCTGTATCACACTCTTTTCAAGGATCTAGATGTCCTCATTCTCTAAAGTATTGGACACTCTGCTGTCTGGCCAGTCCCTCTGCTTTGAATCCCTTTTTCATCTTCCCCATCTTTAAAAGCCTTAAAAATTTTAAATACATGACACCTATGCATTCTACTACCAGTTTTTTTTTATTCAAGGGAGGGAGGGGCAAAGGGAGAGAGGGAGAGAGAATCTTAAGCAGGCTCCACGCTCAGCACATAACCAGACATGGGGCTCAATCTCACAACCCTGAGATTGTATCCTGAGCCAAAATCAAAAGTCAGACGCTTAACCAACTGAGCCACCCAGACAGCCCTCTACATATTTTTTAATACAGTTAACAATCATTGGTATCCCAACCAACATGAATGTTCAGAACTGAGAAAGACAATGTTAATTCCTTCAAAACTTTGGAAGGAAAGTGATTTGCAATGTAAAACGTATTTAGGCAAAAGTATCAATCAAGTGAGAAAATTAAAAAAAGATATTTTTCTCTCACATAATCTTTCTCAGAAAACTACTACAGGATATATACCACAACCATGTAAGATTAAGACAAGAAAGAAGACAAGATGAGATTCAGGAAAAGCCAAAAGGAGCTCCTAGTTTAACAGCAAAGAAAAAGCTCAGGAAGAGAGCAGATCTAGAAAATGGGATGGATTGACAATAGAATTCTCTTGGAAAAATATACTCAAGAAAAAAACTGAAAGAAATTATCTGATGTGCTTCATTTTATGGGAAATCAAAGAAGCTCCTAGAAGATACAGAAAGAAGTAACAGTAACAAAGAAACTAAGACACACACACACAAACACAAACAAAAACCTGGCATTACTAACTTCATTAAAAACAAAAAATCCGGGATCCCTGGGTGGCGCAGCGGTTTGGTGCCTGCCTTTGGCCCAGGGCACGATCCTGGAGACCCGGGATCGAATCCCACATCAGGCTCCCGGTGCATGGAGCCTGCTTCTCCCTCTGCCTGTGTCTCTGCCTCTCTCTCTCTCTCTCTGTGACTATCATAAAAAAAAAAAAAAAAAAAAAAAAAAAAAAAAAAAACTTTAAAATAAAATAAAATAAAAACAAAAAATCAGAAGTGAACATTTTCATCACAGCTCATTACAACGTTCAGTTATAAATATCAGCATAGTATAATAATGTAACACTAAAAATGAGTTAGCCAAAAGTTGTAACCCAACAATCTTGAGAATATGGAAGTGAGATGGCAGTGAAAGGTGAAAAATCCTCAAAGACCATAATATAAAGTTAACAAACCATATCTAAAATAAATGAATCAAAACAAAAATATGTATCTGTAATAAAGCAATATGCAGATATATAATAACCAAAACAAACAGATAAAGGCTTAAAAATGGTTGCCTCTAGAGAAAAGAATTGGAAAGAATGGGTAAGAAACCACTGTATTTTCCTATCGGCCTTTTACAACAATTAGAATTTTAGACTGGGTAAATGTTATTAGTTTAACTAAATAGGAAGTAATTTAAGGACAAGAACCAGCCAAGTTCACAAGAATAATTTTGACAGTATTTTTCATAATAATAAAAGGCAGAAAGAATCTAAGTCTTCAATAAGTCAGTGGTTAAATAAATTACATTATATCTGTGCATTAGTCAAATTACTAGTCATTTAAAATTATACTGCAGAAATATATTTAATGACACGGAGAAATATTCAAAACAAAAAATAGCAATTCAAAATACAGATAAGAAATTAAAAAATGAGGCACACCTTGGTGGCTCAATGGTTGAGAGTCTGCCTTCAGCTCAGGTCATGATGCCAGGGTCCTGGGATCAAGTCCCGCATCAGGCTCCCCGCGGAAAGCCTACTTCTTCTGCCTACGTCTCTGCCTCTCTCTGTGTGTCTCTAATGAATAAATAAATAAGATCTTTTTTAAAAATCTAAAAATGAAATACCTATGGAATACCTATGAAAATACCAAAATAGAAATAGCTATGAAAATACTAATGGTAATTTTAGAATTTTTTTCTCAATGCTTCTCTGATTTTCCAAATTTCCTAAAATAAATAGCAACTTTGTAAATGAGAAAAAAAAACCCACAACTACAAACTTTAATAGAACTCATCATTCCATTTTAAATAGTGTCATTCATGACGCCTTCTCTGACCTTCGAGCCAGAATTTTTCCCTCCCCCTGTACTTTCTATGTGCGACCCTTAGAAAGTTAATGCAGCTTCCTTTGTAATACAGGTAATTATTTATGTCTGTTCTCCCACTGGATTTAACCTGCTGAAGAGAGGACCAAGTGTAAGCCATCACAGTATAGGTTGAATGGAATATATCTAGGCTTCTCAAGACAATCCCCCTAAAATGAGGAAACCCTAAAAATGATCTGAGCATTCCTTTAAAAAAAAGAATTGATAGACTACTTTTCATAAAAATAATAATCATATAAAGTATAAGTTCTCAGGTTGGTTGCTCTTATCACAATGCTGTTTACTCCCCTCTCTCACATACACTGTCTCTCGAGTTGACTTCAGAAGCATGTTTTGTTTTGTTTTGTTTTGTCTGAAGGCTTCGGTGAGGCAGTGTTTAAATGTAGATCTTCAGGATTTCTTAATAGATCCATATTTATCACTCCAAAATGCCAATTACTTAAGAATTTGATTAGAACATCAGTTACCCAAGTGTTGCTATAATAAATTAAAATTAGGATTATTTGTCTTTGTGTGAGTATAGGGTTTCCAAATTAAGCAGAAATTTAAATATGTTTGGTGGAGCAAATATGAAAAAACATTTCATAGGGCTTGGCTTTTATTTAGAACTAGTTTCAAAATGACAAATAAATGAAGCAGCACAAATTCTACATACAAAAACCTTTCTGGGCAAAACCAGAAAATTCCACTCATTCTGTTATGCAAAGGATTTTTAACTTTGTCCTATATAAAGGAGTCAACATCCAGTACATTTGATAAAAAGTCATAAAAGGGTTCTAATATTTCATCCTGGTAGAACTATTTTCTCCATGAGATCAACCACACTTTTCAGCATGCTTTTAGAATAGGCTACGTATGAGTAAGAGGAGACACAAAGAACAGAATGTTATGAAGTAAAGAGCTATTTTATCCACCCTCACTCTCCCATCCCCAGAGGTCTGAGCAAGAGGGCATAAGGACAAGGCAAATGGCCTTCTACAGAGCAACATTAAACTGCCCATTGAGTAACAACTGCGGAATAAGGAAGGAGTTAAATTCTAATGACAAAAGAATCTGCAGTCTTTCATCTCTTAAAGTATCAACTTTAAAAAAAGCAATAAGTTTAACTACAAAAAGATAAAGGATAATTTACTTTACAAAATAATGGACCATGAGTTTATTTTATATATTAAGTTATATGCAATAAAGATATGTTATTACAGAGGACACAAGCCAAAAAACTTAAAACCAAAAGTTATATGAATAATACCAATTGAACTTTATTTGAGCATCTCAAAAATTGTAATGTAACAAAACATTATACAAAAAAATCGATTTACCATCAATTTTCAAGAGCGCATCTTCTGCATTAAGCAAAACACACTGCTAAGAATTCCAGAAAAGGCAGATCAGTCTACAATACAGAAAACAGACCACAGTTGCCTGAGATGGGAGGGGAGGGCTTACTGGAGGGGGTTGACTTCATGAGGGCAGAAGGGAACTTTCTGGTTGATAGAAATGTTCTAATAATTGTGGTTATACTTACACAGCTATATGCTTTTGTCAAAACTCATCATATTGCCCACCTAAAATGTGTACAGTTTATTGTAAGTAAATTATACCTAAATAAAATTGATAAAAAAAATACACTCAAAACAGTTGATCATGGCTGACAATCATTCCAATTACGTAAAGACTTTTATTGTAAATTTACTGTGTTTCTGACACACAAGGTCAAAGATACCATGAGTAAAAACTAGCTGAGTGACAGCATTAGTTTACAGTTACCAGTCATAATAACTTATTACTGACCTCAAAACACTTCCACCCACACTGTACTCACTACATATTACTTTATATTACTGGTTAGTTTTTTTTTTCTCCTGAATTAAGGTTGAGGAAAAAAAAAAGTGTCATGTATTTAGCAGTATTCTCCAAGATCTAACTCAGTTCTTTTTATTAAAGTGTTTACACCATGAAATATTTCAGACAAGTAATTATCATTTCTTTCTTAATACTAAGAAAGCAACAGCTTTTGAAAAAATGTAAGAACAGCTATCTTGATTTCTCACACTGTAGAGTGATACTTTAGAAGATTAATAGAGACTTTTCAAAAGTATATTTAAATATTTCATATTTGAAAAAGTAAAATTATTTAGTAAGTTTTAAATAGCCAATATGAACTTACAAAAAAATCTACTGAATGAAAGTAAATTTTTTATAGTGGGAATATTATCATTTTATTTCTTTCCATTGTTCGCAGTATTTCCATAATATACAAATTTTAATAAAATGGTTATCAATAATGTATCAATTTTTTTAAAAATAACATGACATATCTCAAAGAGAAACTGGTTTAAGATAACTTACTTTACAAATCTTAACAAAAACCACTTAAACAGTTTTCTAATTATTATTTTAAAAATTAATTTCACAGTAACACAGTAATCAAGACAGTGTAGTACTGGCAAAAGAACAGACAAATAGATCAAAGGAACAGAATAGAGAGCACAGAAGTAGATCTACACAAATATAGTCAGCTGATTTTTGACAAAGGAACAAAGGCAATTCAAATAAAGATAGATTTTTCAACAGATGGTGATGGAACAACTGGACATCTATATGCAAAAAAACTTGAATCTAGACACAGACCTTATACAGTTCACATAAAATAACTCAAAATAGATCACAGATCTAAGTGTAAAATGTAAAACTATATGACAGCTAAAAGACAGTATAGGAGAAAATTTAGATGACCTTGGTTTGGCCATGATTTTTTAGATACAACAACAAAGGTATAATCCTGGGATAGGGCAAGGGGGCAGGAGTTATTAAGTTGAACTTCATTAAAATTAAATACTTCTGCTCTTCAAAAAGCATTGTTAGGAAAATAAGAAGACAACCCATGAACTGGAAGAAAATATTTGCAAAGGACATATCTGATAAAGGGCTCATTCAAAGTACACAAAGAACTCCCCAAACTCAACAATAAGTAAACAAATTATCATAAAAATAAGCAAAAGTTCTCAACAGATATCTCACCAAAGATGCTATACAGATGACAGATAAGCATATGAAAATGCTCAGTATCATATGTCATTAGAGAATTGTAAATTAAAACAACAACAAAAGACCATCACACATATCTTTGAAAGGCTAAAATCCAAAACACTGACACCACCAAATACACGAGGATGTGGAGCAATAGGAACTCTCACTCATTTTCATTGGGACTACAAAATGATACAGGCACTTTAGAACACTGGCAATTCCTTACAAAGTGAAAGCTAAACGTACTCTTACCATACAACCCAGCAATCACACTCCATAGTATTCATTTAAATGAGTTGAAAACTTAAATTCACAAAAAGCTGCACATAAATGTGTATAGCAGCATTATTCAGAATTGCCAAAACTTGGAAACAGCCAAAATGTCCTTAAAAAGGTGGCTGGATAAACAAACTGTGGTACGTCACACAAAGGAATATTATGCAGCCCTAAAAAGAAATAAGCTATCAAGCCATGAAAAGGTACATTCATTGCCAACAGAAGTCAATATAACAAAGCTATATACTATATAATTCCAATTATGAGACATTCTAGAAAAGACAAAACTATGGAGAAAATTATGGAGACAATAAAAAGATCAGTGGTTAACCAGGGTTCTATGGGAGAGAGAGAGGGAGGAAGGGAGGCATGAAAAGGTGAATCACAGGGAAAACTGAGGACTTTTGTTGATAATGACAGGCAGTGTTGGCTCATGAATTGCAACAAATGTACCACTCTGTCAGGGATTTGTTGGTGGGGGAGGTTCTGGAGGTGAGGCATTCTTTATTTTCTATTCAAGTTTGCTGAGAACCTAAAACTATTCTAAAAATCCAAGTCTATTAATTATTTTTTAATTAATTACATAAGAAATATCTTTCCACAATAAGGTCCAGATCTTGTGTGTACAGTTTAATATGTAAATGTAATGCAATGGCTTGCCTGCTCATATAACCTAAAGGATCCACTTTTTCTTTAAACCATGTCAGATCCTTTCAAAAGTATCTTTCTTCAAAGAAGTTTATGGGTTTTGCTTTAATGAGAAATTCAACAAGCTTCTCATATCGAGAAGCAATTCTTATTGTCAAAATCTTAAGCTTTACAATAATAGCTTCACTTTTACAATGATGGTTTCAAAGGGTTATGCCCTCAGTGCCAAGAAAGAAATGTTCACCAATATGTGTCAACTTTAGGGTTTTACCATATGATACACAATTGATTTCTTCATTCAATCTCTTGGCATTTATTGCTTTCCTTTCCCAATATATGAAAAAATTCATGTTTAAAAGCATTTACAAAAAATATATATTAAGAAGTTAATAGCTCAAAAGAAATGTACTAAATATGAACAAGTTTAATTTAGACATCTAATTTTAAATCTTAATATTTTCTACAAAACCACTCAAAATTCTTGATGATGATATTTTTAAAGTTTGACTGAGAGCTGGGTCATTTAAAAAACAAAAAAAAATTTATAAGGGGGAGGTGAGTAAAAGAACATAAGAAGTCAGCAACATAATCCTGTTTGAGAAATGGTATAGTCTTAAATTCTTCAAAGATATGATAATTTAGGGGATCTATAGAAAGTAAAGCCAAGAGTTAAAAGTATACAAAAAATATACAAAAAAATATTAAAGCCATCTTGGTAACAGACTTCTTGAAAGCTGAAATTAGCTTTCAAAAAATTCAAATCAATTTTTTATTGACTACATATATTTTTCTTATTTTTATTTACTCTTTTTAGCAACGATATATTCTTTCTATGTGATGTTCTGTGACACTTCCCTGCCTCCAATGGACTTACAGTCTCAATGAGAAGATAAAATGGACACAAAAGAAATTAGTATTAGTCACAAGTGGTAAATGATTAGTAGAGACAAGCATGGGAAATAAAAATTATGGTTACCTCTAACCTTAATAATTTTAGAGAATGCAAAGAAAAGAAACAATTCCTTTTGGATACAAATTGTGAGGTATTATGAATATCCAGATGAGTCAATGCCAAGCTGCTAACCTAAAAATTATTAGAATATGCAATTATAGATGTTAACTAAACTTACTGTGGTAATTATTTCATAATATATGCAATTCAAGTCACCCTAAGCGTCTACAGTGCTGTATATCAATTATATATCAATAAAACCGAAAGAAACCACACACAAAAATCATTAGAAGAGAGGTGAAGATTAAAGACATAGGTTTAGATGAAGTCACTCGAAAAGAGAAAATTATGCTAGAGAAAATAGACTAAAAGCAGGGCTTTGGAAAAGCTCCTAATTTTAGGGTAGGTAGCTAAAGAGTGGAAGAGATTAGAGGAGCAAGGTGGAGTGGTGGGAAGAGGGAGAGCCTATGAGCCAACAGAGGCAGTTAAAAAACTAAAAAACATGACAGCAGGAAGACATTGCTATGTAGTCTACTGCAGAAACAAACTAAAAAAAAAAAAAAAAAAAAAAAACCTAAAAGAACAAAAAATAATGAACACCTCATCATCAATGAAACAAAGTCACAGCCACAACCACAAACCACAAACTATCATAAAAAAAGAATCACTATATTAGGTGATATCTGGAATCAAAATGAGGAGTAATGCTGAGAACCAAACCACACCTTTTTAGATCTCTGGCAGAAAAGATATTTCCCTAAACATGGAACAGTAAAGCCCACTGAAACTCTGCTTAGGGCAATAATGTTTCAGCATCCACCTAGGATAAGACAGGTTTCTCCAAAAAATCAGGTCTACAACCACAATAGGACGGAGGAAAACCCAACAAGGTTATGCATTGCCAATGATCAAGCTTCTTTGCACAGAGAGGTTGCCAAGTGGAGATGAAAAAGGGAAATAGCAATCACCAAACCATTTATTACAGAGATTCCTGTGACTCACAGGACTACAGAATCACAGTGACCTTTATAGTACTGCAAATAGAGGTGAGATATGTCCCCAGAGCATCTGACACACACACATTTTTTTTCAGGCAATACCTGTTCTTAATTGAATTAAACCTACTAAAAACTGAGTAAGAACCAAAAAAGAATCAGCAAAGAATTTATACAGAACTACCAACGATGGGTGAAAGGAAATAGGGAAATGACAGCTAAAGAAATGTCACTGTCTTAGAAAATAGGGGAAGAACTTACAAATTATTTTTCTACAGTCTCAAAAAAAAATTACAGAGACTATGAGAAACTTCAAAAAAAAAGGCTCAAAGAAAAGTATGAAATAAGAAAAGATAATGAAAAGCAAATTGATCGGGTAATGAAAAAGCTGTAGATTAAACACACACACACACACACACACACACACACACACAGATTAAACCCATAAAAGAAAGAACAGAAAAAAACCAAAACATTCAGTACTGAAACAGGAAAAGAGAAGATAAGTATGAAAACAAACAAAAACAAACCACACAAAGTGGAATTTTCTTAAAAGATATATTAAAAATGAGACGATCAATATAAAAGGAAAAAAAGATCCAGCCTATACACACTTGACATTCTTGATAAAAAGAAGAGAGAAAGAGAGAGAGAGAGAGAAAAAATAAAGAGGAAAAAAATGATACAATAGAAGAAAAATTTTTCTTGGATTAAAACGAAATACATAAAATAAGAAGCTGTTCCTGGGGCTCCTGGATGAAGCAGTCCATTAAGTGTCCTACTGGGTTTTGACTCAGGTGGTGGTATAGAGCTGCACATTGGGCTCCACACTCAGCACGGAGTCTCCTTTGAGATATTCTCTAACCCTCCCCCTGAGCTCTCTCTGTCTAAAATAAATAAATAAATCTTTTTAGAATAATATAAATATATATATATATTCTAGAAAAACTGGATTTCAAACAATTAATACTAAGACATATTTCTATGAGGTTATAGATCTTAAGAGAAAGAATATATAAATATAAATGCTGTGGGCACATAGGCAGAAATATCAAGATTGGCCTTAGACTTTTCTGTAGCAGCATTCACCATTATCTGGGGATGAGAGAACAAAATCTTCAGAGTTCTAAGGGGAAAATATGATACCCAATCATATAGTGCCCAAATTGTCCATAAAGCACAAAAGCAACCTATGAACACTTTCAAATATTCAATTATTCAAGAAATAGAGCAACTATGAGTTCCTCTTATAAAACACACAAATACACACACAAACACACACATATCCCTGATAACCAAATTCAGTCAGCCAAGAAATGAATCAAATAAAGAACTAGTGAATGGAAATACGGAGACGTGTTCATATAAATAAGGACTAGATTTATTTTTTACAGGATGGAGACATAGCAGGTCCTTTGTCCTCTAATTGAATGGGTCTTTAAAAAGAAAATCCATATTAACAGAGTATGATTAAAATATATGGCTGCTTTAACGCCATTCTCCCATTATCAAATGAAAGAAAAGAATAAAAGAGGTACAACATATTCTAATAAGAAAAATCAGGGGAAATTTTTCTATGGATACCTCAAAGAAATGGAGTCCTTTCATTTCAGGTCTTCCAGAAATAGGACTACAGAGTGGACCTCAGCAGGTGTACTAAAAGCGGCAAGTATGACAGCCTCAGAATGCCCTGTGAGATGGCCTCTGGATCCCTACATTTATAGAACCCACTGGATTTCATACTGGTTCTTTTTTGTGAGTGACCAGATATTCCAAGGTTTTGCTGGGACACATATAATCCCCCAATCTTCTTAAATACACAACTAAAAGAAAATAATACTCTCACATTTAAACTAAATTAGCAATCTATTATTTTATAATCAAGTTGCATAAGCCAAAACTTTACTCCATAGAACTTTACATGATTCAGTTTCTCAATCTACTGACCAAAGAAATTTATTCTCCTAAAAAAAAACAAAAAAAAAAAAAAAAGGTACTTATTTGGGGGCATCAGTTCCCAATAATGGAATTTCTGAGGGACCACTTCCCAAAATAATTCACAGTGAACAAAGAGCACGTAGTAAGCACTAAATGCTTTTAAATATAAAGGTAAAACTTAATAGCTGTGAAAAATTCTTACAAAATAGAATGCCAAGTGTTACACAACTTGACAAAATACAAATTTAATATAACTACTAAAAATTAAGAGGTAGAAAAAAGGAAATATGTTAATCTCTTACTTTCCATTGCAAGAAATAAACTGATGGAATAATATACAGTAAAAATATAATTATCCTTATCTTTTAAGATTTTTCCTTTTTATCTCAACTTCAGTGAAATCACTTAGGAATTTCTTATTATAAAGGACCACTTATTTAAGAACCAAAACTCCTCTGGTTTTACTTTGATTTCTTTTACTTCTGTTAAATCAAGTAATATTACTTTTTTTAAAATAAAAATAGTAATGTAGGATGATTCTATCCTTATAATTTTTCTCTCATTTCTGTCTATAAATATGTCTGTATGTATGTGGGTATGTGCCCATGTGGTATGCATGCAAAGAATGAAGAAAAAGTGCCTGAAATGATGTTTCAAATTATAATGATTATGTGTAGTAGAATTAGGGTTTTTTCTTTAATTTCTTCATCACTATTATTAGGAGTGTTAATATAGTGAGTTCATAATCATTTAATGCAAATCTATATTTTAAGAACCTGGCAGGGCGGGCAGCCTGGGTGGCTCAGCGGTTTAGCGCTGCCTTCAGCCCAGGGCATGATCCTCGAGTCCCGGGATCGAGTCCCACGTCGGGCTTCCTGCATGGGACCTGCTTCTCCCTCTGCCTGTGTCTCTGCCTCTCTCTCTCTCTCTCTCTCCTCTCTTTCTCTGTCTCTCATGAATAAATAAATAAAATCTTAAAAAAAAAAAAAAGAACCTGGCAGGGCAACATCATAGAAATCATGAATCTGACCCAGGATAGAAATCATATATGCCCCCATGTATTTCTGTATTTATTCAGTCATTTTTTTACTCATTTTCAACCAGTAACTGTCTAGTGCCCCATCTGCAGAAGAAATAAAGACATCAAACTGTCTTACGTATCTTAAAATGCCATCACATACTTAAAAATAGGAAGTTCGTACAGACCTACCTCAGAGATAACGCGGATTTGGTTCCAAACCACCTCAATATTGCAAATATCATAATAAAGTGAGTCAAATAATTATTTTGGTTTCCCAGTGCATATAAAAGTTATGTTTACACTATACTATAGTCTACTAATTGTACAATACAGCATTATACCTAAAAATAGTATATATCTTAATTAAACATACTTTATTGCTAAAAAATGCTAACCGTCATCTGAATTTTCAGTCAGCCATAGTCACTGGTCACAGCTCACCATAACAAATATAATAATAAAAAAGTTTGAAATATTGCGAGAATTACCAAAATGTGACACAGAGACATGAAATGAACGAACATTGTTGGAAAAGTGGCACCAATGAAGGGTGGCCACAAACTTCAATTTGTAAAAAAAAAAAGAAAAAAAAAACCACAGTATCTGTGAAGCACAATAAAACAATTTATGATGCACTAGATATTATAAAGTATATATAAAACATCATGTTCTAATAAAATGGACTGATATGAAATTTAAAGCCTGAAAGAATAAAACACAACCCAAATACCCCTAACAAAATGTTAATTTATTCTTAGTGGATACTATACAATTTTTTTTTTTTTGCAATATAGCAGTTGTGACTTTTTGTAAAAAATGGAGTCATCTTATTACAACCTTTAATTAAACAAAAAGCAAAATCTAAATAAATAAAAATGGCATCTCAATATAGTGGCAGAGGGTTTAAGCACTTCTACTTAGAAAAGGGATTATACTTCTCATGCTAGGGAAAACTATTCTTTATTACTGTTTTCTTGTTATCCAATGCCTTCCACTTCAGGATATTCCCTTGAGTTACCTCCTTCTGTATGGGCTACCAGTCTAATGGACTTTTTGGCATAAAGGGGACATTCTAATGCCCTCTTAGCATATTTTTCCCTATGAACACATTTAATCAAATGCCACAGCTCTAATTCCTCATCTTGCAACTGTGTTGTTCTTTTTAAGAAACAATCCATAAGAATTTAACTAAACAAGCAAAGTGAAAGAAATCATCCGATTATAGTAAACTATTTTCCAGAAACATTCTACATTTTGAGGGAAGGTAGGTAAATGTTTTAATAAAAAACAATCATTGGCAAAAACGTAAAAGAAGATTATATTCAAAAATATGTACATTGATTCGCACCCTTGGTTTACATCTGTTTTTGTTCTTAAATGGGGGAAAGCCCAGAGAACACCTCTTTGAAAAGGTTAAAAATAACTTCCCCCAGGTGCTCTTTGAAACCCACATATATGACATTTCTTGGCTGAGTCTCCACATATGCCTTGCAAAAAAGTGGTAAACATCTCAAAGATGATGCAAACTGCAGGTACGCAAAAGGAAATGCTAAAAAGTGTACTATTTATACAGTGTTGAAAGCTCTTAGGGAGATGATTCAAAAGCATTTTAAAATCATTCTTTGAAACCTGAAGTAAGTGCATGTAGCACCAAAACACAGATTTTATAAATATGAATGATGAACTTTACGTAAGTTATGAATTGCATATATCTCGTCATTTTGCAAAAGTGTTTTATGGAAGACAACTAATGTGGTTATGCATCACTTTCATTTTATTTTTTGTCCCATTGTGTCTCATACCAACATAGAAGAATTTGGGCAGGGGGAGAATAAAGCTGATCAGTTCAAGGAACTTTGATACAAGCACATCTAATTTTCTGTCCACATAAAGAGCAGAGTGGAGAGAGAAAGGCAAGAAAGGAGGAGCAGTAACACGATGGAAAGAGAAGTGGTAGGCAGCAGCAAGAATGAGACACGTGGGCTTACAACACGGTGCCCTTCTCCCACAGAATGGAAATTGGAAAAATGACACAAGGTACATAGATAAAAGGTCATAAATATGAACCACAAACCATGGTTTAAAAATATGACATTACCATGAGTCAGGCTGTGTCTCCTAGTTCAGGCACTAACATTCAGCACTACTGCCAAGGACAAGAGGGCATGGCTGCTGGACGGCTCCTCCTGAGGAAGCCAGGTGTGGTACCCAGCCAAAGCTGTTGCTTGGGGCTCTGGCCAAGAGCCGTCACAATGAAACATCACTGAAAGAGTATGGTCTTGTAGTCCTGCAGACCCAGGCTCACAACCCACATCCTCTGTCTGTGAGTCCCAGGCTGCTCACCAGCAAAATGTGTGTAACTAAAACCAGTTCACAGAACTGTCATAATAAACATCGAGAGATTGAGGGAAAGCATCAGTACACTGCTTGGCAGATGCCCAGAAAGAGTTCAGTATGTGAACCCCTTCTCCTATGTCCCTAACACAGCAACATCTAAAACAGCCAAACTATGCTCTTCCTAGAGCTAACCAGGAAAGCTGCCACTTTAGGTTCTAATGTAATGGCTTTGGAGACTGCACATTGACCTAGATGATCTTTCAGAGTCCCTTTCAACCTTGTGGAATGCATCTCTCAGCAAATAGGGAACAAGTATAGTATAGCACAGCAGAGGCTGGACCTGATGGGGCTATATCTGGGTTCTGGTCATGCTTCTACTAGTCATGTGCTTTGGCTAATTACAGCTGCTCTGGACCCGTTTCTTAACGTAGAATATGAAAGTACTGATCTAGACTAAGACACCTTCTGGCTCTACAGTGGTATTCTATTGTCTAAGTACTGCCTGAAATTCAACTGGGCTAGGTACTGAAACATGCAAAAGGAAGAAGTACCAAGTCTACCAACTATAAGAACTAACTGATGGTTCCCAAAGGGGAGGTGAGTGGGAGGATGAGTAAAACAGGTGATGAGGATGAAGGGGCGCCCTTGCCGTGATGAGCACCGGGTGACGTATGGAAGTGTTGAATCACTACACTGTCCACCTGGAATGAATAGTATGCTGCAGGTTAACTAACCAGATTTTTTTTAAATGTTTCATTTAAATTCAATTTGCCAACATAACTGGAATTTAAATAAAAACTTTTTTTTTCTTTTAAGAATTTTTTTTTAATTTTTTTTTTTTATTTTATTTGACAGAGAGAGCACAAGCATGGGGAGCAGCAGGGAGAGGGAGAAGCAGGCTCACTAGTGAGCAAGGAGCCTGATGCAGGGCAGGGTCCCAGGACCCTGGGACCATGACCTGAGCTGAAGGCAGATGCTTAACTGACTGAGCTACCCAGGTGCCCCTAAATAAAAACTTTTTAAAAATGGGGTATATTTGAAGCTGGAAAAAAACAGATGGCTCGATAAATAAATAAATAAATGGAACTGACAAGCTGCCTAGATAGAAAAGAGACAGACACAGGATAATTAAAAAGAGAGCTATTTGTGTGGATAAGCACCATGATAAAAACATTACATAATAATATAAAAAAGAAACATTATATAATAATATAAAAAGTAATACCTTGTCTAAATAGGCTGGAGGATAAAAGAGGAAGTTGAGGAAACAGCCTGAACTATGAAGCAAGATAAGAGTCTGTCAGAAATAGAACTTTAAGTTCTGAGGCACCTCATGTTTAAAATGTAGATAATATCACCTAGTGTTTATCTTCCAAAACATAAAGGGGCTGAATAAGATCTCTTAAGGAAAGCCATTATCATATGCTGTACAGTAAGATATTAACAGTTTGATACATATAGTAACAAAAATTTAAAAGCTGAAATGAAGATATTATTAGGAGAAAAAAGAATTTTCAGAGGAGAAGATAAATGAATTGAGAGTCCTTTGAAATTCAAGTTCTTTAGTATGGCATCCCAGACCTTTAATAATCTGGTCCTAACTTTCCTTTATAGGCTCCTCTCCAACATCCCACCACCAAAAGATCTGATACTCTTGACTTCAGGAGGCTCTTTCCCACTCCCGGATTTTGGTCCCAAGTGACTGAACATAAGGGAATACGACTTATATGCAAAATGGGTCAAAACAGAGAGATAAGAATCCCTCTGCTTCTCCAGCTCTTAAGATTTCTTCATAACTTGACAGAATGTCTCAACATATCTAAGGGAGAATACATCAATCAGAAGGTGAAGCAAAGGGGAGGACTGGTCAGCAAAGGAATCAGAGAAGTCACCCAGGCAAATGTTCACAAGATCAATCTAAGCCACAGGAGAGGAAGTCTTGGCTACATTGACTAGAATAATATGGTTTCCTTGGCAAAGCTCTTCCTACGTTGGGTAAGACAGCTTCAAGCTAACTCAGCTGAGAGGTTCTTCTTCAAACAAATATCCCTGTGGGTTCTCTTTCCATGCTCAACAGGTGGTCTCTGGCCACATGGTTCCCATGTATCTTGCCAGAAGAGAGTGCACTGGTCAGAAATGCAGGGTTGACTTGACAGCTGTATTTCTCAATCATCAATTGACCTCCATAATAACAACTTGGCTTCCCAAGAAGCCTGCCTACAGGGAGACAGTAGACTGATTTGCCAAATCAAGCAATCCAATCTGTTTGACACTTGTATTTCTCCCCGGAAATTAATAAATTGACAAACATGCAAATATATATACATAGAGGGAGAGATCCTTGTTATCAGTTTCTAAAAAGAGGATTAATGTGACCCTCAGTATGCCCAACATGTCAAGTGTCCGAAAGTATAAGTTCAAACACCAGACCCTGACTGCAATGATTCCACAAAGAGAAGGCCAATCACTTGAGAATTGTTGGCAACACAGCACTTTGCATAGCCCTGTAACAAATGCCTTTAATATTCATACTACAATATATGGCATATATATTTGTTATTTCTTTCCTCTATTCATACAATATTTCTTCCTTCCAGAATGCCCTCCCCTCACACCTTCTCCAACTGGAGAACTCCTCTTCCCCCTCTTTTAGGGCTATAGCTCAAATGTCAGTTCTTTGTCACATCTTCCCCAACCACTCAGGTAAAATTAATCACTTCCTCCTTAGTGCTGCCATGGCAACCCGGGTACACTGGCCTAGGTCAGTGTACTCACATCAGAGTGGAAAATCCAGTCTGACTCCTCCCCTTATGTGTTCACCTCCCCCAAAAGTGCCCATGCATTCATTTACATTAACAACTCCTATCATAGCACCACGTATGCTTAAATGCTCAGTAAATGTGGGAATGAGAGAAGGTAAAGATCTGGCTATAGGCAAATAAAGAGGTTCAAGTGAAATAATTCTACACATGGAGGAAATAGCATGAGTTAAGAAAATGAGAAAGTGAGACTAGATAAAGTCTGTGTGAGTAGAAAACAAGGTTAAAAGCAGAAGGTAGGGTTATTGGAGAAAATAATGGAAAAGAAACTTATGACAAATTATTGAGGGTCCTCAAAGGTCTATAAATGGGGTATAAATAGGATTAAGTAGGTAAAAGGAAACTACAGTAAGGTCTTAGAAAGAAAAGTAACATCAAAAATTTGATAAACAGAGCAGCCTGGGTGGCTCACAGTTTAGTGCTGCCTTCAGCCCCGGGAGTGACTCTGGAGACCAGGGATTGAGTCCCACGTCAGGTTCTCCGCATGGAGCCTGCTTCTCCCTCTGCCTGTGTCTCTGCCTCTCTCTCTCTGTGTGTGTGTGCCTCTCATGAATAAATAAATAAGACCTTAAAAAAAAAGAATTTGATAAACAGCAGAACATGATTATAAAAATAGCAAAGAACTGGAGCTTGGGAGCCTGAGGTGGAATCTCTACCCCAACCCCTACCCCATCACACAATAATGATTAGCAAGTTACTTAACTCCTATAAGCCTCAATTTACTTATATCTAAAATGGGGAACACAATATCTACCCTGCACACTAGTTCTAAGGATTAAATATTACCCTACACAATGACTGAGACACTATACCAACCTCTAATAGCTGCCACTATGACTGTTTATTATTAATGTTTACAAACATTAATCTAGCACTGTAAGTCAAGTGATTTAAAGGAGAGGACTGGATCATAGGAAATTACAACAGTCACTTGATTTGGGGGCGGTATAGACTTAAAATCCTATCCCTTTGGCTTTAGAAATAGCTCTTCGCTTAATCAGCATTGATACCTCAGACAAGTCACTTCCTCAGTATACATTTCCTGATCTGCAAATTGGGATAGTATTCTCTGCTCTTCGTATTTCACAAATTTATTATGTTGGTTATTTTAAAGAGAAAATAATGCATTTGAAAGTGTTTCACACACTATATAGTACTTTGGGGGAAATGAGAGAAGAGAATGGGACAAATTTAAGAAATATTTTCAAGAAAAACTCAAGGACATCAGAAACATTAGGAGATAAGGAACACCAAATGAGAAAATGTCAAGGTATTAGGAGAATGTTTTTTAAAATGAACCCAGAAATTCAAAGCAGAAAAGAGTTTGAAGAAGATAATTTGAGAAAGGTCTATTCTGAAGCAAAAGGGCATCAACCTAAAAGCAGATGGAAATACAGGACTAGAGTTTGGGTGATAGGCAATCACCTAATCACCTTGGGCGATTTCGCAATAGAGCTCTGAGAATTGCCAGTAATATCCATCAAAGAGAGAGTTATGAGAAATGATGATTTAGCTACGACACAAATGCAAAGCAAGAAGAACTAAAGTTGTAAGATTCAAAACTCAGTAAGTAAATAACCAGCAAAGGGCAAGGATAAAACCCACTCCACAAAGAGAAGACAGGTATTACAGGAAGAAGCATGGGCCGCAGAAAGCTCAGAGTAAAAATCTGAAGTAGAGTGTTCATGTAACTGAAAAGCCAAGGTCATGTGGTATTAGCATGTCAAGGAGATTGAGGGGAAAAAAACTCTGCAATTGGCTAGAATGTGGTCACCAGCGACCTTCAAGAGTGCAGTTCCAGTACAGAGGTGGGACCAAAGCCAGGTTGCAAGGAGTTAATCATAATTCTATGATCCTGACACGAAAAAGCAGTTGCCAGTAAACTGAAGGTGAAATTCACAGATAAGAGAAAAGCACATTTAATAATTGAAAGGGGACAAACTTTATCTCAAGAAAGCTTCTTAGGATTTTTAACACTTCCACAGGAGAAAGAGGACTTTGGTTTTTCAAAATCTCCCAAAAGACATATATAAGTAGCAAAACACATGGAAGTTAGATTTTGCTGCAACTGAAGGATAAAAAAAAAAAAAAAAAAAAGTGACTCAACCCTAATAATGATCTAAACTTCAGAATAAAATTAATTCACATACCTTAAATAAGGCATTTCAAGTAAATTATATTAATTATTATAGGCAAGTCATAGTATCCTTTGTGTGAACAAACTACATATTACTAAAAAGAATAATTATTAACACCACCATGTTCTATTTAAAAGTGAACATCCCTTTCTAATGCCCCAAATTTCCTTTTTTTAATGCTTTCATATATCTAGGTAAGTCATACATATGTCTTTCTGTGGTTCTGTTTATAATATACACTAACTGATATTTGATTTAAACATGTATTTACAGTTACTAAAATTTAGTTACTATAATTTATATAAAAATATAATACATTTTAAAAATTAGTTAAAAATAATAATCATTCTAAAAAACATAATGGGAGAAGATGAGTAAAACTCTCTCAGGAATCATGAGGCTCCCTGCATCTAGTTTGAGGAAGGTCTTCAATAAGAAAGGAAAGAATAGAACAAATAATCCTAAAATTTGTATGGCACCACGGAATACTATGAATACCCAAAGCAATCTTGAGAAAGAAGAAAAAAGCTGACAATACCACACTCCCTAACTTGAAACTATATTAAAAAGCTATAGTGATTAAAGCAGTGTGGTATTGGCATAAAAACAGATTCATAAAATCAAAAGAACAGAAGAGAGAGCCCAGAAATAAATCCATGCATATGTGGTGAATTAATTTATGACAAAGGAGCCAGAATATATAATGGAGAAAGAATAATCTCTTCAATAAATGGTGTTAGGAAAACTGGACAGCCACATGCAAAAGAATAAAACTGGACTCCTATTTATATCATACAGAAAAATTAATTCAAAATAAGTTAAATACTTGCACATAAAACTTCCTGACATCAGTTTTGGTGAGGATTTGTTTTGCATTTAACCCCAAAAGCAAAGGCAACAAAGGCAAAAATAAACAGGATGAAGTACATCAAACTAAGAAAGATTTTGCACAGCAAAGGAAAACATTAACGTAACAAAAAGATAACATACAGTAATATTTGTAAATCACATATCTAATAAGTAAATATCAAAAATACATAAAGAACCCATAAAACTCAATAGCCCAATTAAAAATGGGCAAAGGATTTGAACAGACACTTTTCCAAAGAAGACATTACAGATGGCCAACAGACACATGAAAAGATACACAACATCACTGATCATCGGGGAAATGCAAATCAAAATCACAGTGAAAGATCACCTCACACCTGTTAGAATAGATATTATAAAAAAGACAAGAAATAACGTATTGGCAAATATGTAGAGAAAAGGGAACCCCCACGTATCATTGGTGGCAATGTAAATTGGTGAGCAACTATGAACACCAGTATGGAGTGTCCTTAAAAAATTAAAAATACAAATACCAAATGATCTAGCAATTCCATTCCTGGATATGTGTCCAAAGGAAATGAAAACACTAACCCAAAAAGATATCTGCATCCCCATGTTCATCACAGTATTATTTAAAACAAACAAGACATGGAAACTACCTCAGGGTCCAGGGATGGAAGAATGAATAAAGAAAATGTATATACATGGGACACCTGGGTGGCTCAGCAGTTGAGCATCTGCCTTCAGCTCAGGGCTTGATCCCAGGATCTGGGATCGAGTCCTGCATTCGGCTCCCTGCAGGGAACCTGCTTCTCCCTCTGCCTGTGTCTCTGTCTCTGTCTCTCTCTCTCTCTGTGTCTCTCATGAATAAATAAATAAATCTTAAAAAAAAAGAAAGAAAGAATATGTATATACACACATACACATAATAGAATGCTAGTCAGCCATTAAAAAAAAAAAAAGGAAATCCTGTTGTTTATAACAACTCAAATGAACCTTGAGGGTATTATTCTAAGTGAAATAACTCACACAGATAAAGACAAAACCTTATGATCCCACTTTATGTGGAATCTGAAAAGAAAACAAAACGAAAAAACAAACTCATAGGTACAGAGAACAAAATTGTAGTTACTAGGGGCAGGGCAGCAGTAGGATGCAGAGTGTAGGCAAAATAGGTGAAAGTGATCAAATGGTACAAACTTATAGTTATAAAATAAATAAACCATTGGATGTAATGTACAGTATGGTGACTAAAGTTAATAATACTATAGCATATATTTGAAAGTTGCTACATGAGTAAATCTTAAAACTTCTCCTCACGAGAAAAAAAAGTGTAATTACGTATGGTGATGGATATTAATTAGACTTAGTGTGGTGATAATTTCATAATATACACATATATCAAATCATTATGTTGCATACCTAACACTAATACATGTCAATTATATTTCAAGAAAAGAACATTTTTAATTAAAAAAAAAGGTAGTGGGGGAGACAGGTCTGCTTTATATCTACTACCAACACTTTGCCTTAATTTCAAAAGTTTGGATGATATCAAGTTAATCCTTAACTGTTTTTGCATAATAAAATGTACAGATATAATTTTAAAATGCCATTTGGGTCAAGTTTTATCTTTTTCACCCCCTCATCTGTACTCAAAAGTAGTAATTACAACAAACTGATTTTACAGAATTTATAGATTGGTTGCTTTCTAAGTAATGGATTCTAATGAAATACACCAAAACAAAATGACCAAAAAAGAAACAATATATTAGAAAAACCCAAATTTCTTTGATTCTGACTAAGGTCCAAAAGGAAAGAGCACTAAATCAGAAGTTAGGGACCCAGGTTTTATTGTAGTCCCACTCACGAAAAAAAACATCTGATGACTACACTACTGTTTTCCTCATTTAGTAGAGAAAAATCTCACCTACCCCACCTACTTCCAAAACTGTTGTGATGATAAAATGAAACAGCATATGTAAGAAGTATAAATAATTACATTTACAAAGAATTATAACTATACACATATACACATAGAGCTTCACAAATATAAGGCAACAATCCATTAATCATTATTTCATAGTACAGATGGATTATTTTAATTAATCCATACTCTATGCTTAACGAAATTTTAATATTGTAATACCACTTCATTATTTCAATTATTCTCTGAACTATAATGAACAGACTTATTTGTAAACGTCAATATACTTAAATGGTAACTATTAATCAGTCAGGACTTCTGCATTGTTCATAAGGTAGTTTACCCAAGAAAAAAATAATAGCAGTTAAATTCAAATCAGATAAAGTATATTTCTTAGTTGCTCTTTTAAAAATTCAGTAAGAAAGAAAGGCTTAAGTAAATGATAAATTTAAGATTATTATAATTTATTCATACTTCATTTAGCAGGATTCACTTTCTCCAAATAAAAACTGCAAGTACCAAATATTTTTTCTTCTTATATGCCTGAAACCATCCTCAAGAAAAATACAATGCTGATTGTTATTAAAACTGTTTCCAGGCAGAACAAAACTACCCAACTGTACTTCTTTTTTCCCATAGGACAGTCAAACCTTTCAACCTGATTTGCAAAGGGAGAGTGAATATAATGATTTTCCTTACACTTTCAGGGAAAGTTTAGTTTGGTCTTCTGCAAAAAAGTAACTCCACAGAAATAGCTGTTAGATAAAATCATCATGTCATAAAGCATGACAGTAGTCACAAGCATTTAAAAAGCACTTGAAGTGTGACCCTATTTGCTCACACTCTAGAAATAAACATATAACCCATGCTGCTTTCTTAATCACTGCAATCTAAATATTGAACAGCTTGGCTTCCAATATTATTTTACCAGCATAGAGAAGAAACCAGACTAGTCATTTTGGAATTAGTCAGTTTAAGAGTTATCCATTTCCAAGGACTAGGTCTCTCTGAGACTGATCTTAGGGCCAAATGTCAATACAGAGTAACAAAACTCTGTCTCCCAGTAACTTCTCAACATAATGACCGAGAAATCATCTATAAAAATTGTATGTATTATAAGTGCTTACATTTAACCTATGGCTCAAAGTAGTGAGCAGAATTAGAATAAAGTCTGAAAACATATCAATACTTTTTTTCTGCTGCACTTCTTCCAGAATCTATCCCCAAGCCCCAAGCTTTTCCTCAACCTCTTCCAATCTACCCTACTACCTTTAAGAAACCATACTCTGATCAAGCCAAGAATAACCAAAGAAAAGAAAGATAAAACAAACCATTCCACTGCCTTTGCCTCAACCTGAACCTCTGGTTTAAAAATAATAATAATAATAATCATCATCATCATCATCATCATCTCTGGCAATCAATAAATATTAGCTGAAAGGGCATTAAAAAAAAAAAAAAAACAAGGACTTAAAATTGAAGCTTCTGTATACCCCTCCCTAATCTCATATCCCTCTCTCTTTCCCAGAGGTAACCACTTTGCTGACATGTGTGTCTATCATTCCCATCATTGACTATTTAAAACATCATCTACATGTGATTGCTTTTATAGAATTAAGCTCCATAAGCCCACAGGCTGTGTCTGATATTGTCCTCTGTGTAGCATCTACTAAAGTAATCAGCATACTGTAATCATTTAAATGCTACAAATACCTCTAAAGAAAATTAATAAATATTTAGTAAAACTAATTAAACAGAACCATGCACTGTCACAATAGGGAGAAAGAAACAAATTTCTTCCCACTTATGAAACTCAGCTAGGCGTCTATTATGTAACATTGATCCGAAAAAACTCAAATTATTAAAAAATTGGGTTTTAAAAGATTGATTGAATAAAATTTAAAATGCCAAACAAAATTTAGGTTGGAGAAAAAAATACATCCTTCATCCAAATAATTCCCTATAAATGCGACAATTATAATTTATTCTGATTTTTTTTACCACATTAGAAGATACTTTCCTGTATTCCCTAGGCAGCAACAAATAACACCATGCATGAGGCTGATATAATTACACGCCAAAAAAGAGAGACCAGCACCCTTACACTCCAAATTCCCCTCTCTGGCTCCTTCATGGCCCATATGTTGACAATAAAACTGTCTGAATCATACCTATGAGACAGTTTTACTGACATAGTATCAGCTCTCTTGGTTCTTCACAAGGCAAACCATACCACCAAAACTGTTACAAATGCAAATTTTAAGACTGAGGAAAACAAAAATCTACATTATATGTATGGACATAGGCATGTGTGTGCATGTGTGTGTGTGTCTACAGATATATATATAGAGAACACAGAAACTTGCATTATAACCAAAATTCTACTACTTAATTCTTTGAACTTTAAAATACCCATGCTAGCTCTACAGACATATAGAAGGTTCTAACATCTGACAATAGTATAGCATTCAAGAAACTGTAAACCTAACGGACTGACAGTGAATAAAAAGCAAGACCATGTATATGCTGCCTACAAGAGACTCATTTCAGACCTAATGACACCTGCAGATTGAAAAGGGAGGAGAAGGATGGAGAAACATTTAGCATACAAGTGGATATCAAAAGAAAGCTGGAGTAGCAATACTCATATCAGATAAAATAGACTTTAAAACAAAGTCTATAAAAAGAGACAAAGAAGGACACTATATAATAATAAGGAGGCCAAGTCAACAAGAAGATATAACAATTGTAAATACTTATGCACCAAACATGGGAGCACACAAATATATAAAACAGTTAATTACAAACATAAAGGAACAATCAACAGTAATACAATAATAGTAGGGGATTTTAATACCCATTTACATCAATGGACAGATCATCCAAACAGAAAATCAACAAGGGAATAGTGGCTTTGAATGACACACTACACCAATGGATTTCACAGATATATTCAGAACATTCCATCCTAAAAGAGCAGAATACACATTCTTTTCAAGTCCACACAGAACATCCTCTAGAATGGATCACATATTAGGCCACAAAACAAGCCTCAACAAACTCAAAAAGATTGAAGTCATACTATGCATCTTTTCTAACCACAATGCTACAATCACAAGAAAAAAATCTGGAAAGACTATAAATACATGTAAGTTAAAGAACACGCTACTAAAAAAAAAAAAAAAAAAGAACATGCTACTAAATAATGGAATGTACCATGAAATCAAAGAAGAAATCAAAAAAGCCTATGGAAACAAAAATGAAAATACAATGCTCCAAAACCTTTGGGATGCAGCAAAAGCTGTTCTAAGAGGGAAGTTTTTAGCAACAAAGGCCTACCTCAAGAAGCAAGAAAAATCTCAAATAAACAACCTAACCTTAAACCTAAAAGATCTAGAAAAAGAACAACACAAAAAACTAAACCAGCAGAAGGAAGGAAATAATAAAGATTAGATAAGAAATAAATGATAGAGAAACTAAAAGAAAAAAAAAAGAACACAACAGATCAATGAAACCAAGAACTGGTTATTTAAAAAGATCAACAAAATTCATAACTTCTAGCCAGATGCATCAAAAAAAAAAAAAAAAAAGAAGAAGAAGAGAGAGAGCGGGAGAGAGAGAAAGGACTAAGATAAAATCACAAAAGAACGAACATCACAGAAATACAAACAATTGTAAGAGATTATTATGAAAAACTACATGCCAACAAATTAACCTAGACAAAAATGATAAATTCTGAGAAACATATAATGTACCAAAAGTGAAGCAGTTAGAAATAGAAAATTTGAACATACTAATAAGCCAGCAAGGAAACTGAATCAATACCAAAAAAACTCCCAAAAAATTAAAGTCCAGGATCACACAGCTTCACAGGCAAAATCTACTAAACATTTAAATAAGAGTTAATATCTATTTTTCTCAGGATTCCAAAGAATAGAAGGAAAACCTCCAAATTCATTCTATGAGGCTAGTATCACCCTGACACCAAAATCGCATAAAGACACCACAAGAAAACCACAGGCTAATATTTCTGACGAGCATAGTTGTAAAAATCCTCAACAACATACTAACTAACCAAATCCAACAATACATTTAAAAAAATTATTTACCACAATCAAGTGATATTTATTCCTGGGATGTAAGGGTAGTTCTATATTCACAAATCAATCAACATGACATATAAAATCAGTAAGACAAAAGATAAAAACCATATGATCATTTCAATAAATGCAGACAAAGCATTTGACAAAGTACAGCATATACTCATAATAAAAGCCTTCAACAAAGTACATATAGAGAGAACATAGTGCAATATAATAAAGGCCATGTATGAAAAGCCCACAGAAAACATCATATTCCATGGGAAAAAACCTGAGAGCTTTCCTCCTAAGGTCAGGAAAAAGACAAGACAAATCACTCTTACCATGTTATTCAACATAGTACTGGAAATCCTAGCCACAGCAATTAGACAAAAAGAAATAAAAGGCATTCATACTGATAAGGAAGAAGTAAAATTGTCACTATTTGCAGATGACATGATACTCCATACAGAAAACCTTAACTCCACCAAAAAAATACTAGAACTGATAAAAGAATTCACTAAAGTCACAAGATACAACATCAATCTGCAAAAATCTGTGGCATTTCTATACACTAATAATGAAGCAGAAGAAAGAGAAATTAAGAAAACAATCCCATTTACAAATTTACCAAAAATAATAAGATACCTAGGAATAAACCCAACCAAAGAAGTGAAAGACCTGCAACTCTGAAAACTCTACAAAACACTGATGAAAGAAATGGAAGACAACATAAAAAATGGAAAGACATTCCATATTCACAGGTTGGAAAAACAAATATTGTTAAAATATCTATACTACTCAAAGCAACCTACACATTTAATGCAATCCAACAACATTTTTCATAGAACTAGAACAAACAATCCTAAAATTTATATGTAACCACAAAGACACCCAAAGAGCCAAAGCAGTTTTGAAAAAGAAAAGCAAAGCTGAAGGTATCACAATTCCAGACTTCAAGTTATATTACAAAACTATAATAATCAAAACGTTAGGGTACTGGCATAAAAAAAAAAAAAAACAGACACATTGATCAATGGAACAGAACAGAAAGTCCAGAGATAAACCTACAACTACATAGTCATTTAATCTTCAACAAAGCAGGAAAGAATACCCAATGGAACAAAGTGTCTCCAACAAATGGTGTTGGGAAATCTGGTCAGCCACATGCAAAAGAATAAAACTGGACCATTTTCTTACACCGTGCCCAAAAATAAACTCAAAATTAATTAAAGACTTAAATGTGAGGCCTGAAATCATAAAAACCCTATAAAAGAGCACAGGCAGTAATGTCTCTGACATTGGCTATAGCAACATTTTTCTTTGTATGACTCCTGGGGCAAGAGGAAATAAAAGGAAAAGTAATCAAAATAAAAGCCCTCTGCACAGTGAAGGAAACAGTCAACAAAACTTAAAGGCAACCTACAGAATGGGAGAAGATATTTACAAATGACTTATCTGATAAAGGGTTAGTATCCAAAATATATAAAGAACTTCTACAACTCAACACCCAAAAAACAAATAATCCAATTAAAAATGAGTGGAAGACATGAACAGACATTTCTCCAAAGAGAACATCCAAATGGCCAACAGACACAGGAAAAGATGCTCAACATCACTCATCTTCAGGGAAATGCAAATCAAAACTACAGTGAAGAATGCCTGGGTGAATCAGCGGTTGCGCATCTATCTTGGGCTCCTGGGCTCAGGGCATGATCCCAGGATCCAGGATCCAGTCCCACATCGTGTTCCTTGCAGGGAGCCCGCTTCTCATTCTGCCTGTGTCTCTGCCTCTCTCTGTGTGTCTCTCATGAATAAATAAATAAAATCTTAAAAAAAAAAAAACACAGCTCTTTCATAGCACCATCTGGTTGGCCCAATCAACACCAGCAGGCAGAACAGGGAAAGGGGTTCAAGTTCAGAAGGCCTGAAGCAGTCATCAAAAGGATCAGTTTTCTAGGAAGTGAATATGTGATGAAGTCCAGAACACATACCAATTCTAGAACATGACAGTTGTGCCTCCAGGGATGAACTTTTGACATGGACATAAATTACTGGAGTGCACCCTATTTGTTGGAAGAGGAATTACTGCATTTGAGATCACAGAATTCTAGAGTGGGGAGGGATCACAGATAACTCATACAGCTTTCCACAGAAAGCAAGAAGGCTTCACGTAGCATTCATGTTAGGTCGACGTTGACCCGTCTCTTTGGAAAAACTCACCATAATGGAAAGCTAAAAATTCAATGACTGGCCCATTCCTTTAGGCCTTGCCTGAATGCCAGTGTGCCATGTCTCCCTAAACCTTCCTACTCACCAGTGATCTTGGCCTGTCTACCTAGACTTCAAATCTGACCTACATCATCAGATCCAGACTTGGACTCTCTCTAGTCTTGGACTAGATCCCCAGTGTCTACTTAGAGGTCAGACATTCTAAACAGAAGCATGACCCTGGTCTATCACTGCTTCCCAGCTAGAGCTCCCCTGGTCGGCCCTCATCCATGAAAGAGCACTACCACCACCACCCCCCTAAGTCTACCTAGTCCGAACAGCCCTGTGTTCACAGGTAAGCTTAACACTGAAGGAATCCATCCTGCCCTCAGCGGCTCCACAATCTTCTCTGACCCACATATCTATAGACTTTGGCTAGCTGTTAATGACATTTAACCAGAGTCCAAGACCATTCGGCGTTCTGATAAAAACTACAGATTTCATCTTAAAAAAAAAAAAAAGTCCCGATTGCATATATAATATTGTATATAATTTCTGAAAATTCCCCCATGAATCCCAAATTAAGAATCCCTGCCAAGGGGGCAGCTGGCTGGCTCAGTCAGTAGATCAAGCAACACTCGATCTCAGGGTCATGAGTTTAAGTCCCATGATGGGCGTGGAGCCTACTTTAAAGAACAACAACAAAAAAAAAGCCTGCCATCTATAACAGGGACTTCTGTATTTAAAAACTTAAATACAGATTCCACATACACTCCACACATGTACTTACACAAATTTTGTTTCTATGTTTCTAAAGTAATACTTAAAGACATACCTTTTTTTCATTGTTGTTCTTATTTTTGTTAATTATTTAAGTTCCCAAAGGGTTCTGGTGATCAATCAAATTTGAAAGCCAATACTCCACAGAATTTAGAACAGTAGTCTCCAAAAGGTGACTGCCCAAACGAGCCAACTATCTAAGGTTCATGAAAAAATATTAGAGCTTTATATTTATTTTTATCGAATCTCTTTATTTGTTTTTAAAATTTTTGTTTCATAATTTACATAATGTATTAGTATAGTCACCCATGTGCAACATTTTTCGTAGATAATAATACTTATACTGCATGTGCCTTAAAAATTTTAATAGTTGAAAGTTTAGACACTACTCCTTTAGGGCAATGACAGTAATAAATAGTGTCCTTGAGATACCATCAAGAACCAGTGAAGTCTGTGCTCACTTTGGCAGCACATATACTAAGAGCTAGTTAAGTAACAGGAGTTAACTGCGATGGTCTACACTGGCAATGGCCTAATAGCTTACATTAAAATCATGCCTGTAATGGTGTACCTCAGTATCACGTTTCATATTCCTGTACTCCAATAGTTCAAAACTACAGATCTTTCATAAAACACAGCAAGCCACTATGTCAACACTGGTAATTTGGGAAGCAGCACTGATTTACAATCATACTGTTATAAAGCAGCATAAGTAAAGGATTAGCAAGACACAGCACACACTGAGGATGTTTTATAAACATGTTTGGAGTATACTTCAGTACTTCTCACATAGAAAAATTCTAGTATGAAGTAAGGCAGACAGTATAGATTTGTGGTGTCCAATACGATACCAACTAGCTCCATGTACTATTGCGTACATGAGATGTGTAGCTAGTGCCACACGTTTAAATATTGTGGATATATTTTGGGTTAAGCAAAACATACTGCCAAAATTAATTTTACCTATTCTTACCTATTATTTTTTCTTTGTTAAATTGTCTGCTAGAAAATTTTAAATTGCATATGTGCTTGCATTATTTTTCTACTGGATAGCGCTGGTCTAGATAACAGTTTAAACTCGGAATAACCTCCAAATTGGACACTATATTTTATGGACAACTTTATCTCCTCTCTGCCACCACCTCAACTCTGCCCCCAACCATGAATGTGTTCAAATCATTTCCAATATAAAATTTTTACATGGTTTAAAGATACCATTTCCACAAGAATGGATTTTTTTCCCCATCGGCAAAAATGAGCAAACACAGTAGGCTAGAAGGAATGTTATTATACCCATATACTCTAATGCCAAAACATGGAAGTTAAAAAAGACGGAGTGACATAACATTCTAAAAGAGAAACAAATTTATTTATTACTATCAGCTAGATAAACACAGGGTCCACTTAGAGTTTTACAATGCTTTAAAAAATTGGGTTTCCCCCACAAAATATAACTTTTTGTAATACAGAATTTATCCTGTATCAACATTGCTGGATTGACGTCTTTACTTCCCCCTCCTGAAACTATAATGTATTTTAAGAAAAAAGAAAGGTGCTAAATTAATATGTCCCCTAGCCTTTTCCTTTTTCAAAGAGCCATGGCAGATACAGCAGATTTATTTTGAACACTCAGGCAACTCCATTCTAACATGCCTTATAACACACTAGTGGCCAGAAAGGTAAAGGGTCCTTTTGCTAGACTCCCTTGCAAATTGGTATGTGCATATGCCCTACGTTTCCCAAGCAGGGACACTCTGAGGAGACCAGAAGGATAAAGAAAATGAAAATGAAGAGTGCGAGCAATTAAGCACAGGTATATCAGCTCATCCAGCAGTGATGATGGATGAGACACTGACTTCTCAGGGGCCAGCCGCAAAAGCCAAGACTCCCCATTCACCGGCTTCCATGGTTCTAAGATCGAACAGCTCTCACTCCCTTAGGCAAGCCATGCGAAAAGAGTGGTTCCGGAAGTTATTCCTAGAAGCTCAGCCCAAAGTCTATTCGTTCCATTCCCTCAAAGATTCCACAAACTATTACAACTTAGTAAATCCCCTGCTGTTTAAACCAGTTTTAATGAGTCTGTTGTCTGCTACTAGGAGTCCTTTCCGATAACATGGGTCAAGCAAACAAAACACATGAAATAAATATCAAATACAAAACCAAAATTAGGCTTTGAAATATAAGCCTATGATTGTATAAGAGTATGAATGTACAATAAGAATATACTTAATGCCACTTAACTATACACTTAAAAATGGTTAAAATGGTAAATTTTTTGTTATATATATTTTATCACAGTAAAAACAATATGATTTTCAAAAGAGACAACAAAACTAAATTTAGGCACATGATTCAAGAATCCTTAGATAAACTTGGTTTTGTTAACTTACTGCTTTTCCAATAGTAAAGCAAGCTAGTCACTTGTCCTCTTGGTCTCTAAGTGTAAAGAGTGGAAGAAAAAAAATCTCAACATACATAAGATAAGACAGACACTAACATTCTGTGATGGGTGAAGCAGAGTGGGGGAAGGCAATATTTGTTGCAAAAATTATCATATGACTATTATGGGCCAAGTACTTTACATATATCCTCACTTAATCCCCACAATAACAAAGACTCACCCAACCCCATTCACAATTAGGCTTCTTTTTTTTTAAGATTTTGTTTATTTATTCATGAGAGACACAGAGAGAGAGAGGCAGTGACATAGGCAGAGGGAGAAACAGGCTCCACGCAAGGACCCCGAAGTGGGACTCGATCCCAGGACTCCAGGACCATGCCTTGAGCCGAAAGCAGATGCCCAACCACTGAGCCACCCAGGTGTCCCCATAATAAGGCTTCAAGGTAGGTGTTATAATCCTTTCCTTACCGATGAGAAAATGGAGGAAGAAAAGCTAAGCATCTTGCCCAAGGTACATAGCTAGTGACCGCTCGAGTAATGACAAATCAAGATCTACCCAACTCCAAAGCCTGGCTCTTTGTATACCACATTTCTCTTACTGACTGCCATAGCCACAGTACTCAGCAGGCAAGGGCTAATTAAATTATCCACCGTGATGGAATCATTACAGAGCCAGGAAAGCAATTCCTGAAAAGTGTCACCTAGACCATCAATATAATATGCCCTGTAGAGTCCACTGAGATGCTCAAATACAGAAAAAACTAGGCGATGATGATTATAATGATAATAGCATTCAGCTACCATTTACTGAGTGCCCATTATGTTTAAAGTGCATAACATTACTTCATTTAATCCCCCAAACATCCCAGTGAGAAATGCACAGTAGGTGATTACCTTCATTTTACAACAGAAGAAAATCAGATGTCAAGAGATTAAAACTCTACCAAAGACTACAGATTCAGAGCCAGAATTTGAATCCAGATCGATGCCCAAGCATATGGGTGAGGACCACAACACGTATTTCCTTTATCCTCTAAAGAGCCAAACATAGGCCTTATATGGGTAAGCATTCAACGAATTAGTGATTTCACTTTGAAATTAGGGACAGCAAATGCACACCAAGAAGATATATAAAGTCAGCAGCATCATGCTGACATTGAGTGAAAGGACACAAAGAAAGAAATAAGAATGAAGACTCCATCTCTAAAGGTCAATATACATTAGGCAGTAACAGTTAAGGTATCAAACCCCCTTTCCTCATGCTCTTCTGGCTTAGCCCCGCCATCACTTACCTCCCCACCACAGACTTGCTATATCAACCCTGTCAGAAATTATACGTACCACATTGTCCTAAGAGAACTGTATGACAGCAAGGAAATCACTTGCAAGGCATCTGATTCAACAGGTCTGAGGCGTGGCCTGAAAATTTGCAAATCTAACACATTCCCAAGTGATGATGCCACCAGACCACATTAGTCTCAATTATCATCATAAAACTTTGTTATTCATTTAAACGAAAGAGAAAGAAAGAAAGAAAGAAAGAAAGAAAGAAAGAAAGAAAGAAAGAAAGAAAGAAAGAAGGAAGGAAGGAAGGAAGGAAGGAAGGAAGGAAGGAAGGAAGGAAGAGAAAGAAAGAAAGAAAGAAAGAAGAAAGAAAGAAAGAAAGAAAGAAAGAAAGAAAGAAAGAAAGAGAAAACGAGTTCACTCATTTCTCCCACCACTGCCCCCTCTTCATGCCTCTGGCAACCATCAATCTGTCCTCTGTATCTATGAGCCTCGTTTTGTTTGTAGAAAGACAGACAAATAGATTCCACATATAAGAGAGATTATACAATATTTTTCTTCCTCTGACTTATGTAATTCCCTCAAGATCTATCCACATTAAGGCAAATGACAGGATTTTGTTCTTTGTATGGCTGAGTAATATTCCATTGTACACCAGTGTGTGTGTGTGTGTGTGTGTGTGTGTGTGTTTATCACAACTTCTTTATTCATTCTCCCATCAATGGACACTTAGGTTGTTTGCATGACTTGGCTACTGTAAATAATAATTCAATAAAAATGGGGGTATATAATATCTTTTCAAGTTAGTGTTTTTGTTTTCTTTGGATGTATACCCAGAATTGGAGTGGCTAGATCAAAATGTACAGTTGACCCTTGAATAATATGGGGGGGCAGAAGTGCTGACCACCAAGGCAGTCAAAAATTTTCCTATAACTTTTGACTCTCCCAAAACTTAACTACTAATAGCCTACTATTAACAGGAAGCCTTATCTTTAAAATAAAGATTCAATTAACACATTTTTTGTATATGTTTTATATATTGTATTCATATAACAAAGCTAGAGAAAAGAAAATGTTAATAAGAAAACCATAAGGAATAGAACACTTATGAAACTTAAGAAGACACAAAGAAATGGAAAGACATTCTATGCTTATGGATTGGAAGAATATTGCTAAAATGTGTATATCACCCAAAACAATCTACACATCCAATGCAATCTTGATCAAAATAATACCAGCATTTTTCACAGGGCTAGAACAAAAATCCTAAAATTTGTATGGAATTGGAAAAAAAAACTCAAATAGACAAAGTAATACTGAAAAGGAGAAGCAAAGTGGGAGGCATTACAATCCCAGACTTCAAGCTATAATGCAAAGCTACTGTCATCAAGACAGTATGGTACTGGCACAAAAACAGACAAAAGATCAGTGGAACAGAACAGAGAACCCAGAAATGGAGCCAAAACTATGTGGTCAACTCATCTTTGACAAAGCAGGAAAAAATATCCAATGGAAAAAAGACAAGTCTCTTCCACAAATGGTATTGGAAAAACCGGACAGCAACATGTAGAAGAATGAAACAGGACCACTTTCTTACACTACACGTGAAAATAAATTCAAAGTGGATGAAAGACCTAAAATATAAGACAAGAAACCATCAAAATCCAAGAGGACAAAACAGGCAGCAATCTCCTTAATCTCAGCCACAGCAACTTCTTATTGGACACATCTCTGGAGGCAAGGGAAACAGAAGCAAAAATTTACTATTTAGGACCTTATTAAGATAAAAAGCTTCTGCACAGTGAAGGAAACAATCAACAAAACCAAAAGGTAATTGACAGAATGGGAGAAGATATTTGCAAACGACATATTGGATAAAGGGCTGATTCAGAATCTATAAAGAACTTATCAAAATCAACACCCCAAAAATGAATAATCTGATTAAAAATGAGCAGAGGACATAAACAGACATTTCTCCAAAGAAGACATACAAATGGCTAACAGATATATGAAAAGATGCTCAACACCACTCATCACCAGGGAATTGTACGTCAAAACCACAGTGAGATACCACCTCATACCTGTCAGAATGGTTAAGAGAACAAACTGAGGATTGCTGAAGGGGAAGTGTGCCGGGGATGGGCTAAAAGGATGATAGGTATTAAAGAGGGCACTCACTGGGATAAGCACAGTTAGATGTGGTGATGAATCAATAAATTCTACTCCTGAAACCAAAACTATACTATATCTTAACTACCTTAAATTTAAATTTAAAAAAAAAAGAAAGAAAATAGTAAGAGAAAATGTATTTATGGTGTAAAAGACCCATGTGTAAGTGAATCCAAATAGTTTAAACATGTGAACCTCCATACTGTTTTTCACAGTGGCTACCCCAATTTACATTCCTACAAGCAGTACACACCCTCCCTTTCTCCACATTCTCAAAAAACCTTATTATTTCTAGTCTTTTTTGATAATAGTCATCCTAACAGGTCTCTTTGTGGTTTTGATTTGTATTTGCTAGATGATGAATGATGTAGAGCATCTTGTTATGTACCTGTTGGCTATCTGTATGTCTTCTCTGGAAAAATATCTATTCAGACTTTCTATCCATTTTTTAATCAGATAGTTTGGGTTTTTTATTATTGAGTTGTAGTTCTTTATATATTTTGGATATTAGCCCCTTATCAGATATATAATTTACAAATATTTTCTCCTGTTCAGTAGGTTGCCTTTTCATTTTGATGATGGTTTCTTTTACGGAGGATAAGCTTTTTAGTTTGGTGTAGTTGTATTTGTTTATGTTTGCTTTTGTTTTTGGCATCAGATTGAAAAAACCAATGTCAATATATATGTCAAGGAGCTTACCACTTATGTCTTCTTCTAGGAGTTTTATAGTTTCAGGTCTTATAGTTTCAAGTCTTTAGTTGATTTGGAGTTAATTTTTGTGTATGGTGTAAGACAGTGATCCAATTTCACTTTTTGCGTATGAGTGTCCAATTTTCCCAGTACCATTTATTGAAGTGATTGTCACTTACCCATCATATATTTTTGGCTCCTCTGTCCTAAATTAACTGACCATATATATGTGGGCTTATTCCTGGACTCTATTCTGTTCCAGTGATCTGCATGTCTGTTTTTAAGCCAGTATCATACTGATTTAATTACTATAGCTTTCTATATAGTTTGAAAGCAGGGAGCACAATGTTTCCAGTTTTGTTTTTTCCTCTAGATTGCTTTAGCTATTCTGAGTCTTTTATGGTTCCATACAAATTTTAGGATTATTTGTTCTATTTCTGTGAAAAAAAATGCCATTTGAATTTTGAAAGGGATTGCACTGAATCTATATATTGCTTGACGTAGTATGGACATTTTAACAATATTAATTCTCCCAACCCATGAACATGTAGTATCTTTCCATTTGTTGTGTCTTCTTCAATTTCTTTCATTAATGTCTTATGGTTTTCAATATAAGTCCTAAAACTTCTTTTTCTATACTAAGTTCAGCAAGTCAAGAGTAACTAGTAACAATTAGGAAAAGGGTGTTTATCTCCCTTTTGGTACGCATGTCTTCATAATGGAGATATAATTAACAAGCCGGAAAACAGCCAAAGGGTTGGCAGGGTGGGAACTAATGGGGAGACTACATAGTCTATATCCAGATAATCAATGGCTCCTCAATGAATCCAGTAGATTTTTAAAACTATCAGTGATACATAAAATATGTATTTGTTATGAGTTATGAGGTGGGGTGTGGCAGTAAGAGGAAGGGAATAAAATTTGAAGAAAGGGAATAAAATTATAAATTATGTAACTAACATGTTACATATGTTACATACATAACAATTCTCTGCACAAAGAGAAAATATTGCCCTAGCCTGGTATAAAGCTTTACTTTTTGGTAAAAAGTAAACCTAACTTTCAGTAAAATTACATTAACAAATATTTTCCAAATAAACATTTTTTACTCTTAGCAGCATAAACAGTTAACAACAATGGGAATTCGGTATATTCCCAGATGATGATAATAAGCTGCAAAAGGTCAAGAAAATCCAAGACAATACATACACAGTGATGGAGTCACTGTTCTCTTTTATTTACAAACAGAGAAAGAAACTTATTTATTTAGTATCATTATGACAAACCCACCCATATATGGAAATAGTAGCTTGTGTAGTTAACTCAAAATACAGTCCAAAACCACATCTGCTGGACGACATGGAAAATCCAGTCTCATAAAACAAAACCACCACCATTTAAAATAACATGTCAGCAAAATTAACAGCTTATAGATTACAGCCTTCCATTAAACAAAGGGCAGTATGTGATTTTGGTTTTGTTTGCTTTAATTCTTTTGACATCAGACACTTGAAGTCTACAAAGATACCATATCAAAAATAAAACAAAAACAAAAACAAAAAAAACGACTATACAGAAAAAGAAACTGATATAGTAGAACTGACATAAGTGGGAAAAACAGAAAATAATCTGAAGATCTATTAAACATCAAAAAAGAAAGAAAAGGAGGTATAATCATACAACTGAATATAATGCAGTCCTAAAACTCACTGGACTACAACAATGATGTTATGCGGAAGAACTGTGTTCCCCCAAATTTCATACCTGGAAAATTTCACCTCCAGTACCTCAGTGACTACATTTGGATACAGGGCCTTTAAAGGGGTGATTAAATCAAAATGAAACCATTAGGATGGGCCCTAATCCAAATTGAATGTCCTTATAAGAAGAAGGAATTTGGACATACAGAGACCTAAGACATGTCTACCTACACACCATAAAAGGACAAAGCATATAAAGTAACCAGCACAAAGGTGATCATGTGCAAGCCAAGGATACCTCAGAACAAAGCAAATCTGCTGACGCTTCAATATTGTATCTCCAGCCCCAAGACTGTGAAAAAATAATTTTTTGTTGCATACGCCACTCAGTCTATAATATGTTGTTAGGGCAGCTCTGAGAAACTAATACAAATGGTCTCAAACTTAAACATCTGTAACATCACCTGGAAGGCTTGTTAAAACCTAAGTTGTTGGGCCCTGTTCTCAGAGTTTCTGGTTCAGTGGGTCTGGAATAAGGCCCGAAACAGGGCTAGCTTCACGGGTGCATGACCATGCTTACAAGGGTCCCACTCTTGATTTAATGCTCTACTGCTGCTATCTTCAAGTTATTAATAGTTCTTGAACAAGGGGCCCAGCATTTTCATTTTGCACTGGGCTGCACAAATGTATCCGGTCCTGGCCTGTGATTTTTGTATTTCTAACAAGTTCCCAAGTGAAGCTGAAGTTGCTGGTTGGGGACCACATTCTGAGAGTGACTGAACTACAGCAACATCTGCATAAACCAACATAAGTCTGAAAATAAAATCTGGGCAAAAAAGGGCAAGATGAAAAAGGACAGGTACACTTATCATTTATGAAAGGCTTTTGTCATGGATACATATGTATTAAATAAAAGCATAAAAACAACCATGACAATGGAAACACCCAATTCAGGACACTTGCTACCTCTGAGACCCAGGAAAGGAAAAGGGAATTAGAAATTAGCACCAGACAAAAGGCCTTAACCTCTGTCTGTCAACAAAATTCTAATTCTCGAAGAATTAAAAAGTAAAAAATTGAAGTACACATGGCAGAAGGTTCAGATTTGGATGAGCTGGCAAAGGACTACACTGTAAACTTCTCCATACTTTTTTGTACTTTTCTGTAAATTTACACTTGAAAATTTTTTAAAGGGAAAGAAACGATCCTTAACTTTCACATAGTCTGATTAACTCTGGTATCACCCACAATCTAATAAAACACTCCATTAGAATTTAGAAATTTGCCAGTGGGAAAAAACAATTTTACTTATGAAAAAAAATCCCTTCACGACAGCCAAAATATGAAGTTATTTGAAGTCTGACAATCATAATTTAAAAGATTAAATGGATATATTTTGGATGAATGAAAAACTTTCCACTGTTACTGAAAATCTCTAAGTGAGGAAATTTTAATAAAAAGTGATTCTGAGTGGCAGGTGGGTGGTGCAGTTGGTTAAGCATTAAATCAGCATTAAATCTGCTTAATACTCTCTCTTCCCCTCCTCTCCCTCTCTCAAATTAATAAATAAATCTTCTTTAAAAAAGTGATTTTTGAAAACCAAAGGGGACACAAATCTACTTTAAATACACAACACTCTAAAATTAAAATACCATGTAAATTAAGAATACTAAAAATAAGAACTACTATGGAAATAATGGAAACAATAGTAATTATCATTTGCGTTAGTTTGTAGTATGTCTTTCGCATTAAGTGATAAAAATAAGTCTTAATGGGGGATCCCTGGGTGGCTCAGCGGTTTAGCACCACCTTCAGCCCAGGTCATGATCCTGGAGACCCAGGATCGAGTTCCACATCGGGCTCCCTACATAGAGCCTGCTCCTCCCTCTGCCTGTGTCTCTGCCTCTCTCTCTCTCTCTGTTTCTCTCATGAATAAATGAATAAAATCTTTAAAAAAAATAAAAATAGAAATAAATTTTAAAAAGTCTTAAGCTGTTTAGGGGAACACAAATGAAATATAATGTTAAAATTTCTCTAAGCCTAGGTAAAATAATATGAAAAGGTTATATCCCGGACATATAGAATATCTATGCAAATTAAAATAAAAAATAAATACAAAATGTTAGAAAGTTTCACTCAAACAAATAAGAATAAATGAAAGTTTTATAAATTATACCTTTTAACTATCAAATTCATCAGCTTCATTTATAAAATGATCAGTGGAAATTCTCATTTCAGCGGGAATATAAAATGGTAAAACTTTATGAAAAGCTATTTTTTTCAAAGATTTTAGGTTTAATTAATCTCTACACCCAACATGGGGCTTGATCCTACAACCCCAAGATCAAGAGTAGCAAGCTCTACTGACTGAGCCAGCCAGGCATCCCGGAGAAGCAGTGTTGACACATAAATCAAGGACCTTAAAAATACTCATACCTTTTGCTCCAGTAATTCTCTTTCTAGTAATTTAGCCTATGGAAAAACTCAAAATGATGACAACAAACATTCATTCACAAATATATTCATCACAATATTATTTATATTTTAGAAAAACTACAAAACGCTAAATAAATTATGGTATAATTATAATGACTTGTGGGGAATAATTATGATATAAAATTAAACTAAAAAGATTATAAAATCATAAATCCTATGTTCCTAACTATGGAAAACTGTAAAATTTCAAAGAAAAGAAAAATGAAGGGCACCTGGCTGGCTCAGTGGGTAGAATGGGCCAATTTTGATCTCAGGGTCATGAGTTCAAGCCCCATGTTGGGCATGAAGTCTATACTTAAAAATATTTTTTTTAATGAAACGAAATATGCCAAAATATTAACAGTCTGACTCTAGATAATGAGATCATGGGTGATTTATTTCCTTACCTTCTTTTCTGTAACATATATGTATTACTTTTACAATTAGAAAAATAAAAATAGAAATAGAAAAAATTAGCACTTTTCACTATATATAAAGCATTTCAAACTAAGATATCACTAGGGCATTTAATATAATACCTTAAGTGTTATCTTAATAAATTTGGAACATTCATTTCAGTAAAAGTTTATCAATAGTTTATAAGGAATAATGTACCCTTCAAAATGGAGACATAGTCTTCTTTTATTCCTTTATAGGTTTTCCTCTGTTGGAATTCCTTTCCAATCACAGGCACCTACTGGTTCTAGCTTCGGAGTATCTACATATTCTATCTAGACTGCCTTCTTAATCCATCATTCTGGTCATAATCAATTTAGCATCCTAAATCACACATTTTCATCAACCTGTCTCAGATAATATATGAGAACCCAGGACCGCCCAGTCACTGAGATGGGCCTTTACATATAAGGTCTCGTTATACAAACCAGCTCTCTGTGGAAAGTACCATCACTTTGACTTTGTAAATGTGTGAACTCAGAGAGGCGAAATAACTGTCCAAATGTCACAGGGCTAGAAAGTAGAGGAACTGAGACTTGAACACTGGTCATTCAGCTGCAATATATTATAGCACCTTTCAATAAAACTGGCCTAACATGAAAGCCTGTTTTTCACAATTTTAGCCCTGCCTCCTAAGGACAAACAAGGACAGAGCTCCAGAAAGAAACAAAACCACAAAGTGTAAAGGAGCTAGCTATTAATCAAAGGAAAGTAGTTCCATCTGTATCCTTATTTTCTGCCTTCTATACTTAACTATTGAATACTGGTACCTCACTCAACAGAATCACGTAGTCTGAGGCCAGAAATAAGAGAATACAGGCAACCAAGCAAACTGTCATGGCAGACTGTATTTTTCATATATGGCCAGAGCAGTATTTCCAATCCCAGATGATGTTCTGGGAGCTCGCCACTCTTACACCCAGAAACAGAGACAATATCCCCCATTCCAGCTTAAATTGAGCAGGGCTTTGTATCAAGGAACAAAATGTCTTAGAAATAACACCATGTGATTCTAAAAGTATAAAATGCAATACAGACAGAAGTTCATCATGTCTCTGTCTCCCCATCATGTCTCCCTCTGTCACCACTTTTTCCTCTCCTTTCTCTCCCTGTTCCTCCCTTATAACCCAGCTACCATACTGTGAGGAAACCCAGGCAACCTGGAAAGGCCACATGAAGGTGTTCTGACCAAGACTCCCACTTGTTATTTCAGCTGACAGCCAGCATCAACCACCAGACATGTGCCTGGGCAACCCTTCAGATGATTCCAGCCCTCCCTTTGGAGCCACACAACTGATCCAAACCGTAGCAAGGATGAACTATGCCAAATGAACTTTTCCAAATCACAGACTCCTCAGCAAAATAAATATTTTAAGCCACTAGGTTTAACAGTGATTTGTAAAGTAGCAAGAGGTCACCAAAACAGATGTGTGGGGCTGTATTCACAGCAAGTTAAAGGGTTTAGTGATTATTCCATGCAAACTTATATGATAACTTTCTGCAATTACTCTCTTTTTGAATTAGCTGAACCACAACACATAGCTCTTTTGACTTCTGATTGGTCCCTCAAGACTTGAGCTTTCAGGGCTGCTTGATTCTCCTTTTATTTTTTTAAGATTTTATATATTTATTCATGGAGTCACAGAGAGAGAGAGGCAGAGACATAGGCAGAGGGATGTGAGAAGCAGGCTCCACACAAGGAACCCGATGCAGGGCTCGATCCTGGGACCCCGGGATCACACCCTGAGCTGAAGATAGGTACGCAATCGCTGAGCCACCCAGGTGTCCCTTGATTCTCCTTTTAGAGTCAAACTGCATTATCCTGTTGAAATAAAGTATCACCTTAAAGGCTAGTATTACCTTAAAGGTTTACAGGGGGAAGTTCTAAGCAAAGCCACCAAATACTCCCCTTTAAAACACAAAGTCATGACACCCATGTTTTGGCTTATACCACAAAAGATACTTGTAGGAAGTTATCAATTACCAATGCTCCCCAGAGTACAGAATTTCCACAAAAATTTTAATGGATAGAGAATGCATAGTAAAATTGTTGGGAAAATAGAACACATACAGATTTAAATGGAGAGGGGAAAAAAGAATAATAAGACACTGCACTTCTAATGCAGACATTCTGTACTCTGTAAATTTGTCTACCAGTTTAGGCCAGTGTATTCTTTATTGACTTTTATTTTTTTTATATAGCTTCAGATGCAAGTTCTAATCAACCAAGTGGAAGAAAGTAAAAAAATGTTCCCTTTCATATATATATAACATAATTTCCCAGCTAGAAAATATTTCAATGATGAGGTTTGCATGAAGTCAATTAAATGGAAACAACAGAAACAGTAAAATCAGTTAACTTTATAGCTTTTGGGAAGGAGTTTTAGAATGGTAGTGGCAAACATCACATTAAAAGTTAACCAGGAGTCATTTGCAGACATTAACAATCACATGATTTGACCATAATACATTCCTTGATGGGAAAATACATCAATCTGCTAATCAAACACAAATTCCATGAAAATGAGCACACACACACACAAAAAAAAGCTTTTTAGGCATAGTTTTCATTAGCACGAGATCTTTTTGATAGCATAATGAACAAACCTCTTCTTCCTAGCAAACCTATGTATCTTCTCTTATAGCTCCAACCTCACCATAATGTCATATTCGGAGCCCCACACTATAGGAAAATCTATCATCACCATCACTGGAAAAGTTAAAAAAAAAAAAAAAAAGAAAAGAAAAGAAAGAAAAAAAGAAAATTCCTCTATTTCCTTCATTAACTTTTGAACATATGGCATATGCACATCAGGTGAGTTGCTAAATACATGTCATATATGGATACAGAGTTCAAATTCCAAACAACTGACATCCAATCTTTTGATGGAAATAATATTAGTCAAATACATAAACTTCAGATTAAATAAAAGAATACAAATGTAAAAGTTTATGTTGTCCCTCCTTCTTTTGAGGAAAAAAACTATATAAAAGAAACCACAACCTGTCTATAAAACCATAAAGAACAATGAAGCCAAAAAAGCAGCTTAAAGATATCTATACTTCTTTAAATGCTATTTTAAGATGACTCTCTCCTTTATAGTCTGTGTCTGTTGTATAAAACATTATGGAGTCTAATATGTTCTAAGGGCTGGTGTGATTTAATATGAATGAAACAGTTGGAAATACTCAAAACTCTAAGGCACTTTGGTTACTGGGGCATGTTTTCAAGATCGATTGGGTAAAACTGAATTATACAAACCTAAAAAAGTAACTGATGAGTGATAGCTCGTTAAAGAATCTGCAACAATTCCTACTATAAAGAATTTTTGCATTAAAAAAAGACACCATCCATGACCTACAGCTCTCTTTCATCCTAATTTGAATGGGAATACCTCTAGAATTGGCTACAGATCACACCATGCCCTACTGTATATCCCCAGATACTCCAACAGATCACATTGTGCCCTACTGTATATCCCCAGATACTCCAATGTTCCTGAAAGAATTTGGGTTAGTGAAATCTACTTTAGACTCCAAAATTAAGGGAGAGACCATCTGTTTTATACATTACTATATCTCAAGCCCCTGGTAGAGTACATACATTCAAAATATGTTTGTTGAATGAATTCGAAAGAGGGATATAGGTAGGGAGGAAACAAAAGAGGGAGGATGAAATGGAACAGATGCCCTGCTACAAACTTGAGTAACAGAAGATTCAAATTATATAAGAAAATACAATTGTTTCCCAGGGGAAAAAAAATTCTCACCCAAATTTCTTGACTACTGACTGACCAGATTCCTTTTATTTTTCCCTATGAAAACCATATAAGAAATTCAAGCTCAAAGTTCTGCTGAAATCTCTAAGTGCAGAAGTGAGGATATATCCAAGTAACAATAACAACTAAGAACAAAAGGTATAGTAAAAGAAAGAAGGGAATTAAAATGGTACAGTAGAAAATAGCTATTTAACACAAAAGGATGAAGTGACAGAGTAACAGAGAACCTAAAAAAGGAAATAAAACATTTTATTATATTTAACAAAATGGTAGGTATTAATCCTATCTAATCAATAATTACACTAAAGATTAATGGACTAAACACTGAAACCAAAAGGTACAGATTGGCAGAATAAATAAGAAAACGTGATCTAACTATATGCTATCTATAAGACATACTTTATCTTCAAAGACATAATAGATTAAAAGTAAAAAAAATGGTAAAAAATATATATACCATATCAACACAACTAAAAAAGATCTGGATTGACTTTACTAATATCACACAAAACAATAAGAGAAAAATTATAACCAAATACAAAGAAGGACATTTTATAAGGACAAAAATGTCCTCTCAGGAAGACATAACAATTTTAAACATATATGCACAAAATAAGGCCACCCTCAACTACATGAAGCAAAACATGATAGAATTGAAGGGAGAAATACACACTTCAACAATAATAGCTGAAAATTTTAGTACCTTAATTTCAACACCATTATTCAAAGAAACAACTAGGAAAATTCACAGAAGATCAAAAAGGAAACAAAGGACCTGAACAACACTATAAACCAACTTACCAGACATCAACAGAACACTACACCCAACAACAGCAGAACATTCTCTGGGATAGACCATATGTTAGACCATAAAAACAAGGAATGAAATCATACAAAGCATGTTATCCAACCTCAATAAAATTAAATTAGAAATCAACAATGAGAGGAAATTTGGGAACTTAACAAAGATGTAGAAATTAAATAACACATTTCTAAATAACCAATAGGTCAAAGAAGAAATCAGAAAGGAAGTTAGGAAATACTTTGAATTGAATAAAAATGAAAATACAACATACCAAAACTTATGGGATACAGCTAGAGAAGTGCTCTCATGAAAACTTATAGCTGTAAATGCCTAAAATAAAAAAGATATTAATAAATAATCTTAATAAACTACAGGAAAAAGAGCAAATTAAATCCAAGCAGAGGAAATGGAATAATAAAGATTAGACCAGAAACTAATAAAATAGAGAACAGAAAAATAGAGAAAATGAACAAAACGAAAATTTGGTTCTTTTTAAAGATCAACAAAATTAATGAACCTTTAGCTAGACTGATCAAGAAAAAAGAGACAAACAGGGACACTATTACTGATCTTACAGAACTACAAAGGATGCAAGGAAATACTATTAACAAATGTATGACAACAAATTAGATAACCTAATAAAACAAATCCAAAAAAGCCACAATTACTGAAACTCAAGAAGAAATAGAATATCTGAATGGCCCTAAAACAAGTAAACTTATTGTATTTTTAACCAAAAAACAACTTCCCATCAATAAAAGCACAGGATTAACCTTCACTGTGAATTTCACCAAAAATTTTAAAGAATTAACACTAAATCTTCACAACCCTACCCAAAAATAGGAGAAAATACTCTCGAACTGTTTCTATGAAGGTAGTACTACCTTGATGCTAAAACTAAATAAAAGATATCTCAAAAAATATATAGCCCAGGGGCCCCTGGCTGGCTCATTAGGAAGAACATGCAACTCTTGATCTTGGAGTAGTGAGTTCAAGGCACAAGCTGGATGTAAAAATTACTGAAATAAATAAATAAATAAACTTAAAAAAAATCTATAGACCAATATCCCTTATAAATATGTAGTACAAAAACCCTAAACAAAACACTAAGAAACCAAAGCCAAAAACATATGAAAAGAGACATGACTAAACAAGATATATTCCAGGAATGCAAAGCTAGTTTGACAGTAAATCAGTCATTGGTTCAATCAATAGAATTAAGGAGAAAAACCACATGATCATCTCAATAGACCGCCCCCCCCGCCAAAAAAAAAAAAAAAAAACACGTTTGACAAAATCCAACATACTAGCATGATCAAAACATAAAACATTCAAAAACTAAGAATAGGAGGGAATTTCCTCAACCTGATAAAGAGAACCCAGGAAAAACCCCCAGCTAGCATCACACATAATTGTAAAAGACTAAAAGATTTTCCCCTAAAATCAGGAATAAGACAAGAATATCCACCATCACCACTTCTATTCAATACTGTATTAGAGGTTCTAGCAAGAATAGCTGACAATAAAAAAAATATAAAAGGGATTAGAAGGGAAATGAAAAAGTAAAACCATGTCTTTGCAAATAAAATCTTATATAAAGAAATTCCTAAGGAATTCACTAAAAACTTCGAACTGATCAGTGAGTTCAGCAAGTCTGCAAGATATAAGTTCAATATACAAAAGTTCAATATACAAAATATACAATTGTTTATTGTTTATAACAATAAACAATCCAAAAATGAAAATAAGAAAAAAAAAACCTTTATTTAAACTAGCATTTCAACAAATCAAAAATTTAGGAGTAAATTTAACAAAAGTACATGACGTACCCCCTGATAACTTCAAAATATTGTTGAAAGATATAAAGAAATAAATGGAAAGACGTTCCACATTCATAGATCAGAGGACTTAATATGGTATCACTGGTAAAAAGCATCTTTCATGGTGTTATTGACCATTTGTTTATTTTCTCTGCAGAAATATCTATTCAGACATTTTTTTACTTCAGTTGCCATTTATTGTTGAGTTGCAGGAGTTATGTTTTTTTTTTATTTTTTTAAAGATTTTACTTTTATTCATGAGAGGCATAGCAAGAGAGGCAGAGACACAGGCTCCCTGCAGGGAGCCCAATTCAGGAGGGGGGGGGGAGGAGCCTTGATCCCCCGACCTCAGGATCACCCTCAGAGCCAAAGGCAGACACTCAAGCGCTGAGCCACCCAGGCATCCCAAGTTGTAAGAGTTTTTAATATATTATGGATACAAGTCATTTACCAGAAATATCTTTTGCAAATATTTTCTCCCACTTAATGGGTTAACTGCTCATTTTCTTGATAGTATTCTTTGAAGCCCAAAAATTTTACATTTTGATAAAGGCCAATTTGGCTACTTATTCTTCTGTCAATTTTAGTGTCATTCCTAGAAAGCAGGTGTTACCTAAATGAAGAATTCCCCCCACTACACCAAGATGCTTCCATATTTCAGTTCAATTAGAGTAGAAAGTGAAGGGAATAAGGTGATATGGGAAAAATAAAGTTTTTAACATTAGACGTAGTAATACTGTTTTATCTGTTCAATCGTTATTAAAAATATACATTTGTATCAAATGTGCAAGGCTTTCATAAAGAAGTAAGGATTTAAAATATCAATTATGCTCTCATTTCTAACCAAGAAATAGCCACTCACTTAACCTTCCTTGGCTCAGCTGCCAATTCCTAATATTGACCAAATTCACCACGTACATCTCCATTTTGACTATCAGACTATTAAACACTGATGAGGAAAATAAGAGACACCTATCAGTTGGTGCCAATAAAAATGTATGGCTCTAGGTTAAAAATTCTTGCTTTGGAATGCTCATTCTGTTTTATTCTCTGACCATTACAGTTGTTCCAGGTCTTTTCCCTTTCAAAGTTCTCAAAATCTATTAACGCTTAGCAGATGATCCCTCTTTTCCTTCAGTAAACTTTCAATAGATCATTTAACATGAGCCACTAAGCTCCTCCTGTAAATTATAAGTAAGTAACTCATTTATAAGTAGAAAAAACATATTTTTCTCTCCCTCCCAATTCACAAGAAGAGCTCCTTTTTGTCTCAATTTAGCCCATAAATTTGTATTAAATACCCCTATCTCCTTTCAGACTGCAAATCACCAATTATTCCCTCCCTAAAATCTTCAGCTTCTTTCTTATGACTAATACCTTTGTAGCTTTGACAAATCCCTCTATTTCCAACCATTAAAATGCTTTGCCTTAATCCTTCGATTTGGTAGCCTGGGTGGCTCAGCAGTTTAGCACTGCCTTCAACCCAGGGCGTTATCCTGGAGACACAGGATCGAGTCCCACGTCGGGCTCCCTGCATGGAGCCTGCTTCTCCCTCTGCCTGTGTCTCTGCCTCTGTGTGTGTGTGTGTGTGTGTGTGTGTGTGTGTGTGTGTGTGTCTCATGAATAAATAAAACCTAATAAATAAATATCCTTTGAGTTATCATTTCCACTTTTTCCACTAACATTTTTTTAAGGTGTCTACATCTCTGACTCCTTCCTTGTCTTCAAATTCATTCCCTCGTTATTTGGTTTCTAATCATAGAAGTCTCCTAAAGTCAACTCAGAAGAGTTTCCAGTGGTCACCGAACACCAAATGAAGGTTTACTTGCGCTTCATATACCTTCAAATCTCCATAGTATTTAATAATATTCATCATCCCATCTTTGAAACTTTCTTGTTTTGACTTACATAATTGTATATTCTCTGGCCCTCTCATTTTATTTCTCGCCATTTCTCACAGACAACTCCCAGTACCTCCTAAATGCACACATTCTTACTTATCCAGATTCAATGATTCTACCATTTAATCTCACACAAAAGCCCCTTTTCAAACCTACTGTCACCAACCCAAATTCAAATTTCATATTATACTTATCTGAATCAGCCATCATACCTCTATAATAATACTCCTTAATCCAAGAAACCAATTGCTTTGATAACATCCCTATGATTTAGCCTGATTGTCTCATTCTTCCACTCAAGAGACGAAGCATGCAAATTCAAAGAGCTGGCTTGAATCCTAGCTCTGACAACTAACTTGTCAGGAGACCTTGGATAAGTCACTTAACTCCTCTGAGCCTCAGTATTTCTCCTCTTTAAAATAAGGGTTGGGGCAGCTCGGGGGGGCTCAGAGGCTTAGCACCGCCTTCAGCCCAGGCCGTGATCCTGGAGTCCAGGGATCGAATCCCACGTCAGGCTCCCTGCATGGAGCCTGCTTCTCCCTCTGCCTGTGTTTCTGCCTCGCTCTCTGTGTGTCTCTCATGAATAAATAAATAAAATTTAAAAAATAAAAATAAAATAATGAAATAAAATAAGGGTTGACTGGCTGGCTCAGTCAGTAAAGCATGTGACTCTTGATCTTGGGGTGGTGAGTTTGAGCCCCACATTGGGTGAAGAGATTACTTAAAAATAAAATTTAAAGAAAAAGAGGGTTGTAATATCTACTAAACAAGAGTTGTTACAAATAAATCGCAAGACCTGTTCAGTTCTGATACATAAGAGATGTTCTATAATCTTCGAGGGCTGTCTACTGCCTAACAAATAAGATCTACATACCCTTACAAGACAGTCAAAACCAATTTTTCTAGTCTAATAGCCACATGCTCCCCCTCTGCCCTTATGCAGGACCACTAGGGACTCTTCAGTGATATACTGTGTTACTACTGCTCTGCCTTTTTCATGTTATGTACTCAGTCTGAAATGGCCTTTTCCCAAAACTCCCCCCTGCCAATTTTCTACCAGTTACTTAAGGCCCAGCGCAAGTATTACATCCTTTAAGAAATACTTAATATGAAATAATTTTTTTCTGGGTTTTATTTCTGCCTTTTTTATACCAGGTACTCCTTTCAAGTTATTTATACACAAGTCTTTCTCCCTTATTAGAATGTAAACTCTTTGAAGGATGAAACTATGCATTTTATCTACTATATTGTCAATACACTATATACTACAAACAGAAGCATTAAAAATAATAATAGTGATACAGAATTCTGAAATAAATTTTCAATACTATTCATAGAATTTATCCCAGATAATTTATATAGTCACCTATCTTACTCATATGCTCACTATGGAAATCACATAAAAATGTTCAATAAGCTGGGACATGTCTAAAGGGAGAGATGACTTATTTAAATTATATAACTGAAACACACATAAGACTTTTATAAATCTGATTTTATGGAGAATAATATGATTTTAGTAACAGTTAAATCCTATCAATTCAAAAGGATAAACCTTGTCATCTTATTTCATTTTTAAAGATAATTTGCACAAATTTTCAAGTAATTCCATTTCAGGAACACTCAAACTTAACAAATCATCATATACATGAACAAAATGTACCACAAAGCTACGTATGAATGAAAGCTCCAATATATTTTACAAAAATTAATCAGAGTTGATCATTTTTGCCAGACTAGACTACATATATAGTTCTTGAATAGTAAATAGGAGAAGAAATGAACAAGCAAATCATACATAAAAGGAGTGATCAAATAATCGACTAGTCCTCAAGCACAACGTGACATTATGAATGAATTTTAAAAAGCTACAGCTTTTTGTCACATATCTACCCCAGAACACAAGGAAGGAAAAAACTCATAGAGATGCATGTAGTATAGATGCAAGCAAGTACAAACTGAAAGAATGGCTACAAAGATTAGAAACAGTGGGAAGCACCTGCTTCTAATTTGTCTAGTATATACTGTAAATAGTACCTGTTTCCTCAGATGGAAAAGCTATAAAAGGAAACTGCACTTCTGCATTAGAGTATGCGCACATATATCTCACGCAGTTGTACTGAGAAACTTTACATAGGTCTAAAAATTCAGGCAGGCCATATCTAGAGAAGTATCAAGATCAATACGAACGATGCATCTTTGGTAAGGCTCAACAGGTTAAGAACACATTTGAACAAAACTCTTAACACTTAAGTCTTCTTCCCTCTGTCATAGCACGCAGTTCAAACTAGATTACGGGAGGACCCTAAAGATATCTAGGGAACAAGGCAGTGTTTTACCCGGAGTATGTTATCTGTCTCTCCAGATACTGAATCCCTGACCTCTGGATATAGTAATAAAGTCAATTATTTCATGTTTTAAGATACATAATCAATACATATATGTAAACATTAGATTTCTAAGCTGTAAGAAGAGTGCAAATAGTTACTTTCCTAACTATGTGCAATAACAAGGACTACTTATAGTTGATTTGACTGAATATCTGGAGTCTCTTTGGCTTTCTAACCCTTAGCAAGTGTTTGAGCTGATGACCATTTAAGAAATACTTAACTACTACAAAATCCAATTCCACTATAAAAACTATACAATGGCCTCATTTGGTATCAGAGAACTCTGTGAGAGTCTCATGTAAAGAATCCTCTCCCCCCAAATACCTACTTACATATATATAGACACATGATTTTACATACCAAAGAGGGTTTCTGTTTTAGTGATTTTACTAATGTTTGATGAACTTTGACTTCCCTTGCTCCCTTTTTCCATGACTCCCTGGAAGTGTTTCCACAGCCTAAATTTGTAAACTAATCCCACCCCCCTCCCCTAATTATACCATGTATCAGCAGGGTAAGGTACATTTCTATCATTATTTCTTTATAATGGCATAGTTCTCTTGTAAATTAGATGACTTTATGCATCATGCTATACTGTTTTAACTTATTTTCTTATTTTCTTTTCCAGTGGAAAATGAACTCCTTAAAGCCTATGTCAAGTCTTTCTCTATAGCTCTGGCAAATAGCACAGCACCTCGTGCAAAGAAACTATTAATTAAGTATCTGTCAATCGAACAGAGACACAGGTTGATAATTGCTGAAGATGGGCAATGGGTACATGCAGAGTAGGGGAGGAAGGGGGTTTCATCCTACTAGTCTTCTTTTATATATATTTGAAATTTTTCAAATATTGGGGAGAAAAGTCTGAAGAGACATTTGTAGCTGTATATCAGTAACTTGTATACATGAAAGAGTCTAAAAATGGACTGGACTTGTTCATTTTTGCCTAAGAGAACTAGGATCAATGAGTAGAAACCAAAACTTTGGTTTCGTATAACAAAGAACTCTTCAATAACTAATGGTATCTGAAAATGAAGCTGGTTCCAAGGAAAAAAGAGGGGAGGCCCTGCTACTGAGCTAATTATATTCAAGCAGGAGTTGGCCAATGAAACTAGAATACTATTTAGGGCATTAAAGCACCATATGGGAAAAATGAATGCTAAGGGATCTTCAAATTTGTATCTGAAAACAAAGTTTATTATCTTAAAACAGATACAGAGAAGTCAACATAAAGATGGCGATTGATTTCATATTCCTTATAAAGCATCTACCGGTTTTCTTTCTCAAAACCGATTTCCTCACAAGCCTCACCTTGCAGGTGCTTACTCTCTGAACTCCAGCTTCCCTAGCCTTTTTTCAGGTCCTCAATGTGCCCTGTGGCACTGCATACGCTCTACTAGAATGCTCTTTTCAGAGCAGCCAAGGCACAATTGCCTAGGAAAAGGCTTTTCCTATCTGGCCACATCAGGTTCTTCCATTACATGCTCTCAGACAACTACAATCCTTTCCTGGATGGCAGGGACCCCATATTTTTGCTCATCACTGTACCCCAGGGCCTATCACTGAGCCTGTCATGTTGTAAGTGCTCAACAAATATTTGTTGAATGGAAGAAGGATGAAGGAATACAACATTCCCTATGAACCTAGCGTTTTCATAAGTTATGCTCTAAACTGAATGTAAGTCAACTTGCCAAGATGCAGTCAAGCTATTTCTTTATCGCGAGTGGTTAAACTACTTCCCTAGAAACTTAGGACAATAAGAACATAGCTTGCTCCCAAGACAATGTTTTTATACTTGTTTTATTATGAAAACATAACACATTTTCAATAATTTTTAGCTTCACCATACACAAAAGAAATTTATTTCCCAGGACCCTTTTAGGATTCTGACAAGCAAACGATTCTCAAGTCAAACTGTGGGTTATTAAGCTGAAAGAATATATTCTATGAATGTGAAGTTTAATGAGGACACTAGGTAATGAAGCAGCAGTGAGAGCTTCAGGACAGATGGACAACCATCAAGTCACATAAAACATTTTCAAATTGTGTTTGAAGAAAGCTATGAAAATGTTCAAGGTGGGAGTACTTTGTGTTGCTAAGAAACACTGAAGATCGATGAGTAAATTGTTTCTCTTAAAAGATCAGCTACAATCATCTCATTTATCAGTGTAATTCCTTTTAATGATCATTCATTTTTAAATCTTTACAAAATATACCAAACTAAACAAAAAGGAAGACATAAATTGTGTTTAACACTCAGAAATCACTAACATATCTACGTGTACAGGGACATTTAGAGTGGTATTTTATTGGCTCCCAACAGATGTGTGTTTTCTAGGACAAAGTTACAAAATTCTTTTAGTACTAAGATTGTGAAGAAAAAAATCAATTACAGTTTTAAAAGTACAAAAATATTTCTACCCACACCAAAAAACTATCTTGAACAATGCGAAAGTAGGGGATCCCTGGGTGGCTCAGTGGTTTAGCGCCTGCCTTTGGCCCAGGGCTCTATCCTGGAGTCCCGGGATCGAGTCCCGCATCAGGCTCCTGGCATGGAGCCTGCTTCTCCCTCTGCTGTGTCTCTGCCTCCCTCTCTTTCTCTCTATGTCTATCATAAATAATAATAAATAAATATTAAAAAAAAACAATGCGAAAGTACCCTGAATTGAGACACCTTTTTTAAAATGTAGCCAACAGAGGTACCTGGGTGGCTCAGTCAGTTAAGCAGCCGACTCTTGATATTGGCTCAGGTTATGATCTCGGGGTCGTGGGAGCTCCATGCTCCTTGTGGAGTCTGTTTGGGATTCTCTTCCCTCTCCCTCTGCCCCTCACCCCATTCACACTTACTCACTTGCTCACTCTCTCCCTCTCTAAAATAAATAAAATCTTTCTAAAAAAAAAAGTATTTAAAAAAATACATATAGGGATCCCTGGGTGGCGCAGCGGTTTGGCGCCTGCGCAGGGCGCGATCCTGGAGACCCGGGATCGAATCCCACGTCGGGCTCCCGGTGCATGGAGCCTGCTTCTCCCTTTGCCTGTGTCTCTGCCTCTCTCTCGCTCTGTGTGCCTATCATAAATAAATAAATAAAATAAATAAATAAAAATTAAAAAAAATGCATATAACCCATGTTGACCATGCAGAAATGATGGATCTCATGCAAAAGTTTATTTTTGTCTCTTTCTAGTCTATTAAACCTATTTACCAAAAAGCAACCTCTGCCCTAGAAAATTCAAGTAGTCCTCATGACTTTACTGGTCCCTAATAAGTAACAAAATCATATAGTCATTTTAAATGGTAAGTCTCAGTTCAGTAATTTAAAATGACAATTCCAGAGAGACAACTAGAGAAATCTGAATATGGACAGTATATTATATAATTTTATGGTATCAATGGTAAAGTCCTGGGTGTGATAACAGTATTGTAATTACATATGAAACTACTTTAATTTTTATGATAAACAAGCTGAAGTATTTAGAGGCAAAGTGTCATTATTTTTTTCCCAATGGTCCAGCTATATACTCCACCTGCCAAAAAAGTATATATACCATATATACTTATAGCCAAAAATCACGAACTGGTCAAAGTTATGAAGCATTTATTAATTTACTGTTTTAATACTTCTGTAGATTTGAAATTTTTCAAGATTAAAAGATTATACCCAAATAATAATCAAACTCCAAAGCACATTTAACATTAAATCTTAGGTTCTCCACTAGGCTGAGGCCTCCCAGACCTGGCTACCATCAGTGAGGGAAGGAACAAATTCTTTCTCTTCTCACCAAGGAAGTTTCTCTTCTGCTGCCTTCCTAAGTTTCAGAGCCCATGAGGGCCAAGGTCAGAGAGAGGAAAAGAGGCCAGTCATATACAACAGTTCTTATTTGACTGCTACTGTGCCACAACAGCCTACAACTATGTGGCTATGGCGGTGTTTAAAGCTGAATTTTCCTCATTCTTCCAAGGGTATTATCTTCTAATCAGGTAACCGGGTCTCATCTTCCAATCTGGGGCAGTGTTCTCCCTCAACTCACAGCTCCCTCCCAATGCCCCCTCAGTTTCTGACCCCTGGGAGTACACCCCAACTCTTTACTGCTGGGATCCTCTTGCCCTGACAGAAAACTCTCTTGGGCAGGATCCCTTTACAATAACACCAGGTTAATATTTAGTCTGGGGCACAAATACACTTTTGACCTGCTGAAAGAGAGGAGTGCAATTACTTCTTCAAACCCAGTTCTGTTGCCACAGCTTTCCCAGGCATGAGTTTCATGTGACGCCAACTGTAGATCCATATACTCCAGTGGAAACTTCTCTCACTAAGCTTTGGTGAAAGTTCAGACATCCCTAACTTGTGGGATCCAGGGCTAAAACACAGAGCCCTCCAGTGACATTCCAGAAAAATCTGCCTGATGAAACCCTTCCCCGTTTCGATAACTCCATGTGAGTAAAAACATTCCAAGGCCACAGAACCAGAATTTCCACCATTCTGCATACAGTGTAGTACTTCCTTTGGATATAGAAGCATAAGCATCTGTTGAATACTGATGCCTCAACTGAAAGTTCAAGCTTTCCATTTTACTATCCTAGGACCTCTACTATTTGGTGTCGTGGGGACTAAATGTTTTTATACATGTAAAGCACATACAATATGACCTAGTCACACAATAAAGCTCTTACTTATTGATAGCTATTACAATTATTACAATATAGAGTTCTCTTTTTAAAAATCATCTAAATATATGTTGGTGAGAATATAGAGAAACTGGAACCCTGTCCCACTGCTGGTGGGAACGTAAAATGACGCAGCCACTATAGAAGACAGTATGGCAACTCCCCAAAAATAAAAATGACATCACCTTAAGAATAGGCAATTCCATTTCTAACTATACACCGAAAAGAATTGAAAGCAGAGGCTTGACAGGTACTTGGACACCCATGTTTGTAGCAGCACTATTCACAATAGTTAAAAGGTAAAAGCAACCCAAGTGTCCACTGATGGATAAATCAACTTTTTTTTTTAAACAAAGTATATGTAGATTACTTGGCCTTAAAAAAGGAAATTCTGACACATGTTACAACATGCACAAAACTTGAAGACATTATACTAAATAAAAAAAAAAGCCACAAAAGAAAAAATACTGTGTGGTTTCATTTATATGAGGTCCTTAGAGCAGGCAAATTCATAGAGGAAAAAGTAGAAAGGTGGTTGCCGGGGGCTGGGGAGAGGGAGGAATGGGAAGTTGCTATTTAACGGGTATAGAGTTTTAGTTTGGGAAATGAAAAAAGTTCTGGAGACAGATGGTAATGATGGTTACACAACAATGCGAATGTATTAATGCCACTGAAAAATGGTTAAAATAGTAAATTTTGCTATGTGTATTTTACCACAATAAAAAAGTTTTTAAAAACTGCCTGTAATTAATTGGTCAAATGATACAAAATGGTCAAAGGATACAAAGATTCTATCAAAAAGAGAAAAATGAATGAATGGGGAAAAGGCTGAGGTAAGCCCCTACCATCTGACCCTAAATCCCACTCCTACATGTATGCCCTGAAAGAACTTCTACGTAAGTCCACACTGAACCTGTTCCAGGGTATTTATCACAGCACTGTTTGAGTGGTACTGGAGGCAATCCCGGTGTCTGTTACCTAGAGAGATAACTTATGTGAACAAACTATGTTTAGAAGTAATCAGCTGGAAATACATGCCACCGCACATCTAATCTAAAAATTGCAAGTGTAAAAAAGAAAACTCAAGGTTTGAACCTACCTACAATATAAAAACCACTCTGTATTTATCCAAGACAAATACCAATCCAAGAGCTTATACGAAACACATGTGAGTGGGGATCTGCTAGGGGACCTGTGGGTGGGGGAGAAAACCAGAGTGTGGATTAAGGTTAAAGTAAAAGAATACAATAAGCCAGGAAAAGTGTCTTGTCCCAACCACTGATAATAGGGTAACATCAGCTAAGGAGGACAGTCGATGAAACTTTCTGAGTAAGAGGCCCAAAGAATTTTTTATGTGCTAACTGTATTTCCTTTTCCAAATATCTATAAACTTTTGCTCTAAAGCACTTTCGTTTAGCTAACTTTTAATCTGACCATCTGTTTACAAAAGGCCAGTACACTGGAAAAAGGAAAGAAATAAAGAAACTTTTTTTTTAGCCAATTGTGATGCCAATGTTTTAATCTTTATTTAAAAATCTCCCAACAAATCATCTTTTATATATTTCAGTTACCATTAAACAAAACACCACAATTGTGCAACATAACAAAAAATACATATCTCTAAGAAAATTAACAGACTATAGATTTCCTTGCTGGTAATTACTTCCTAACCAGTATGTTCAAAGATGCAAATATCACTACCTGAAGTTGAAGAGCAATTAAACTATCTCTCTTATCACAGTATCAGACAAGAAATGTTGCTCTGAAAGGCTGTTTTAAAACTACATCCACTACCAATGCCCACACGCTTTTTGATAAATAAAAGTATTAAATGTCAGGTTCTTTAAACTGTGGCCTCAAATGACTAATCAAGATTTCCTAAGATCATCACCACTTCCCCAGGAGGTATGTCTTTCTTCTCTTTTCAGTGCCAGCACAAGTACCCAGCACGTCATGGTCCTCAAGAAAATGGTTTACGAAGGGATGACCTCAGCAAATTGACAGTGGTTATAAATAAATGGAAGAGCGTACAAAATGAACCGATGACAACTTTCTCTTATCTGAAGGACTATCTGAAAATAGGCTGCTCAGTCAGTGAAAGTGGTGCATTCAGTCCTCCCCAATCTATTCCTAGATACAGATCTCTGAGAACCTAAAAGGACAACCAAACACGGCTCCTCTCTTCTTCCATGTCACGCATCTCCACACTTAGTCATAGAATACAGAAAATAGCTGTGCTTCTACCATGTATATACAAGTCATTGAGGGCTTACCTGTGTTCACCCATGCCCTCATAAATAGTTCCTGTCCCTCCCTAGAAGATATGTTGACCAAAACAAGTTAAACTAGAGAATTTTCCTAAGAGTTAAACAAAAAGAGAAAGATCTTGGATTATATCTAAGAATGAGTTAGTAGATCACCTCAGATTGCCCACAGCCATTCTGTCTTTATCGGGTGAACACTACTGAGATCAAATAAATGGACCCTTTATTTCTATCTATTCCCTGCTCTAGAGCTGCTGTCATGCAAAACGATGCCTGCAATAGTTAGACCGCTCTTACACATACGCTTATTCACTCAACAGGCCACACTGGAGATCTACTTCAAGATATCCTAAAGGCTTCCTATTACTAAAAAAAAAAAAAAAAAAAAAAAAAAAAACGGTTCGCATATATATTCAATAAACAGTTACAGAACATCAACTGTGTGCCAGGTTGTAGGCTGGCAAGGCACTATAGGAGAATCAAAAGATAAGTGAAGCATTCAGTGAGCTTACAATTTAGTAAGGACTACTTGACAAATATTCAAAGGGCTGTAACATTCAAGTAAGAAAAACATCACCATAAAGAAATGAGAGACTTTGAAGAATGATTGGGATTTCGACAGGGAGAGGTGAAAATGGGTTTCAGCAAAGGAAACAGTATTATCAAAGAAAAAGAGATAGCACATCAGTATAGGAATGTTGACCTAAATATTGGTGTATGTGTTGGGTGTAAAAAGATAGAAAACGAGGGTAGACAAGCAGACTAAACCCTAACTAGAAAGGCTCTTAAGTGCCAGGATTAAATTTTAAAACTTCCTTTTGTAACAAGGATAATCAAATAATAATAGTTTCAAAGAAGACAGTCACTGAAAACTGAAAATGGTCTCAACATGAACAAAATACCAGGGAAATAAAACAGAAATAAGGAAAACTAGAAGCAGGGCATCTTTTTTTTTTAATTTTTATTTATTTATGATAGTCACAGAGAGAGAAAGAGAGAGAGGCAGAGACATAGGCAGAGGGAGAAGCAGGCTCCATGCACTGGGAGCCCGATGTGGGATTCGATCCCGGGTCTCCAGGATCGCGCCCCGGGCCAAAGGCAGGCGCCAAACCGCTGCGCCACCCAGGGATCCCAGAAGCAGGGCATCTTCAATAGGCCAAAGCTGTAGAAGTTTGCATGACACAATTTTAAAAAGACATCAAGAAAGGCTGAAGAAAGAAAGAGAAAAGAAACGATAAAAAAGAAAAGCCTGGCTGAACAATGTTCAGCTATTTTTTATACCAGGATACACATACAAATAAAAATCTTCTTTAAAATATACTCAAAAACTTATTTTTTCTGAAACTTTCAGTATGAAAAGGGAGTAACAGGATATTTCCAATACTGGCTATGATGGAATAACTGGCACTAGACATGCCCCCTTCCCACTATAATCAACCTGAAAACTGTACAAAATATATTTAAAAAACTGTTTTCAGACATTGGACAATATGACAGTACAGAACCATGATCCCTGATGAAGGGAAACCGACAAGGGAACCCTATGGTTAACCACAGGGCTTCTACCTAGAAGCATTCTATGGACCACAGTGCGAAGAGATAGAAAGTGCATAGTGATCCAGCTGAGTTGAGGAAACAGATTTTAGAGTCTCAGGAAGGCTGAGGTAACCGGATTTTGTAAGGATACAGTGAATAAGAGAAAGAAGCAATACAGAAAAAAAAAAAAAACACCAATCTATATAGGGATCCCATATGCACATTTCCAATGAATATTATAAGACTTCATGAGGCTAGTTGAAGACAAAGATGAGAAAGTAATCATGTGAACACTAGCCAAAGGTCACACAGGCCTAGGAGACATTCAAGATTACAACAGAAGAGCAGAGAGACTTCATTGAACACACATGGTATTCAGCAAAGCATGAAAAAGGGTCACACATTAGTAATAGGATTAAATTAGCTCTAGAGTAAAGGCTACTCAAGAACAATCCTACAAAGCATAAATACCAGCCTCAAGAAAATCAAGCTGATCCACAAAGAATTTAAAACTGCCTGCCAAAATTAATACATTTTTTTGAAAGGCAATAAAATCAAGACACTGAACAATGCAACATTCACAATGCCCATCGAGCAACAAAAGCTTACCACATATGTGAAGAAGAAAAATGTGACTCAACCAAGACCAAACAATAGGAAATGATACAGAAATGGCAGAAACAATGGAACGAGCATACTAGGACTTTAAAAGAGCGAGTATATTAAAACACTACTTATAAATGTTTTCGAGAATTTATGTGTAAGACGATGATGAATGAAAGCTATTTTAAAAAGCAAAACTTCCAGAAATTAAATCAAAAAGTCTTAAAAAAAATTCACTAGATGGTTTTGTGACAACATAGAAGAGAAGATCCTTTAACTTGAAGGCATAACAATAAAAACTCTCTGAGAAAGAAGGGAATGGGCGGAAAGACAAAAAAAAAAGGCGTTGAGCATTGGTGACCTATAAAATAATATCTAGTCATCAATCATATATATAACTAAAATCCCCAAAAGAGAGAAGAAAAAATTTTTGAAAAAATAAAGCCTACAAGTTTTCAAATTTGAGGAAAACCATAACCCTACATAAAGATCCAAGAAACTCAATAAACCTTGAACAGGATGCGTATTTTTAAAGACTACATCGAGACATATCATGCTAACTCACTGGACAAAATGATAAGGAACCCCACTGACTTCTCATCCAAAGAAAAGGGGGGCGGGAATGTAAGCCAGAAGATAATGGGAAGATATTTTTTAAAGAAGGGAAAAAATTGAAGGGGAAAAGAAACAGTCAGGGTACAATTGAAAAATAAAAGCTAAAGAAACATTTTCAAATAAAATACGAGAATTTATTGACAGCAGAACTGTACTGTAAGAAATGCCCCGAGGGCTCAGTGGTTTACCGCCACCTTCAGTCCAGGACTTGATCCTGGGGACCCAGGATCGAGTCCCACATCGGGCTCCCTGCATGGAGCCTGCTTCTCCCTCTGCCCCCCTCTCTCTCTCTCCCTCTCTCTGTGTGTGTTTCACATGAATAAATAAATAAATAAATCTTTAAAAAAAAACAAAACTTTATTTATTTATTTATTTATTTATTTATTTATTTATTTATTTATTTGAGACACAGAGAAAGAGGCAGAGACATAGGCAGAGGGAGAAACAAGCTCCCCGCAGGGAGCCCAAAGCAGGACTCGATCCCAGGACCTCAGGATCACAACCTGAGCCAAAGGCAGACACTCAACCACTGAGCCACCCAGGTGCCCCTGTAAGCAACATTAAAGAAGTTCATCAAACTGAAGAAAAACTAAAATATATGAAAGTAAAGATCTACACGAAGGGATGAAAACCACAAGAAAGGTATATGCAGGTCAACTTCACAGACTTTTTTCACATTTGTTAATTACTCAAAATTGTTTAAAGAAAAAAACGTATAATGATGATGTTTTACTCGAAAGATGAATGGATAAAGAAGATGTGGTCCATGTATACAATGGAATATTACTCAGCCATTAGAAACGACAAATACCCACCATTTGCTTCGACGTGGATGGAACTGGAGGGTATTATGCTGAGTGAAATAAGTCAATCAGAGAAGGACAAACATTCTATGGTCTCATTCATTTAGGGAATATAAAAAATAGTGAAAGGGAATAAAGGAGAAAGGAGAGAAAATGAATGGGAAATATCAGAGAGGGAGACAGAACATGAGAGACTCCTAACTCTGGGAAAGTGGAAGGGGAGGTAGGCAGGGGGTTGGGGGTGACTGGGTGACAGGCACTGAGGGGGGCAGTTGATGGGATGAGCACTCGGTGTTATGTTATATGTTGGCAAATTGAACTCCAATAAAAAAATAATAAATTGTAAAAAAAAAATTGATGTTTTACAGAATATACAGATGTAAAATATACAATACTACAAAGGATGAGGGAAGAAATGCTAGATTATTATAAAGTTCTTCAATGATATGTAGAGTGATATAACATGATTGAATATAGACTGGGATAAGATGTTATTATAAAACCTGTAGGAACCACTAAGTGGAAAAAATTATACAAGGATATATATAACTTATAACTCAAAAGGTGATATAAAAATAAACACTAAAATACTTAACTAATCCAAAAGAACAAAGAAGTAAATAACAAATGGGACAAATAGGCACATTTCATATTTCCCCCAAAATGTGTCTATTCAGATGCTTTGACATTTTTAACTCATTAGTTTTTTGACAAATGTCATTTTGAATTTTAAGAATCCTTTATATATTGTGGATACAAGTCCTTTACCAGAGGTATGATTTGCAAATATTTTCTCCCAGTTGGTGGGCTGGCTTTTCCCTGTCTTGATGGTGTCTTTTGAAGTATAAGTTTTCAATATTGATGAAGTCCAATTTATCTATTTTTTTCTTTTGTCACTTGTGCTTGTGATGTTTTCTAAGTAGGCTCTGCTTATTAACCCAAGGACATGAAAATTGACTCTTACATGTTCTTCTAAGTTTCATACTTTTAGTTCTTACATTAGGTCTATAACTCATTTGGCATAAGTTTTAATGCATGGTTAAGGAAAGGGTCCAACTTTGTTCTTTTGCTATGGATACACAGTTGCCCCAGCACCATTTGTTGAAAAGACTAGTCTTTCACTATTAAATTATGTTGGTGCCCTTGTCAAAATCAACAGATCATATTTCTATTTCTGGACTCTTCAATTCTATTAAACTAATCTTTATGTCTCTCATTATACCAGCATCACACCTCTTGATAACTTTAGCTTTGTAGTAAGTTTTAAAATTAGGAGAGGTCCTTCACTTTTGTTCTTTTTCAAAATTGGTTTTACTATCTTAGGTACCTTGAATTTCCATATAAATTTTAGGATCAGTTTTTCATTTAAAAAAAAAGGCAGCTAGGATTTTGATAGAGCTTGCCTTGAATATATAAAGATCATTTGGTAGACTATTGCCAACCTCACAATATTAAGACCTCTGATACACAAACACGCACTGTCTTTCTATTTATGTAATATCTACCAACAATTTTGGTAGGTTTTGGAAAATTTTTCTACTGGTTTTGTTAAATTTGTTCCTGCTTGGTTTTTTGTTGCTATTATAAATGAACTTGTTTTCTAAATTTCGCTTTTATATTGTTCATTGTTGGTGTATAAAAATACAATTGATTTCTCTATACTGCTCTTATACCTTGCAATTAGCTAATCATTTATTAATTGTAATAGATTTTAATGGAGTTCTTAGAACTTTCTATAAAAAACCTGTTATCTACATCCAATCTGGATGCTTGTGTTTCTTTTCTCTCACCTAACTGTCTTAACTAGAACCTTAAATATAATACTGAATAGAATTAGTGACAGCAATATTCTTGCCTTGTTCCTGATCTTGGAGAAAAGCACTCACTCTTTCACCATTACATTGCTCTGTTTTTACATAGATGCCTTTTATCATATTGAGGAAATTTCCTTTTATTCCTAGTTTAATATAAGGGTGCTGGATTTTTCAAATGATTTTTCTAATAAGGTGACCATTACCTTGATACCAAAATCTGACAAAAACACTACATTGTGCCATCAGCTTGGGCTACCATAATAAAGTATCACAGAATGAGTGGCTCAACAATAGGAATTTATTTCTCATAGTTCTACAGGCAGGGAATTCCAAGATCCCAGGTGCTGGCCTAGTTGGTTTTCCATTGAAGACCTCCTTCTTGGCTCATACAAAGATGCCTTCTTGCTGTGTCCTCACCTGTCCCCATGCAGAGTGAGCAAGCAAGCTCTGGTCTACTATCACTTTGGGAGTTAGGGCTTCAAAACACAAGTTTTAGGGAGACACAAATATTCGGTCCGTAACACTCCCTCAAAAAAAATATCCCTCATTAAAGATTTTCAAATCATTAAAAAATTTCAAAATCAAATTCACCATGATATTAAAAGGATCATGTAATGCACCATAACCAAAAGGGGCTTTGAAATGCAAAGGCTGATTTAGGATCTAAAATCCAATCGTGCAATGTATAAAATTAATAAAGTTAAAAAGAAAACCGAGTGATTCTTTCTTAGATACAGAAAAATCATATGACAAAATTTAACACTCATATATAATAAAAGCTGTCACTATATTAAAAATAAAAGGGAACTTGCTCTATCTGATATATGGCATTTATAAAGAAATTTGCAGTTAACGTCATACACAATAGTGAAATTCTGAATGCCTTCTATGTCCAGGAACAGGGTAAGGATACTTACTCTCACCACTTCTATTTAACGCTGCACTGTCCTAGTCAGTGCATTAAAAAAGAAATACAAGACAAAAAGTTTGAAAAGAAAGATGTAAAACTCTCTTTATTTGCAATTAATGCAATCATTTACAAAGAGTAACCTGAAGAAGCCACACACTAAAGTCAGAAAAATTAACGAATGAATAAGGTACCAGGATACAGATTCAACATAATCAGTTGTATTTCTACATATTAACAATGACAAACTGTAAAATTTAACTGCATTTTCAATAGTATCCAAAAATATAATTCATATCCTATTCACTTAGGATAAATTTAACAAAGGACATCAAAGACTAGCACAAATAACACTATAAAACACCGCTGAGAGAAATTGAAGAGTAAGTTAAAAAGTGAAAATATATCATGCCTAGGGTTGAAATAACTCAGTACTGTTTAAAAATTCATCTTCCCCAAATTGCTGTATTTAATTCAATGCCAATCAAAATTTCAGAAGTGTTTTTGCAGAAACGTACAAACTAATTCTATAATCAATAAAGAAATGGAAAGAACTTGGAGGATCCAAATAATTTCAAAAAAGAACAGAGTGAAAGAATTTACACCACTGATATCCAGACAGTATAAAACAGTTGTGTTGGCAGTATAGACATATATAGATCAATATAACAGTCTAAGAAAAGATCCATATGTTTTATATGATTACTTGATTTTTAACAAAAGTTTTCAAGATAACTCAAAGAAGAAAAGACAGTTTTTTCAACAAATGGTCTTTGAACAACTAGAAAAGGAAAAAAATAAACCTTGATATTTACCTCACACTCTACACAAAAATTAACTCCAAATGGACCAGAGACCCAATATAAAAGCTAAAACTCTAAAACTTTTAGAAGAAAACAGAGGAGAAAATATTCACAACCTGGAGTTAACTAAAGATTTTTAGTCGGAGAACTAGAAACGGAAGAGGAGGGGGAAAAGAGGAATGGAAAGGAAAGAGAAAAAAAGCATAGACCAAAAAAATACACATATTGATAAGCTAGATTAATTCAAAATTTAATTTACTTCTGCTCTTCAAAAGAAATTATCAATGAAAGAAAAGAGCAAGAACCAAGAGAAAATATATCTGATAAAGAACTCGTATCCAGATATGTTAGAAACTCTAAATGATACGAAAAACAATCCCAGTTTTTTTAAAATGGGCAAAAGATCTGAACAGACACTTCACAAAAGATAAACAAATGGCCAATAAGTAAGTAAAAAGATCAACATCACTAGGAATCAGAGAAATGCAAATTAAAACCACAATGAGATAAAACTACTCACTCAGGAGAATGTCTGAACTTAAAAGAATGAGATCAAGTGCTGGCCGGAATGCGGGGCAAGCACTGCTATATCCTACTGGGGAATACGGTGCAATCGCTTAGAAAACAGTTTGGCAGTTTTCTTACAAAGTTCAACACACACTTGAGCGCATGACACTAGAATTCCACTCCTGGGTTACTTAACCAAGAAAGAATTAAAGCGTATGTACACAAATATGTGTACGTGAACATTCATGGCAGTGTCATTCCTTACAGGCAAAACCTTGAACACCCCAAGTGTCCATGTAATACAGATCAACTGTGGCACATTTACACAATGCCCACGACTCTGCAGTGAGACGGAATTACTAAGATATACAATAACATGATAAGCCTCAAAAAGCTCATGCTGAAAAGAATGCCTAACGTGTGCTTCTATGTATGTGTCACTAATTCACAGTGACAAAAGTCAAATCAATATTTGCCCAGAAATGACAATAAAGGAGGGAGAAGTGACTGCAAAGGCACACATGGGAACTTTTTGAAGTGACAGGAATGTTCTGTACCTTACTGTAGTAGTTACAAGGTATGTTTGTCAACTCATTGACCTGTACGTTGAAAATAACTACCTTTTATTCTACGTAAATTATACCCCAAATACATTTGATTTAAAAATTTAAAAGAAGTAGCAGTTAGACATTTGGGATTAGCATCATCTAGTTTTACTCCAGTTTAACCTTTATAAAGCAAGTCTCTTATTGTCTTTCCTTCATGCAATTATATGTTAAGTACCAACTATGTGCCGGGAATAATTCTGAGTGTGGTGATAAAGTAGTAAAACAAAACCGCATCCCCAGCCCTCATCAACCTTTCATTCTGACAAGGAATACTGACCATAAAAAAAGTAAAAGTAATAGATAAGATAGATTGGGAAAGTGCTAACCAGAAAAATAAAACGATTGGGGGATGGGAGACATTTTAAATAAGATGGTCAAAGAAGGTCTCACTTAGGGATGTAACATTTCAGTAAAGATCCAAGGAGGATTAGGGGAAAGCTAAGTTATCTGGGGAAGAAGCGAATTCCAGAAAGAGGGAAAAGTAAGTGCAAAGGCTCCCAAGCCAGCTAGTCAAGGAACAACGTGGTGTCAGGTGTACTGGAGAGCACTTTTTTTTTTTTTAGGTTTTTTTCCAGTTTTTATTGAGTGAAAATGTCAAACCTTGCATCAGTCATGCAAATAAATAAATCAAATAAATAAAACACGTATATTAAATTTCTAATAGTGCTAAATTCAAATGGAAAAATATTCAGTTAACCAGGTGCTGAGGAGACTCCAGAGCACTACATAAGACAGGCAAAAGATGAGGTTGCAGATGGGTCAGTGTCATGTCGAGTCTCATTAGCTACTACAAAGACTTTAGCTTTTACACTAAGAGACTACTGAAGTTTTTAATTGAAGAATGACAGGATTTAACTTATGTTTTAACCATGGTTATTTTGGCTGCTGCACTAAGACCAGACTGAAGTGCTGGGTTATGGGTTGAAGATTTTAAGAAGCTGTGAGAACAGTCAGGAAGTATTAAAATAATCCAAGTCAGTAACGATAATGACTTGAACCAGGTGATAGTGGAGGTGCTGAGAGATGGTAAGATTCAGATCCTATATATTTGGATGGTAAAGCAATATGAACTACTGACAAATGAGGTATGGATATGAAGAGAGAAGAGACAGGGAAGCTCCAAAGTTTTTGGTCTGAGTAACAGGGATGAACATGTCATTTGCTAACATGGGGAAGACAAAAAATGAAACAAGTTTGAGTAAAAAAGATCAGTTGAGTCTGAGCATCTTCTATTTAAATACCTTTAAATATCCACAAGGAGGTATCACAATTGGATATATCAAGAGTTCAGAGGAAAAAGCCTCTTATAAAGATTTTATTTTTTGCAAAGTAAATCACTGGGTATGAGGAATGTGTGTGTGTCCGCGCACACACACGTGCACGCACACAAGACCTTCAGAAAATGGTCCATACTTGGAATTTAACACATTCAGGCCTCAGCACTAATGGATTGTTTGTATGTTTTCTGATTTACATAAATCCATACAAGTCTGCTAGGCACTTCACACCTTTATTTTTACTTTCACATCTGAAGTACAGCAATATGGAGAGATAAGGTGTGTATTTAAGATAACAACATGAACAGACACATTCCTGGAACTATAGCTATTTAAAAGTGACACCAGCATCAAGATACTCATTCTTATTCTGGGAAGGCTTTAAAAAACAATCACTTGTTATGAAACTAATTGCACTGCCAAATGCTTCTTAAGATCATATGTAAAAATCATCATCTTCTCTACATTTTACTGTTTTAAATCAAGGAAAGTAATAGACTTTGTGATTAGATTTAGAAGTTTGGTTTTGATGCTTATAACCATCTAGGTTCTAAAGTGAGTAACATTCCCACACTGTATCTCAAAAAGATGCTATTTTGTGCATTACTAAGGAAATACAAAAATGACATGTAAGAATACCAAACTTCAACCAGAATTACAACAGGGGCAAAGCATGCTTAACTAATGGTTGAAAACATTTTCTAAAACATAACATTTTCAGCGTGGAATGAGCATTATTTCTTTCCAGGTGTCTATGTCTTTCCAGTTCCAGGTCATGATTATTGGCTCTTGCTAGAACACTTCTTCCCACTGACACCCTTCTCTTCCTCCAAGTCCCAGCCCAAATTCAGCCTCGACCACAAAGCTTGCCCTAAACTCAAGCAGTATTCAGTTCATTCCACATTCCCACAGCACTGCCACTTACATGTCTTGAGCACCAAGGTCATCCCCCCATGGATTACTCAGCTCTATTACACTAAAGCAGAAGATCCTTGAAAAATCTTGGAAAGAACCAGAAAAATCTTAGCTACCTTTGCCTTCCCTAAAATGCTTAACACGATACCTCGCATAATGTGTTGCAGGTACTCACTGAAGGTTTGTTTAGCTTAAAATCCTACTAAGCTACAAAAATGATCAAATAAATAGAACTTAATGAGGATATATGCTTTAATTTCCTTTCATCATTTTAAATATACTTTCTAGATCTCACTTCCCCATCTCTCCATATTGTACCAGAAAAATCCTACTGCTTCTCAATCACTTTCTAGTATGCAACATATAATCTAATCCATTTTAAATCTTCAGTGTCATATCTTATTCAAAGAGAATCCACACAACCCCACCTCAACCCCAGGCCAGCCAAGAAAAAGAACATAATCCGTTTTTCTCAATATTCTTCCCAGTTCTTTTAATCTTCTCCACTTCCTCCCTCAACTTTCTAGTCCCCACAAATCAAGATAGGCAGAGGAAGCGTGAAAATGCCCTATGCGCCTACTTCATGGGAGTTTACTGGAAGGCCATGAAGCAGAATGATGTTATCCTTGTGTAATTATTAATACCTTCTTTCTCAAAGGCACCCAGTTGAGACAGTACATTTCAGCTTTAAATTACAGCAAGCATAAGGGGCTGCCCCCGCTGCCCTGCATAGCTCCTTGGCATGGAGGATGTATTCTAAGGCTGACTTCTCTACCCACAGTCCCCTCATACGGCAAGCTCTCCCTGTTAGCAACCACCAAGATAATTCTAACCTTGTTACCTCCCATGGTGTCTGCTTGGTCCACAAAAAACACAAACAACAACAAACCCCTCATGCTTTCTTACCATACCAGACAAATGTCAACTCTTTCCATTGCTACTCTCTCATTCAAAATGCCATCCCACTGGCTCCAGTTACCCAGTTACTGGAGGCCTCAACCAGTGCCATTGCCCCACTCAGATTCTGAGCTGGGGCTGGGTAGACTTTCCTTGGCAGTGTGGCCATTTCTCCTTCAGATCTGGTCACTTCCTTCTCCAGGAAGGGGAAGAGAAACTCCTCGGGTTATTGTTTGCCCCTCCATAAGGAGCTAGAGTAGGGCTACCCACTCGGGCATTAGTTATTTTATCGAGTCTATGTTCAGGAATGCCCCCAAACTCTAGAGAACTTATGTCATACTCCCTCAAGAACTCTGGAAGGTGCCACTGCAGTAAAAGACACAAGATTCTGTAAGCTTATTAAACATCCAGACAAGACGTTAAATACCAATCTACACTTCTGGCAGACACACCCAAATTCTGGGCTGAGAACAAAAGGTCCTTTTGGGGGAAAAATGGAAATGTCACAGAACTAATTCCAACAGTTCTTCATCTGAATGACACTTTTATAATACTCTCCTCTTTTCTAATTTCTGTTATATCTCGGAAGCAGGTGCTGCACGTCTATTATATTACTAAGTCCCACATCCCTCCTTAGAATGCAAGGATATTTGTTAACCTTTATTTTCAGCTTTGGAGCTTTAGCGATATCTATATTCTATATCTTGGGGGGGGCGGAATAGTTACATGAGTAAGATACACACATCAAATTCATTAACTATACACTTAAAAATGGGTGTATTTTAGTATATAAATTACACCTGATAAAGTTGATTTAAATCAGATCTGGTATCTTACTTCGGGACAATGCCAAGGACAGCCAGCTAATATAAAATGTAATCTCTTAATGAATGTTGAAAATGTATCGGTAATAAACATAACAAACTTACAGCCTAAATCAGATTCTAAAATCCAAACCCAAGTCCAAAGTGTGTACCCACTGTCACAGACACATGGATAATTTTATCCTATAGAAATATCTGTAAGTATTCACAGAATGAAAGAGCAATCAGCATGTTTCTTGGGAGGTCATGACCTAAAACAGGTGGTCACTTTGACTACTATAAAATAGGAATGCAAATTCATGTTAAAGATCATTCTTTGCCCACTTTCCAGTATTTTCTCTGCCTACTAACAATCTTTGAGGAGCTTACTTCCCTAATTCGCTAATATCTATTTCTAAATCACTTTTCCTGATCTCTCTGGCCAATTTTTCTCTTTTGAATAAAAACTCTATCTAGGAATATCATACAAGCACTTCACTCTTGAATAGCCCTCCTCAATTCCTACCCTTTATGGGATTTGTTTCCTACCTTATTCCTTGTATTTTCAAGCAATTAATTATATTGCATTTTAATATCTTGAGTTCAATTATTTCAACCATTTTTTTCCTATTTTCAATACCACATCCTTCACCAAGGTGCCAAAATAGTCATATTTAAGCTGCTACTTTGGCTGTATTTTTTGTTGTTGTTGTTACTTCACACCTCCTAAAATACCAATGAATGACAAAGGCAAAGATATCTTTTTTGTATATTTTTTTATTGGAGTTCAATTTGCCAACATATAACACCCAGTGTTCATCCCATCAAGAAGGCAAAGATTGCTTATCATTTCACCCTATACCTGAAAAACCATAGTTGGATCATATGACTCCAGAGCCCTAGTGCACAATTGTCTTTTACATTTAAAAATACTGCTACTAAAGCACTGTTCCTAGCCCAGTGACGAAATGTGTCCTTTCCAAGGAGATAATGTTTGGTTATGGGCTCTGTAGGTCTACTTGCAAAGCCTGTAAACACCTCATTTTAATGGGCTTTTTTGACTCTTTTCCAGTTATTCCCATACCCCAAATTGTCTGGTAGTTGCTTTAAATTGTATCAGACTGCCTAAACCAACCCTCTTTCAAGCACTGTTCTACACATTCTACTTGAAGTTGATCCAATCTAGCTTATGATAAATATGTTACTGTGGCAGCCCATTATCACTTGCCTTTCATATACAGATTTTGTATCATGGCATCACTTATATCTGAAAACAGTTATACGATATTATATTAATATCAAAGGTAACCCATTGGTTGGAAGAGTTCTAGAGTCCACATACAATATTTGCAAATGTTACCACCTCACTGCTTTCCAAGGAGGCTTCAGCATCCTTCTACAACACCAACATGAAAGCATTTATATTAAAAGCCACTAAACCTAAAGTCTTCCCATACTATATGCTGGCCTTTCAGATTACTTATTTCATTTATCAGACGATAACCAGAGAGAAAAAGGTCTCTACAAAATATGATACAATGTGGGACAGTATCTTTACTTCTTACTCTTAGACCTTGGGTATCCCCTGTAGTTTCTTTCCTCATCAGGAAACCGGAATAATTGCACTAGATTCCAAGATTGTGAAAATTGATGCAAAGTATCTTAGTTGAGACCTACTAAACAGGAGGCTTTCAATAAATAGCACTTAATAAACTACTCTATTCCACTGACACCCTTACTCTAGTACTCTTGGCAATCCAAAAACAGTGTTCATCTATGATCTTGTTACCTATCACATTTATGATCTCAGTCTCCCTTTACATTCCACTAATTTCCCAATGTCTAGAATACCGTTTCTCCATTCATAAAATTGACTCTCACTTGCCTTAATGAAAAGATTTAGCCAGGGGATTATGAAGTTAGGGGGCAAGGCAACAGGGCAAGGACCCACCTAAAATCACCGTTCTACTAGAATTAACACAGTAATGTATGCCTACTACATCTAACTTGGCATTTATCTTTCTTCAGTCTTTTTTGAAGTCCATGAAAGCCAGAATCACAGCCTTCCTCATGCCCTATAAATATCATCAACAGGTCCTATGAAAAACAATCAGTGGAGAAAAAGATACAACTAATGAAGTATCTCAGAAATCAATTCATGAGAACTTACCACATGGGGATTGGGGGAGAATAAAACTAAACATCATTTTGACCACTGATAGAAAGTTAGTTTTTAAAAAAAAAGAAAAAAGAAAGAAAGAAAAGAAAGCTAGTTTTAAACACCTGAATTTTCTTCTTCTCCTGATTATACTCAAATGAATTACTAGCTCAAAAACCATCTAAAAGATTAACACAGATTTTTTTTTTGCCACTACATTCTCAAATTCCAATAAACAGCACGATCCCTTCTGCAATGAACTACTTTTTTTATACTTCTGTTTTCTCAATTTCAGTAAGAACAGGTGAATTAAAGGTAACTGCAATCTATCAACGATAGTTATGCATTCTTCATATATTTTTGAAACAAGTTTGATTTAGGGGAAAAAATGCAATTTGTAAAGTGCTCTTTTATTGTCCCCCCACAATTGGTTTCCAGAAGACAATGGAATTCCTGATTTGAATGGGTTACCACTGTTAAACCCACATAATTTTTATTAAATATATCTTATTTATAAGGTAAAAAGCTGTTTGCTGCTTTATTAAAACAAACAAATGTCTTTCCTAAAGCGCCCCATATTTGAAAATGGTGGTTTGACCAATATTAATCATAAAGCCCAAATAATATCCATAGGGAAGTTTAATTATGGCACAATAAATGAATGACAAGAGCATTTTATTTCAAAATCCCTGAGCTCTAGGATCTGAACATCTATATCTCTTTCATTCCAGATTCAAGAGTTTAAGGCATTCAAATGCTACACCATACTTGTCTTTCCATTATAGACACTGCTTTCAATGAAAAAATAGCTTAAAAACCATGAAATGAAATCAATTCCACATAAAGCTATCGTAGGATTCTGATCTCTAATCTGACTTGTAAATTAGATGTGTGTAACTTCTACTACTCAGCAACCCACAGATCTTTTTCCTAGCAGGATGGCTATGTTGGTTGTATTGCACTCTGACAGCAGTGGCAGTGGCACACTGTCAAACTGAATAGTATATGCCTTGAATAAAATAGTATATGCCCTGAATAGTATATGCCCTGAACAGCTTTCAAGGTAAGTCATGAGGGAATCTTTTTCTGTTTGTAGATGAGCTGCATGAACTATATAAAATATAATCTATGTTTTATACCCTGGGATGCTAGAGTTTTTGTTGAATGCTAAGATAAAAAAAAATGTTGAAGATACACTGAAAAGAAAAAAAATGGGATTCAACATTGAGAATCCACCCACTTCATTTCCCAGAACTGTTTTCAAATCCTCTACAACTGGAATAAATGGATATATACCAAAAGCAGGGGCTCTAACCAAATAAGATTTTGATTTGGTTCAGAGAATACTCTGATGTCCTGGTTTTCTTGTGATGCAATGGTTCTAGAAAGTACCAGTGTATTTTCAATTCACACTAAAACATGTGAAGTGACTTTAGTTAACACGTCTAAAGATATTAATTTTTTAATTCAACTAACTGTTCTGTAGTATTGTATTGTATAGTGTGACTTTCTACTACTATTGTATTCAAAAGCCTAACAAAAAGGATGTTTTCTTAGAGAATTCTGGGTACAGCAGCTTTTTACAAACTTTTTTTTTTTTTTTTGAGAGGCAGGGAGGGAGGAGCAGAGGGGAGAGAGAATCTTAAGTAGGCTCCAAATCCAGCATGAGCCTGACACAGGGCTCGATCTCATGACCCTGAGATCATGACCTATGCTGAAATCAAGAGTCGGACACTTAACCAACTGAGCCACCCTGGCACCCCAGAAACATATTTTATATATGCTGCAGGAGAGCAAAATTTCATGAATCCCCCAGAGCAAAAACTTTCTTGTGAAAATGATAGTCTTTAACCTTTTTAGGTTATTTTAGTTGAATCAGAGGTTTTTCCTTACTGTAGTATCCTTAGAGTAAGAGAACCCAATACTAAAAAGTGGTAACTACATAAATTCCATAAACAGACACAACCTTTAAAGTTTGATTACCAAAGCAATCACTGTGTATTATAGAATGATAATACATTACACATTCCCGGAGTTAAAGATCAAAGTTACTTCAACTACCCACTCCCACAAAAAAAAAAAAAAAAAAAAAAAAAAAAAAAATCCTTTTTTATTTAATCATGAAGTCCTTGGAATCATAGGGCTTGATGCCATTTTGGTGTCACACTCTGCCAGTCATCCAAAGAATATGCCATCCTTCTCTTTCAACTTCTTTGTCTACTAGTGCATCACTGGACTCAGCAGGCAGCTCACTCAGACCATTTCAGTAACGGATTTTGGCTCTGTGCATAACAGATGAAAATCTTTACGAAGTATCCACTTTGTCTTACAGCTGAGAGATTTGAACCTGCTGCAGATGTCACATCTAAATTCTTGAACGGATTTTTATCATCAGTGTCACCTATAAAACAAGACAATGTCACCAACAGCAGTGTCCTAGAGAATCTCTATTTCAGTAATGCTAAGCTTTCAGCATTATGACTGAGAGTGATTTATTTGATTAAAACAGGGTCAGCAAACTGGAGTCCATGGGCCAAAATTCAGCCACCTGTCTATTTTTGTTCAGCCATAATCTAAAGATTTTGTATTTTTACATGGTTGAAAAAGTTTCTTTAAAAAAATTAATATTTTGTGCCGTCAAATTATATGAAATTCACATTTCAGTTTCCATAAATAAGATTTTACTGGAATGGTAGCTATTCACTCATTTATGTATTTCTCTATGACTGCTTTCATGCTACGATGGTAGGCTTAAATAGGTGCAACACTGACTGTATGATCCATAAAGAAGAATACCTTTACTCTCTGGTGCTTTCAAAAAAAAAAAAAAAAGGCTTGCCAACCCGACCTAGAGGATATCGAGTAGGTAGGTTAATAGGACACCTAGTGTCTAGTGTCTGTCGCATTAAGAACCTGAGTTGCAATGACCCAGTTGGTCCCTTATGTTAACTTCATCCATTTGTTTAACAAATACTTCTGGGGAAGCCTGCCACTCCAGTGTAGACAGTTATAGTTACTCTGCTTTCCACTTTGGCTCAGCCTTGCCTCAATCCATGGAGTCAATATTCCCCTTGGGCAGGAAGAAGACAAGAAGCTCGGCTTCAAATCAAATACCTCTCCAACGCTGGCCTCTTCTAGATCCCTGGATTTCTGCTTTATGTCTACCATTCTCTGTTAACAGGTTTCCTGCACTAATCTGAGTCTTAAAATACTTTTATTTCCCACTAGAGACCCTGGGTAGTAAGCAGAGTCACAGCAGTCATTGACCGATCTGTGCTGGCTGATAAGCTAGTTCCAACCGTGCTGTGACAACCACCTTGTAAACATGAATTTGTTCAGGGCCCTGTGGACAGTCTGCATATTCCAACATTCTCCTGGCCTCCACTACCAGTTTTGATCATGAATGCTCCTGGAGTTCACAGATTTCCTTTTACATTCAAACCTCTGGCCTACACATCCATTCCCCACTGGCCAATCGTTCTGTTTCTTGAGCTCAGTTCACACAATAACCAAATAACAGCACAAGACATTTTATAAGACATGGATTTCCCAGCCTAGAACCATCCATGTTAAGGCATCTCATGTTTTAGCAACTGCTCCAAAAGGGAATTTATCCACCCCAGCAGCATTCAGAACCCCCTTCTCCTTTTTCCCTTCATCACTGCTAGTTAGCCCAAAGTTTCTGTATCTGCTTCATCTGAGAGTGCTCCCATCACCCTTTACCCACTTGGAGTGCTCAAAATACCTGTGTCTCTTGAGCAGTGCCTCGGAATTACTGTCTTGCTTCTATCAAAGCTTTAACAATCCCATTTCTAGTGTAAGAGAAAAAGGACGGTTTTCTTGCCACTGCTGACAACAATGGGGAAATGTATTTGGTTAGACTTTCAGCAGTGAGAATATAATCCCCCATGTGAATAGTCCACTATGAGGCTATGCCCACACTATAGAACCCATCTGTAATCCATATTATATTGTTGCAAACAATTAATTCACAAACATATTCGTAAGTTGTAGACTGTACTAAAAAACAGCCATGAAATGTCAGGAAGACTTTATAGCAGGACAGATTAGCCTCATGTAAAGACTTCAGAGAAAATGTTCATTTTCAGCAAAGTGAATTTCACTACAACCCTGACATAGACAGCCATGGTGAACAACTCTGAAAACTGCATCAATAGCTCTAACACAAACAAATGAGTAGTATCAGAAACGAATAGGCTGACTGAAATGACCATTAACTGTATCTCAATTCTGAGTAGCAACCATATAGGTAGCATGAATCTTAAAAATGAAAATCTTCAACAACACATACAGGAACCCTATGTCCACCTGGGGAATGACATAGAAATGCAGCAAACATACCCTTACCACCAAGAAAAGAAAGCAGAGGCATGTAGACTATATTCCAAAGGAATACTCAAAAGATTAAAATTTTAGAACTTTATTCATTTGATGAATCTAGCCTCCTTCCCTTAAGGGAATAGTTCACACTTTTTAGTATCAGGACTCTGTTGTGTTCCCAAAAATTGAGAACTCTCAGGGTGCCTGGGTGGCTCAGCATTTGAGAACCTGCTTTGGCTCAAATCATGATCCTGCATCCAGCCCCCCCACATGGAGCCTGCTTCTCCCTCTGGCCCTGTCTCTGCCTCTCTCTGTCTCTCTCATGAATAAGTAAATAAAATCTTTAAAAAAAAAAAAAAGAACTCTAGAGTTTTTGTGAGTTATAATTATCAATATTTTCCATATTAAAAATTAAATGAGTTTATACATTGTTTTAAAATTTTAATGGCATGTTTAATATGACAAATAACATATTTTATGAAAAAGTACTTTCCTAAAAAAAAAGGTAAGTTTCTTTCATGTCTAATTTAATAGAAGACAGATGAATTCTTATACCTGCTTCTATATTCAATCTGTTGTGATACATTTTGACTGTAATAGAAAAAAAGAAGTATATGTTAATATTAATTGCCTTTTCAGATAGTTGTGAACATTCTCCTTTGATACTACACCAAAACTTGACAAGTAGAGGAGTTTAACAGTTATCTATCATATGCAACCTATTATCACATAAACTCTTTGTATTGTTACTTGTTTTTCATAAGGGTACCCACAATTTTGTAACATTGGTCACTTTGAAAATATCGGTTTCTTACATTACGTTTATATTCCAAATCTTGACATAATTAATTAATTAATTAATACCATAGCAAAAACTCACATTTATTAATATCACCACCTATCTCATCGGAAAAATCTTTTAAGTACTGGGAAGCTGTCAAGGGCACAGCAGGTAATACAAATTTTCCAAAATTTTAATTTTCACTTGAAAGCTCAAATTTTATCATTGGCAACAAATATTATCAGTTGTTTTCCCCAAAGTGACAGGCTCACTTTGTTCATTTTCAAGAAAATGACTGCCAAATATCTAAGTCTAAATGATCATAGTTTGGTGATCATTATTATATGTAAAAATGATGTTCCATGCAAAATATGACTAATCAGCTTACAACTCAAAAAATCACAGAAGGATTTTCCTTGTGTCAACCAATGTACTCCGGACATACAGCAGAAATGTTTTTTGGATATTTACCCCATCACAAAGAATAGTCAAAGTGTACTCAAGGATCAAGATTTAATAAAATCATTTTTACTGCTTCATCAAGGACATTCTTCAGTGAAACTGGCTTTTCTGTTTTTTTTTTTTTTTTTTTTTTTTTTTTTTTTTACTGGAGGAGCATGGTAGTAAAGAATAAAATGAGTATTAGTATAGTCTCATGCCAGTGCCATTTAATACAAACTAAGATGCCAACAGTTTTATCCACCACTGCTTTAGTATCAGCAAGGCAAAAATCAAAGCAGTGGAAACAGCAAAAAGTCATTACTGCTATGAAAATAATTTTAACCTCACAATCCCCTTCAAGGCTCTTGTGATTCACAAGGGTCTGCACATCACAATTGAGAACTATGGTCTTAAGGAAACACTGAAAGCTATAAATGATAAGCTGCCATCCCTAGATCCATAATAAATATCCCCCAACATATTATATGTAAAAAGAAGAATTATATTAAATATCTATACAAATTTTTTTCATTTTAACTCAAAATTGGCGCAATGCATTCTGAAACTGCATTAATAATGTAATACCAATTAACAAATAATGAGCACTTGCATGTATTAACTCATTAAATCCTCAAAATAACTTTACTAGTTCTCTGATAATATTCATGCTACCAAGGAGGACATCTGAGGGACAGAAGGGGAAAGTCACTTGTCTGAGGTCACAATAACAACCATCAGCATTTATGGATTCAGGTATTACTATCCTGCATACCTCATCTCTTAAGTGTTTACAACAACCTACTATCCTTTCTCACTCTTTATTATTCTTGACACTTTACCCATTTCACAGAAGAAAACTGAGTCAAGAAGGTAAAATTCCCTGCCCAACGTTATCCCAGTGCTCGATCAACCAAGTCTGTCTTAATCCAACAAGTATGCTACATATTCTCTCTATGGCACATATCAGTATACTCTGAATACATAAATAGATCGATGGTTACAAGTCTTCCATAGCTTTAAACTCAACTAAATAAATAAATAAATAAAGTAAAATAAAAAATAAACTCAACTGAGCAAGACCTCTGTTTGTAAAAATGTTTACTAATTTGATTATTTCTGTCTTCAAATAGGACAAAATCTACTTTCTTTTAAAATAGTCCATGATCTAGGTAGATAGTTCACTGATTTATTAAACACTTATCTGCATACAACAACAAATCAATCCAGCTAAGATTACTCTAAGAAAACTGAAACCCAGAAAAGTAACTAACTTCCCCCAAAGGCATGCAGTTCATAAATGGTACAGGGTCAAAATCAGTTTGGACCGACCCTGAAGCCTAAACTCTTCAATCACACTGCCTGCATGTATTTAAAAAGGTCTCAGGCAATGACCTAGGAATTGCTCACAAGGTCTGGTTACAGAGCTTGCTGATATCATATCCAATTTACCCAAGGCAATCAAGATATGAATCATCTTGTATTTCAAAGACCAAGAGACAAAAAGAAAGCTGATATATGCTGAAAATAAAGAGCCATGTTCTCAGGTGCTTTACGTAAAACATCGACAGGTAATGCTGAAAAAAAGAAGTCAAATCCACTTTAAGTAGGTATCAGCACACATCTCTGTAGCTGAGATAACCCTAACTCTGTTTAAAAACAAAACAAAAAATGCCTGGAGGAAAACATCATTACAGCTACACAGACTATCTACTCTTTACACAACAGCTTTCAGATGCCAGGAGCCAAGGAACGCTGCAAATGTAGTAAATGACAGAAGAAATAAGTTTCCTAAAGCTTTCCTAAACTCTTATCAATCAGCAAAATTTTCATTTCAAGTAAGAATTCATAAAAGCCAAGGGTTATGCCCCAGTGCTTATTGCTATTTTAAGGTCCTACATCATAAGATACTGCTTAATATCAAACCCTAAGGGGGACTGGGAAGGAACCCAGCTCAATTCATCTTAAACTTGATGTAACTCAAATTTTAGGAAGTATAAACATCTTGTGATTGGACAGAGGAGTGTGGCTTCCATTTCCAACAAATTATATTCTCGGGGCACCTGGGTGGCTTAGTGATTGAGCGTCTGCCTTTGGCTCAGGTCATGATCCCCGGGTCCAGGGATTGAGTCCCGCATCGGGCTCCCTGCATGGACCCTGCTTCTCCTTCTGCCTGTGTCTCTGACTCTCTCTGTGTCTCTCATGAATAAATAAATAAATAAACAAAATCTTTACAAAAAAAAAATTAAAAAATTACATTCTCAAGGAATCCACATACACATCTGACATTTGACAGGAAGGTGACAAAATGGAAGGCTGTGGTATACCACCTAAAAGGGCAGAGCAGCACGGGCGAGAGATGAGCACTTATACTTGTCACAAAATACCACATTCTGGATTCCCTTTGTGGCAAAGGATAAAAAAATTAAAAAATAAAAAAAATAAACTACGAAGCATATTTTACCTCTGCCCATCACAAAAAAAAGAAACACAATCTAGTAATGTAAAAGTAGCTGAGAGATATATAGGAAAAAAAAAATCAAGATTGAGGTCATGTCTCTTGACATGCATCATTTACACTTAGGATTCCCCCATTTATCTGAATTAATTTCATGTACCTCATTTCATTCAGATAATTGAAGTTTTCCTTTTAGAGTTGTAAAATGTTACCTCAACATAATTAGTAAACTGTCCACTTAAAAATACCACCACAAAAAAATGTCATTCCCTCCTCTCTACACAGACATATACTCCACTATCATTAAAAGTATGAGATTCAGGCCTACACAGGAAATGTAGTTCATAAGTCCTCTTCAAAAAATTAGCACAAGAAATTCTACGAGAAAAGTTATGGTCATTACCTTTTTAATACACAGTGTTAAAAGTATGGTTAATTTGGGTATTCAATACATGACTGACTACTGTTCTGAAACCAAATTAAAGGTTTAGACTACTAAAGAGTTTGATGACTTGCCTCAAAACAATAACTAGAATTGTATGGACAACAAAATCAAAAGGTACGTCTTTTTTATGAGCAGGCACTTAAGGGCCTTTTAATGAGAATTTACTCTTTAGTAATATAATTACTAATGAATAAAAAGAGGGCCATTAAACTCACTTCTTTATAGTGCCATAAAACTTCAATATGTAAGAAATAGTATATATACATGTTAATCAAACTCAAGAAAAATTGAAATGTGCAATACCTAAAAATACATGGTGAAAATTATATACCTTTTCTTCTTAAATAAATGCCCTGCCAAATGACTGATGAAGCTATTTTTTACATGGATTTGCTTATAACTTAAAATATACAGACTGTATGTAGTACTAATGATGGTGATGAAATGTCTAAATTTTTATGTGAATTCAAAATTTCCCATATTGATAACAGACTTACTGTTAGGATGAATTTTATATTGGTTAATATTTATTTACCACCTGCTATGTGCCAGGCACTGTACTGAGTGCCGAGGACACCACCAGGAACAGCACAGATTCGGTCTCAACACTCAGGGTACACATAGTCTAGAAGGAAAGACAAATAATGAACATATGTGCTATGGGAAAGTACAACAGCTACTTGGTCAAATGAAAGCTCAAAACTGAGAGAAGACATAGGTAGAAAAGGCAAACACTTAAAAAAAAAAAAATAGCTGCCACTGAAAATGGTGGATAAAAATCACCCAATACATGACTCAGCTAAGAAGGCAAGGAATACTACAGCTATGGACTCTGGAAAGGGATCTAAGTAATGACCAGGGTGTTGTAGAGCCTGATGCGAATGAAGAGCTGACCCTCACAATGGGCTCCAATCATAAGAGCCAAAGAGCTCAACTTTCGGGTAGCCTATTCTCAGTACCTAAGGGGTCAATCTGGTTAAGTGCAGGTCCTGGAGGCAGTATCACAGTATCTTGCAAGCTTGCCCCAGTTGAAACAGAGTCCCAACCAACCACCTGTGACAAAAACAGGTCCCAACTCCCTGAGGGGAAGAGGGGATGGCAGGGAGAGTCAGATGACCAAGGGTTCTTAAGCATGCTTAAGATAAGGTTTCAGGTCCACAAGGGATCTGGAATACAAAAAGAAAACAGCACAAGAAAATATATCAACTTATGGACTATTTAACACTAAAAGAAAGGCTATGGAACTGCTTGTTACTTTTATAAATACTCAAAAAAAAAACAAAATAAATGTCTAAATGACTTAAGTATGACCTTAATGTGTGAGGGGAAAGGATTAGATATTCTTACTAATTCATACTGAATTTACATCCTAATTCCATTCAAACCTGTATCGAAATATTCTAGATGCCTCACACACCTCACTTAAAAATGTTTATCCTATGTATTTCAAAACTCTGGATGAGTAAAGTGTCTTCAAAAATGAGAATCTCCTAGTCAAACTGCATATATATGCCAATGATACAGTGAGATACCATACTTCTGTGAGCAAGTTAATTCCTGATCCCACCTCCGGAAGTAGATGGGGGGTGTTAATGTATTTTCAGTCTTAAAAATCAATTCAAAAACTGGGTCAAGAGGATAGGACTGGCAGTAGGTAGGACATATAGGCTGGGACTGGCTAAAGAACCAGAAATGATACATGTGAAATGATGTGCTTCCTATAAATACCACCCTACTGTACCGTTCAATTGTTTTCAGTAATAGGTAAGATTCACAGAAAAAAAAATGCATGTCATCCAAAGGTATTGTCCCTGTGAAGGCTATTATTTATATGATCCTACATATTCAAAAAGGAATCACTCTAAGGAATCGGCCCTACATTTGCTCAAACATTCTCTTCCAAAGCTACTCAAAGGGTGCAGTGGTGGTACTTTCCAAAAAGAAATGCTTAAAAATTTTCCTCAGTTAATTCTCTTAAAATAAACAAAAAAGAGGAGATAAGCCTAAGAGAAAAATATACAGAGGGTTTTGGGTTGTTTTGTTTTACCCTATCACCAGAATGCCCTATCAAATACAGCATAAAACTGTCTAAAATATCATTTCAAGACAGCTTGCCAAGGTAGTCTGGACCCAAAAGTCATGATCCTTACAAAGGTCTATATGCTGAAAAATGTAGCTTTATAAAAGTGAAACCAAAACTTAAAAATGTGGCCTACAGTAACAATTAAAGGGTCACTCAATTGATGGTTGTCAAACTTTACTCCAGTGGAAAGTTTCACTGGAAAATTCGTATTACTTTAGCTCTAATGAGATGTTCTATCAAAAAATTTAAATAACGGTCCTTTACCCAATTTTACAAGAGAGTAATACACGTTAAAGAATAAAATTCTCCAAGTTCAGTTCGTTCCCCCAATTTTTCTAAAATATTTGTTACCTGCTACCTCTTTCAATATTGGAATTAGGCCTAATGGAGTATCTGATTCAACACACAAAAGAAATGAATTTATTTCACATTTATACAATCATGGTTCGTGACCTCCAGGCACGCGGCTACCTTAGGTTTGATCAAGCCCAACAGGACCACAAGTATTTAGGGAGCATCTGCTACACCTGACACGAGGCATACACAGAGTAAGACATGGTTTTTCATGAAGCCCCCACTAGGCAAAGTGCACAGAAGCCAAGAAGTATTTATTAATGCTGAAATATGGTGGCATGTGAGATGCAAAGAATTCACCCCACCCCAGCAAGAACTTCAGGACTTCTGCATTTGAGACTGAGAAAAGTGAAGCTGGCTGGGGATACTGGAATTCAGTTACTGCAAGTGTACGGCACCTTTCCTCCTCCCTAAAGTCGAGGTTATAAACACCACAGTCTTATATGTAAAGACTTTTGAAATGCCAATCTCCTGGAACTGAAACAGACTATCTGAACCAAGAATATGAAGTACAAAATACTCTTAAAGTGCAAACAATCACTGCTTTCAAACAAACTGAAAAGTACTGTTTTCAGCTGATAGAATGTAACATGTCCTAACTATAAATAATCTGTATCATTTGTATCTAATCTGTCCAAGTCACAAACTAAGGCACATACTCAAAACAGGAAAAAGAAAAAGGGAAATTTAGTCACTGCTAGGCTTTTTTAAAAAGTAACATAATCAAAACAAATTTGGGTACAAGAATATTCGTTGGGGAGGTCTGAATTACAGGCTTAAGCATTCAGTTTCTCAAGTCAACTAGTTCTATTCAACTTCTGTTAAATATCTTCAAGGAACTTTCTTTGGTTTAGTTTTCTCCCTGTAAAATAAGGGGGTCGGATTAAACTGTAAGAGTCCCCTACCAAAAAAAAAAAAAAAAAAAAAGACATTTCTGTGATTGTGTGGTATGTAAGACTGAAAAGCCAACAGGCAAAACAGGAGTAAAGAAGCCATGTTAACGACCCAAGTTAATAGTGCTAAAAATTCAGTTTCCTATTTTAGATCTCTGCATTGTGGTTCAGCTTTTTACCTGTTCAGCTTTACGAGTTCGTCAAAGAAAAGCTGCAAGACTCAAAAAGGTCCTCCTCCTCCTCCAACCCTCAACGCTAGAGCTGCCTCATTCAATACCAGCCTCTAAGGAAAAATGTGTAAGAAAGTGAGAGCTGAGAGGAATCGGCTCTCGGACCTGGAATGGATGCACGGGTCGAAATGCAGCAACGCCGCACAGCACCGTACGTTGGCGGCTTTCCTGCACGAAACTACTGCCAAGCTGCAGCCTGAGGTCAAACAGGTGGAGAGGATGCGGGGGGATGGCTCTGCTGCATCCTTCGGGTCTTTGCAGCAGCTCCTTCTTTACCTGACCGCTGCGCTGCTGGGCTTTAACATCGACTCCGGGGGGGGGGGGGGCGGGCGGGGGGGGGAGGGAGGCACCAAGCCACCAAGGTGAGGGCCGCGGCAGCGCTCGGGGGCTGCAAGAGCTGCAACCCGCCCCTGCCGGAAAGTCACCGTCAACCCGCTTTCCATGCCAAACCGGGCTACAGGTGCAGGAAAAAAAAAAAAAAAAAAAAGTGTGAAGCCTCCTCCTTGAACCTCCCATCACGCTGCCTGCGGGCGCTACCTTACGAATTATCTCAGAGATCATCTGATGCAGTACAGTTCTCAGAAGGAGACTCTAAAAGTTGCATTTGCGAGAGAGAGAGAGAGAGAGAGAGAGAGAAAAGGAAAAAAACATTGAAAAAGAAAAGCCTCCCTCGGGCCTACAGGTTAAAAGTGCGGAGAAGTGCGACTTCGCTGCAGGGGGCAAGGCTGCACCGAGAGGACCTAAGGGGACCTCCCGCCGGCGCAGCCCGGGGCCCGACCCGGGGCAGGACCCGCCCGATCCTCGCTGGGGGGGCGGGAGCGAGGGCAGCCTGGGTCCCAGGCCTCGGAGGGGCGGAGGGCGCAGGCGCGGGGGGGCCGAGGGGGGAGGGCGCAGGCGCGGGGGGCGGGGGAGCGAGGGCGCAGGCGCGGGGGGGTCGAGGGCGCAGGCGCGGGGGGGAGCGAAAGCGCAGGCGCGGGGGGGGGGGCACCCGGCCGGGCCTGCCCGCGCCGCCCCCGGGAAGCCGGCCTCCCTCCTCCCCGCCGAGCCCGGGCCGCACCAGGAGGCGGCGGCGCGCCGGGCCGCTGCAGGCGGGCAGAACTCAAAAAAAAAAAAAAATTAATTAAAAAAATAAATAAATAAAAGAATCAAATCCGAAAACGGGCGGCGTGCGGGCCCGCGAGGCGGCGGCCGGGGCACCCCGCTCGGGGCACGAGGCGGCGGCGGCGCGGGGAGCGCAGCGCGTGCGCCCGAGAGACGCGCCGCCCGCGCGCCCGGCCCCGCCCCCCGCCCCCTGCTCCCGCCGCCGCCGCCGCCGCCGCCGCCGCCCCCTGGGAACTCCGCGCCGCGCGGCCCCGCGAGGCGGGCGTCGGGAAGGGAAGGGGAGGGGCCGCGCTCCCCGCCTCCCCGCCGGCCTGCGCGGCTCCCAGCCCGGAGCCTACTCACCTCCTCCTCCTCCTCCACCTCCTCCTCCTCCTCGGCTCTCCCTCCTGGCCACCGGCGCGGCCCAGCCGGCGACGCGCTGACGCCGCGCCCCTCCCCCGCGGCCGCCGCCGCCGCCGCCCCTCCCGGCCTGCGGCCGCTGCGGCCTCCGGGCGCGTCAGGCGCAGGCCCCGCCCACGCCCCGCCCACGCCCCGCCCACGCGCCGAGGCCACGCCCCCTGCTCGCGCCGCCCGCGAGGGCGCGGGGTCTCTAACCCGCGGCCCCGCAGCCCGGGCCACCTGCCGCTGCCCCCGCCTCGCTCCCGCGGCCCGTCCCCGCGCGCCCTTCCCCCCGCTCAGCAGCTGCCCTCCGAGCCTCCCGAGCCTGTGCGTCCTCGGCCCTAACCCTCCGGGCTTGTGGTCTCGCGCTGGGCGCCTTGCCGTCTCCTCCGCGCGGTCCCCGCTGCTCCCCAGAGCGGCCTGGGCCTCGGCCTGCAGGCGTCCTGCCGCTTCCCCGCCCCGGCCCCCGCGGCCCCGAGGCCTGCCGCAGCCGCCCGGCCCCCCGCGGCCACCTGTACCTGGTCTGCAGCTCGCACCTCTGCTGCCACGTCGGCTTCGCCCACGCGTCCTCCTTTCGCTGCGGGAGGCTCAGGCTCTCCTTCACCTACACGGCGTCTGTCCTTTCGGCTCGGACTCCTCCACACACTTAAGATGCATGTTGGGTATTGAGGAATTGCTCGTCCACACTTACGTGAAATCGCATTGAGGAACTAAAAAGCACAAAGAGAGAGCGGTGGTGACCACCTTCGAGTCGCACGGTGGCCTCTACTTTTCTCCTTATGACAGTGTATTAATTAACACTCTAAACTTTAAAGGAATGCCGTTTTCTGTTTGGGCTTACAATTCACAAGTTCTGGATGTTTTTTTTCCCTGCAACCTAACCTCACTCCCTGGATGAAATACTTGGTTAGATTGATAGAATCCATAGTAGAAAAAGCACCAGGACCTTTTAGGTCTCTTGTTTTCTTATCTGTAAAATGAGGAATTTGTCCCTTCCGCATTTAAATCTCTGTGATTTCGAACTGAAAGATTTTCCATTTGGAAGGAGCTTGTGGGTTAAAGGAGTCAGGAGAAGGCAGATAATGCACATGTAACTGGAAGTCTGGTAACTTCGTTTTAAAACTGCAACTTGGGAGAGTTAGGGTGTGATGTGGAAGTGAGTTCAGAAATGAAGGAAACTGATTAGGTCTTCGGAGTTGTATCCACAAGTTGTTTTAAATTGTGTGAATAAACATTATTATCCTTAAATTGAAGAGTCAAAACGATCTCCCATTCTAAACAAAATCCAGGCTCTACGTGGACCTTCAAAGTTTAAAACCATTGTTGAATTGAACAACTGCATTACGTGCATCTGAAAGCCTAATAAACCATCTGTCCATCTTCCTTAGTACAAATTGGGGAAAAAAAAGAAAAGTGTAAATGCCAAAAGCTAGAAGCTGGATTGGTAACTACATAGGAAACAGACAAATCCTATCACACAGAACAAGGGTATGAAAAACTCTAAAGACTGTGGCCTCCATTTCACTGCTTTAGAAATAGAATCACGTAATTTTATAATTAAATTATCTAGTCCTTGATATCATCTGGAGTCTAATCTTTTCCTTTTCCAGATGAAGAACTGAAGCCCAAAGAGGGTAAATTCCTTGCCCGATATTACCTAGATTAATTGGAAATAAAGCCAATATTCAGGCTCAGATTTCCTGTATCACAGACCTGCCAGCCTCTGGCTTACAGTTTCCCATTATGTAAAGTTACTCGACATCAGAAGTCTTTGCCTTTGCAGTTTTGTGTACATGGTCTGAGGGTTACATGAAACTGAACTCGGCATTAACTAGGGAGGTATTGCTCTCAGAGTCCATTTTTGTGCCACTGGTTTCAAGGATTCCTATTTCACAAGCTCCATCCCACCTGGTCAGTGTTCATCTTTATAATCCAGGCAATTCTGGCCAGGCCTGTGAGGCCATGCCCCAATCAAACACATTCATCCTAGGAGGTGCCAGCAGCTGTGCATGAGTGTAAATATAAAACAGTCCCCACTGTCAGGAAAATTATGATATTACTGGGGAGGTAAAATATGAAACAAATAGATAAACAATTCACCGTTAACAGGCAAGTATTCAATCACAAAGTCCAAATCTTAAAATTATTGATATAAATTAAGGGAAGATTTCTTAAAAGGACAAAAAAAAAAAGAAAAAAGAAAAGAAATGTAGAATTTGGATTGGTGTAAAGGAAATTGCTTGAACAAAGGTCCAGGGAAGAAAACAAGCAAGCTAAGAGTGGGGAAGAGTTAGGAGATCAGATGAACTAGAACGGGAAGTTCATTTAAGAAACAATAGAAAATCAAGCCAAAATGGTAAGGTGGAACCAATCATGGAGGACCTGAATTTAAGCCTAAGAAATTTAATTGAGCTAATACAAGATCATTCTGGGTGGATTTGGCAGGGGAGAGGGGTGAAGACAAGAGACAACAACTTCTGAAGTTGCAAGTGGGATTTGAAAAGAAATATTAGTCATATATATGCCTAAGGAGAAGACTTGAGTTCAGGGAGTATATACGGGGACCAAAGAAGAGTAAGCAGTCCGAGAGGACTTTAGGACTATGGCAAGAGTCAGTAACGGTATGCATAGGCCTGAGCACCTTGGATTTGGAAAATGATCAGTGCTCAAGGGGTGTTCAAAGGCTCAGGAGATCTGAGCCTGAATACTAGCTTTATTTCCAATTTAGGTAATATTGAGCAAGGAATTTACCCTCTTTGGGCTTCAGTTCTTCATCTGGAAAATGAAAAAATTAGACTCTAGATGATATTAAGGACTAGATAATTCAATTACAAAATTCCATGATTCTATTTCTAAAGGATTTGGAAAATGGTCAGCCTCTCCATTGCTAGAGAAGGAAGAAATTTTCCCAAGGTATGCTTTCCTATTCATCACAACTTCATTCCAGAAAACTTTAGTTGCCACTCAAGTTGAATTAAAAGGTAAGAAAGAAAGCTCTCACCCTGTCATGGGCTTTATGCTGGTGTTTTATGGTCGACTTATTTTTATTTCCGTTTCAGCCCTACTGATGTAAAAGTGCTCAGTGGTGTAGTATATAATGTTACAGTCGGAAATAAATCAATAAATGTTTGCTAAATATATACCAAAAGCTGCTCAGCACTCTGGTAGGCCTAGAGGACTGGAAAAGTATTAAAAAAAAAAAAAGAGGCTTCTCCCTTTCATAAGCTCATAATCTCGTTGGAGAAAAAAAGTCAACACTCCTGACACAATAGAAAATAAATTCCATGGATAGTGAGAACAACCTGTGGGGACTGTACCATGTACTTATTATAGAAATGGTAGGGAATAGAGTTGGATGGATTAGAAATGATATAATCCACAGTGTTCATAATTCAACAAATTTTCATTAATCTCTAAATTCTATGTTCTGGAACTAAAGCCATAAAATAAAAAGCTCCTACTCTCAGGGAGTATACATTCTATATGGGAGAGACAGAGAGGAACAAATAAATACATGACAACCAAATAGTAATAATTGTTCTAAAGAAAATTAAATGTAAAGGTATCAAAATGAGTAGAAGAAAATAGGGTACCTGGATGGCTCAGTCGGTTGAGCGTCTGACTCTTAATTTTGGCTGAGGTGATGATCTCAGGGTCATGAGGTCAAGCCCTCCATCAGGCTCCATACTCAGCAGAGAGTCTGCTTGAGATTCTTTCTCTCTCTCTCTCTCTCTCTCTCTCTCTCTCTCTCTCTCTCTCATCAAAAAATAAATAAATCTTTTTTTAAAAAGAGTATGAGAGTAGGTTAGACCTTTCTGAGGAAAATTTAAACAACAACTTGAATGAAAGAAAAAACTAGTTATGGGATGATTCGGAGAAGAGAAGTTCAGGCAGAGAGTAAACTAGTGCAGAACTCTAAGGAGAGGTCAAGCCTAATGTCTTTGAGACTAAAAACAGCAAGTGTTTCTGGAACGTAAAGAGCCAAGAAAAAAGTAAGATGAAAGAGGAGAGAAATGTAAGGCCCCATAGGTAAGAAGGGATTTTAGGATCAGATTAAAGTGTAGATATCTGGAAGATTAGTCACTGTCGTTGTGGATTAGAGAAGAGAGAGATTAGGACCTGGAGGACCAGATGGAAGCCTGCCTGCATGACAATCCAGGCAGGAGGCTATGTGAGGTAGACAAGGTTGGTGGCCGGGTTAGCAAAGAAGACAAAAATGTCAATGAAATCAATTACTGGGTATTTATGGGGAGTGGTAAGTGGTGTTGGTTGGGGAGAGTCCACAGTGATAAATGCAGCAAAAAGGTCAAGGAGAATAAACACTGAGTAAAAGCTAGTATGGTTAACAGAAAAGATGTTGCGTGTGACCTCCAAGAGAAGAGTTTCCATAGGGCAGGGTGTGAAGAAGTGATGAAATGAATGCAGTGAACTTCGACTATAAGAATCAGCACAAGTAAAATACACAAATTTATTTATTTTATTTTATTTTATTTTATTTTATTTTTTTATTTTATTTTATTTTTTTCCCTTCAAGGCCTTTTACATTTGGAATACTATTAAACTCTCAAAGCCATATAAACATTCCCAGCCAGGTCTAATATTTTGTCTCCATACTGAAGGGAGAACAAATTTATACCATGGAGACATATCTCCTATGTTTTTCTGGGCTAAAAATCAGTCCCCATCAATGACTCCCTGCTCTAAATAGAATCAGAAAACGTTCACTCTTACCCATGAGTTGTGGCAAGAGCCTAACAGTGGAAACACTGAAGCAGATGTAGTACCGTATTGGTTATGCTTCCCTTATGGCCACCTGTCACGTCTAAACCATGTGGGCCATGGATATTACCTTGAGCACATCGCATCGCCCCGCGGTGAACTCCAGGTTCCTGCTATTAGTAATAGAGAAGAGTCTCTCAGATTTTAAGCTCCTAGGCATACAGGTTAGCACTTCTACAAAAGAGAACAGATACTAATCTGTCACATCCACATGAACAGCTATCATGACTCCAAGCCATACTGTCACACAGGCTTTCCATAGAGACAACTTGGTTGAACTAGACGTTCTTCCGTTCAGCAAATTTTAAGACAATTAACAAAGAGTTTTCCCCCCTGGAAACAGACTAGACTAGCTTGGTAGTCAGAATGGAAGGAGAAATTTCAGTCCCCTCTGTTCATATTGGTGCAGCTTGAGCATCTCAAGGAAACCAAGCCTGACTCCGGCTAAGTTGTCTCCACACATGCATGTGCATGCCTCTCCCCAATTGCCTGGTGTAGGTGAGTAGAGTGTGTTAATTCATTAGGTGTTATTCAAAGATGGAACACTATTAGCACTCTTTTTTATTTGGAATATACTTCGTTCGGGGGGGTCTGTTGGGAACAGTTCATCTCTTGGGATGGTTTGGAAAGCTTCATTAAATTCAGCGAAGGGAGGGAAAAAAGTGCAAGTTATTCTAAAAATAATCATGAAATTTACTATGTGTAATTTGCTGGCCCAAATGCTTCTCAAGTCAGTGGTGACCAAGGATTCCTAGCATTAATGAACAATTACCATATTGCTGAAATCGACACCATATTTAGCCTGAAAAGCCGCCTTGTTTGTGGTGCTAAAGATGCCAAAATATTAGTAGCCCAGAGTATATAAAATGTACTCTCTTGTTGTTTAAATGATCTCTTTAAATTATGGTTTAGCTGTTCCAACAGCACAATGCAAGGAATTTGCTTTGTCATTGTTACCTTCTGGCCTAGAGACAGAAGCATTTTACACTGTGGTTCATCCTGTACCTTTTACAAGGATAAATGCATGTTTTTATTTAAAAGCAAAGAAAGCTTACATAATCTCTCCTCATGATTAGCATTTCCAGTAATTATCTGTTGCTTGGAATCAGTGTCAGCCAACCAAGTTCAGATGGCAAAAAAGTGTTTGATCTGCAGTGATGTGATTTAGAATACTGTGTGCACGGAAGGTACAGCTATGCACATACAGAGAACATATTTATCTAATTTGACTGCCAGTGATTTAATTAATGTTTGTCAAGCACTTTGAACATGAAAAGAACTATCTGAAAGCTAAGAGCTATTACTCATAATCATTTTTCCTATTTGTTGAACTAAAATTAACATACAAATGTGATACTCTTACAGTATCATTGAGAGATGTGCTCCCATTCTAACAAACCCGTGAGACTATACTTTAAGAAAGTCTCATTAAAACTTTTAAGTCTCTGGTTTCTGAAAGTCAAGATTCAAGCTGGTTGGGTATCATCCATCAGTAGATTTTGAAGCATACAGGCTAAATAAACAACAGTGACAGCTTGGGGAAGTGTATGCACCTGTTTATTGAGAAGATGTTAACAGGGGCAAATCTAAAATAGGAATGCATACCGCAACCTGATTTTTCAAGAAGTTTTTGTGCATGCCTACACTTAAAATCACTCCTATTATCATCTAGTTTTTCCCTTCCAAATTTCTCTCCAAAGAATAACTACTAATGAGCATGAAGCCTCAGTAACAATCTGAGAAGAAAGAATGGAAAGACCCTATTTTAGGGCTTGGAGGAAAAACAAACATGTTTTCCTCTATTGCGTTCTCCCCAAGTCAAGTACAAGAATAACTGGCAAAAGAGAAAGAAAACTGGAGGAGAAAGTGAAGAGCCTGAACAAAGTCCCTGATCTAACATGATTCTCCACAGAAACGTTTTGGCAGTGTTGTATGCATACCTACAGGGGGTCGGGGGACGTTTGTCCAACTTCCCTTGACAAGAGGACAGAATTAACTCCTCTGTAGCATCGAAGGGGTAACTTGAAAAGATGCTGGCTTGCCCACATGACCTCTTTTTGATTTTCAGTTTCATTTCATCCAGCGCTCTAAGAGAATTTTTACATTCAGTATAGGATCTTTCTTCCTTGTGTTCATCATGCTACAGGTATTCCTTGGTATTCCTTACTTAGAATAAGCCTGATTAAGGCACTCGTTTTCTATCTCAACCCTACAAAACTGACCTTGTCCCCTGGGCCTGGCAATGTGCCCTTTCAACAAGCTCCTGCCCCCCCCCCCACGGCTACCACCCCCCACCCCCACTCCCTATGATTTTATATTTACTAATGTTTCAGAAAGACTTCCAAAAGAGGTATTACTTACATTTTCTAGTCATTCTTAGCACAGATCTTACTTTTAGTAATCAGATGTGGCAGGTACGGGGGTATTCACAAACCACTCTGTGGCACACTCTTATTGGTTTGGTTGGGGCCATGTAACTGGTACTAACCAACAGGCTTGAGAAGAAATAAAGTTTGTCACTTCTGGCCAAAATTTTAGGAGCATTTTTCCCCATCACTGTCACTGGAACCCCCATTTCCAAGATGGCATAGCTATGGGTATACCATAAGAAGAAATTACCGCTGGGTCCTTGGGAGTTGATCTGGAGAGCAACAAGGTCTGCAAGAGATTTCTTATGAGCTAGAAGTAAACCTTTAACAGTTAAAGAGATGAATGGCCCGGCATTATTAACTGTACCAGCCCTTTTAGCCTACCCTGAAGAACGCAACTCAATTAAGAGCCTCTTTCACAACTACAGAAGCAGTTTTTTAGCTTTGGACCTTAAAACAACAGTGAAGGGATAATGGAATGAACAGTGCACAATTTACTAAATAGATGAATTAAATGCAAACAGGTATACAAAAATCACTAATAGTATGTTGTATGGTAGAAAAAAAGAAAGCATTCCTTACGTAGTTCAGTTCCGGTTCTGGTCTTATTTTTCAGTCTTCCCTTAAATTAAAGAATTAGTACAATCTTTTTTTAAAAAAAGATTTTATTTATTTATTCATGAGAGACACAGAAAGAGAGAGAGGTAGAGACACAGGCAGAGGGGGAAGCAGCTCCATGCAAAGAGCCGGACGTGGGATTCAATCGTAGGCCTCCAGGATCACACCCTGGGCTGAAGGTGATGCTAAACCACTGAGCCACCCAGGCTGCCCAGAATTAGTACAATCTTTAGCCTACTCTGCCTTGGGAAGATATCCTTGTCCTTGCCATGACTAGATCCTCTTCCTTTCTCCATCCTTGTTATATGTCACTAACAATCCATCTTCTAGGTTCTCAGATGGATGGGGTTCCCATATCCAAAGCCAGTCAGACGTGGATTGATCACTTGTTTGTATTTGTTGTTTAAAAGTCCCCTCCATAAGTGCATCAACTAAATTTCTATGACATTAGCCGCTTGTCTTGCTAATTCGTGACCGTACAAATGTGTGCGATGCTGAAACACGTTTCCTCCTCTGTGTGCTCTAGGTACTGCCCTCACTTGCTAGATCCAACCCCGTGAGGAGGATGGCCCAGACAGCCTCAGTGGAGGGAATGAATGATGGAGGAATAACCCCATAGATGCAAAATACTTTGCAGAAGTCACTGATGTATACTGTTTGCTGATCTGCCCCCGAAGCATTCTGGCTGACAGCAGAAGGCCAGTTTTTGCCATTGAACCATTTCACAATCACTGTTTGAGAGCTACAGACACACATAAAGAAGGGGCCGGGAAAATCCTTTCATGGGTTCTCAAGCACTGCAGAGAGTCTTTTGTCAGTAACGATGCCCTTGCTTACCAATCTTATAGCTGCCTCAAATCTTTTCTTGAAACAAGGGGAGAATAAACAAAACACAAGCTAGCTATAGTTTGCTTCTCCCGTGAGTACAGTACGGTTAACAACATTTCTTATATTTTAGCACCTCACCTTTCCCTTAATTCACAGACCAAATAGGAAAAAAAAAAAGTACTGTATTCCTTTTCCTGTTGCTTTTTCAATAATTCCTAAACAAATCCACATAACATTCCTGAAGTTGAGTAGAAGAATCATATGAAATGGACTCATTGAAATCTTTTCCAGTTCTATTTAGTATTTATTTGTCCCCATTTTGAAATAGGGCCATGCTGCTTTTGTTCCTATAGAAAAGAAGTTATGATTTAAGAAAACTTTACAAAAGGGAAGCCGATCTTGATGTTATCAAACTTCCCTCTTTTCTTTTAGCAGAATGTTTGAGAAAATGCCAATTGGTGTCGCCTATCATCAGGACTTTTTAAGATCTGATTGCTTCTGAAAACTAACTTGCCTAAGACTATCTGGCCTTCTTTAACAGATGATATTATATTCCTCTCTGAATAGTTAGCACATAAATTTGTCTCTGCAAACTGGAATAATAAGTCTGTATCAAATGTTTTAGATGAAATGATGTCATAACTAACTTATACATATTGCTCCATTTTTAGGGGGAGACGTGCATTGGTTTAAACTCAGACATCTATATTCTTTTGTACTGAGTGTTAACCAGAATGCCATTTTTGTCCATGCTGTCACCGGATGGCTTTATAATTAGAAGATTCACTCTAAAATGAAACTCTGAGGTTCATGAGGCAGAACTAGTTATGTTTTAAAGGCAGATTCTTATTAGTACAAAATATTGGAGGAAAAACAAAATCATTTTTTACAGGCAGACTAACCAAATTTTTCATTATTGTAGTAAACACTGCAAAAAGTGAGAAGATGGACTGTATTAGCCATATCCAAGCAAGAGAATGAAGTCCTATGGTCTGATTTATGTGCAATAATTGTTCTTACTGGTATTCTCATAGTTTGGGTAGTGACTCATTTTGTTTTATGTGACCTTTGTTCTCCAGGATTGGCTGCTTTTAAAAAGTAGAAGCAATAAAAATAAAATAAGACTTTACCAGGCTAGCTGGTTTTTTAAAAATACCTGAACGTCAAGGGCAAAGCAAAGATTATGAGTGTAATCTGGCACCATTGCATCTTTACATAGGTTTGAATATTTGAAAAGTCATTTTTTTTCCTAAAGCACATTTAGCAAAGTATCTTTCGGTGACACATTATTTTAGCATTTTAAAAAGTTGAACACCAAAATTAAGTTAGTTAGGCATAGGCTTTTTCTTCTTCATTTTGAGTTTCTACCATTTGGTCTTCCATTGGGTGTAGGTGAACATGTTAGAAGAGGGAGTATGTTTCAAAGAGAGAACTTAATAAAGTAATTTATTGGCAGCAGGTCACTGCTAATAAGCAAATCTTTCATAAATCATGAGACTGAGCAGGTTACAAAAGATGAGGTGAAAACCATTGCCAAAAGACACAATTTCCAAGGGGGTTTTCAAAAATAATGAAAGGATCTAAATGTCAGTGCAAGAATATACATACACAAAAGGGTTTATTAACTTCTTAAAAGTGTTTCACTTGATATTTTTAAATTTTGACTTTGGAGTCTCCTAAATATACACAAAAATAGAATGTTACTATGACAAGGGACCCCATGAAGTCATAAACATGTTTACTGTACTTGTTTTAGATTTCATGATTTCTTTGATGTTGCTTTTATTGCTGGAATATTTTTAAAGAAAATCCTTATGTCACATCATTTCACCTCTGAATACAACATTATACATTGAAAACAAACAGAATATTTTTCTTATGTAGTAATAATGCAAGTATCACACCTAAGTATGTTTAAAAGGTTCATTCTCACATCTCTTAGGTCGTTGTAGGTTAGCAATTAGCATTTTATTCTTTGATTTTTATCTTTACCCCTTTCTCCTTTACAGGCATCCCCTCAATTAGAAAAAGAAATCCTTCACTTGGATTAGGTTATTTTTAACATATCCCTGGGACCCTGCCTATGCCTTTCTCTGGCATAGTGTGTTATTCAAAATCTTACACCACATCCAAATTCTGCATTGCAATTGGCATGATGCAAAAAAATTAAATTTAAATTCTCCTCAAATCCCAAAGTTTTGTGGAGTATAAAAATACTGTAATTTATAAAAAATGAAACGAATCCATAATCTAGCTGTGACTGCATTGAGTAATCCACTAGGTAACGTCTAGGATATTTTTTCCTGGGATCCTTTGTTTGCAAGTATAGAATACCGACTTTATAGAATAAAACCAATAAATACATAAATATTTAAAAGTAAATGACCATAAGGAAAGGTTTAAATCCTAGCCTGAATGAGGGCAGGAATCACTCTCCTGTCAAGAGAGCTCTATGGAACAGAATCTTGTGGGCCGTCACTACAGAGCACTGCCCTTGAGATGAATCAATTCCATGTTTTCCAACTTGGTATCACTCTGCTCTGCTCAGAGTCTTCATCTATGCCTGTGTGTTCGCTCCTTGCCTAGGGCATAGCAGGACCCCTCAATGCTGGCAGTCCCACCAAGACCACACACACTGAAATAGAGGAGGTTTCCCAAAGAAAAGTCAGATGTTACTACCCGAAGAAAAGAGAATGGATGCCTGGTAGGCAAATTCAAGTGAGGCAAGATGAAAATATAGCAGCTCTTCCTTCCTTTCATCAATGACTATCTGGCCTTCAGATCTTATTGATGAGTCATTGAAAACCAGGCTTTCTTATCCGCTAACCAGTCTGACTTTGCTCTCTTTTCTGTATCTAGGCTCTGCTGTTAGGAACTATTACTTTACTGCATCCCCTTCCTTCATGTCCCCTTCATCATTAATCAGTGTTCCAAATACCCCTGACTTCCCAGCTACCAGAATCGATGAGTTCTGTGTACATGACATCACTCCACTCTTATTTGGGTTGGTAAGGATGAATGAACAATTCCAGTCTGATTTAAAACTCGTCATTTCCTTTTTGGCTCACATTATTATTCATTTAATACCTTTCCTTCTAGTTCACTATTAGAATAAATATGTTAACTTACAAGCATGAATCATGCCTTTTGCCCTTTCTGCCAGTTCTATGCCCTTCCAGGTACCACACTCACACACTGTGCTCACCTACCAGTTTTGCCACTATCTGGCATGGGCACAAAAGAGGTACACAAGGAATACTAAAATTTAATAGGAAATTCAGTACTGTTCAAGTTTGCTCCATAATGGAAGAGTTCAGAGACTGTTGGTCTAAAGGATACGGCATTTTTCCTTTAGGACCAAATGTTGTAATCAGTATTTAAGAGGATAAAAGGAAGTGAAGTTGTTGATGCATTATTTCGATTTTCAAGTGAGCTAGTTGCCCCTATCTGATTAGGCCACTGAAAGATGGTTTCAGGCCCTCGATAAGTAGATATTGGAGAGTGCATGTGAGAATGGTTCACTCAGGAACACTTTCAGTTTCTTCTCCAAATGTTCTCAACTCTCCTCTCTGCCTTTCTAGTTCCCATCCCAGGAAAGAAGATCCTGACTGCCCAGTGGATGCTGGAGGCACATCCTGGAAACTGCTGGAACAAAGAGGGTCGTCTAGCAGCAGCTGCTTCTTCCAGCCTCCACTCGGGCCCCTAAGACTTCCTGCTTCCTCCTCTGCAATTGCTCTCTTCCTATTCTTCTTTTCTCAGAAATGACTTCTCATCTTCTCCCAGACTTCAAGCCCTAACTTAAATTCAGCATGTCATTAGTTTTAACAAAGATATTCTTTAAACTGTCTATACCGGATGCCAGGACTTGATGAGGGGGGAAAAAAGAAGAAGAAGAAGAAGATAAAAGTTCAGAGTGGCTGGAACCTTGTCAAGGAACGGAAGGGACCATAAGATGATGTGGAGGCAAGGCACCCAGGCCTTATGGTCTGAGTAAAAGGTTTTTGAATTTCACTCTAAATATAATAAGAAACTGCAGTAGAGATATATTCAGAGGGGAAAGAAAAACTTACTCACCAGACTGCCCATCACCACATCTCCCCCATACACCTGTGTCACAATAGTCTCCTCGTCTCTCCTGCTCCATAACAGCTGTGGTCATATATTATATGGATATGGGATATTATGTGTGTGCAGACTATGTAGTAGAGGCTCAAATATATTAGTCAAATATACTTACTCAGGAGTTAAAATCTAATTAAGAACTATTTGCTAAGCTAAAGGCCCCATGAAGGACAAAGAAAATGATAGAGATAAAAATCTCACGTGAGCTCTGAGAGCCAGACCGAGAGTCCCACCTTATGAATATCACTGCCCCATATCGTAACCATACATTAGAGCTTCAAGGAAGCTTATTTCCACCTACTCCAGTTGTTCCCTGTTGGAGTTCCCCAGACCTCCTTACGGAAGCCTTTCTGCCAACAAACCCAGCACTGATCTGGATTTCATCCCACTGTCATCAGAGCTAAGTGAGTCAACACCAGGCATCTAGTTGTGTACTTTGTGCACTCTCCCTCTCCGTGTTGGCAGTGTTCTGGTCTTCCAGACTACCAAAGGAGGGATACAGTTGGGTTTGGCAAAGGGGGGGGGGGGAGGCCATACCAGGGCCCGGGAGGAGGCTCAGAGAACAACAGCAAACCTCAGTTGTGTTTAACCAGTTCTCTCCCCTGACTCGTCTCAAAGTCTAGGGAGAACGAAAACGAACCCTAGGTGACGGATGAGTGAATTGTATTTGAAGCCGGGACAGATATTGAAGACATGATTAATTTCCACAATACCATGCTCTCCGCGTTCTCTAGAGGCTACTTCTTTCCCTTTGGAAGCACTTTTTCTTCTACCTGTATACCCCCATGTTCCCTATATGTAGGCCTGTTCCAGGGCTTCATCCTCATCCCTTTTTCCCCCCTACTCCCCACACAGACACACTCTATTTTAATGGATCTCAATTGGTTATCATATCCAAGGGAATCTGCTTTCGAAAGTTTTTAAAATATGTTCTCACTATCAGAATTATTTGGGCATCTTGCCATTTCTCTCCTGGATAGTTGTGAGGGCCCCCTGACTTGATTCCTTCCTGGCAATCTGGACGCTGACCAATCACTTCTCCAGAGAAATTTTTCCAGCGTGCAAACTTGTTCGGAGCACTGCTCTATCCAGACCATTCCAAAGTCTCTGCAGTAGCTGCAGGACAAAACCTCAAATATTTATCATGGTAAATGCAAATGCCCATGGTCTGTCCTCTGTCTCTGTCTTCTGCCCTCCAATTCTTAGCATGAATTTTCAGTCCCAGCCATAACAGAAAGACTGTTTTCTCCTTAATATGCCCTACAGTCTTATAACTCTGGGCCCTTGGCTATGTAATTCTTCCTGTCGGCCCTCTGTTGTCTACCAGATGACACTAACTCACTCCCCAGAGGCAACCCGGAGGCCACCTCCTCTGTGAAGGCTTCCATGATTCCTCCAGACCACACATTTGTTCAGTGTGTCTCACAGCAACCAGCCAGTACTCCTATTATAACACTTGTGTTGCTGTCTCTGCTGATATGCCTGTTCCCTCAGTGGCATGGAAGCTGCTCAAATAAAAGGTCTTTTTGTTTACTATTTTACTTTTTGTTTACTATTTTGTTTACTATTATTGCCTAATACATTAGTGAACGAGGCCATGAATGGAGAGGAACTATGCTACAAGTGTAAAAATCTATTAAGCCTGAGCACACAAAAACAGAGACCTAGCATGGACTTCTTTGTTTGCAAATCACATAAATGCAACTTAAATTAGCTTAGGATAAAAGGAGGATTTATTGGAAAGACACTGGAATATCTCAGGTAATTGAAAAAAGAATCATCAATAGGATAGTGAGAAAGAAGGCCTGGGAAGCAACTCAGCCTGTGAATACCGGAAACGGGTTTGTCTGTCGTATGTGTGTCTGTGTGTCTCTTCTGGCCAACAGCTGCTTGTCATGACTGTCCACTTTTCTTCCAGGTTGTGGTCCTCATTGTTGGAATCAATGACAATGATTTAAAGAAATATTGACACCTGGGTCTCACCCTAGACCACACCCATTAGAATTTCTGGGGGTTGATGCCAGGGCATTTTGAACAAGTCTCCCAAGGTGATCCTCCTGAGCGGCCAGGGTGGAGATCTATTGTTGCACACGTGGGAAACAAATAGCCATTAGATCCTGGGTTTCAGACCTCATTCCCACAGCTTCGGGGCAAAACCAAACTGGCAGTCAAGTCCCCTTCAAATACTTTTTTCTAGAGAAAAAAATCTTTTTGGCTTAGGTTGGATCCAGGGCTTATTACTGGATCCATCCATAATGGTCAAGTGTGTGGGTCACATTAAGTAAGGCAGCTCGGGGCACTGGGTGGCTCAGTCGGTTGGGTGTCCAGCTCTTGATTTCAGCCCAGGTCATGATCTCTGGGTGGTGGATTGAGCTCCACGCTCAGTGGGGAGTCTGCTTGAGATTCTCTCTCCTTCTCCCTCTGCCCCTCCCTGCTGTGCACATGCTTGCTCTCTCTCTGAAATAAAGAAATACATCTTTTAAATAAATAAGTGAATAAATGGAGCAGCTCATGCTGAGTTGGGGAATATGTTTGAAGCAGTAATCCTTCCAAGGAATGGGGATGATGTTTGCAGAAGGAGAATGTTAACCTATGAAATAATACCTAATACATTGTAATAAAATCATATTTACAACAAAATTAAAACTCATTAGGCAATAAATGCTTGTTAGATAAATGAACAAATGACAATACAAACTGAGTGATGCGGTTAATCAGTGTAGCGTACCTTAGGATTTTGTTATAAATAATAACCATGAATGATGTTGGTCATGTCACTGCTACATAATCCTACTTAAGTGTTGTTGTTGTTGTTGTTGTTTCTCGTTAGTTCTCTATTAGCAATGCTTATCTATAAGCAGTGCCAATGTTACAAAGTTTGACTTGTTTGTTTGTTTAATATTGGGTCGATTTAATCCTCTTTGTGCACAGAAACAAACATAGGCCTAGTTTTGCCATATGAGCCAACGTGTCAGGTTTCAGGCCAAAAAGCATAAACAAAGGATAGAGAGTGGGCACAGTGGAAGTGAACTCTGACTCCTGGCATTTGGGCATCTTGGGAGTAGTTGGAAATAAGAAGTCTGGGAAGACATTTCCACTGTATTCAGGCAGTCAGTTGAAGGACAAAGACAAGTTACAGGGAAGGAATTTGCCAGCAGGTAGATCTGTACTTGGGCAGAGAAGGTGTCACATTCCTGGGCCGGTGCTAGAAAAAACCAGAGGTGTCTAGACACTCCCGTCTGCCCCTAGAAACCTCTCTGGATAGTAGGGAACTGAGAAATGTCTGGAAGAGAAAAAAACAGTGTGTTCTAACTAGCCAAACTCTTCAATATTTTATTTTACGTTTAAAAATATAAATATGAATACTATAGGAGCTGTTAAAAGTGGTTGCCCCTAGAAAGTAGAACTGGTGGGATCATTCATTTTTTTGCTTTGTCACTGTATCTTCATTGTTATATAAGGATTGGCATATAGCATCATTTAAACCAATAAGGATTTAAATGAAAGATTTTTAGAAACATTATAGTGTAACAGGAATGGTGGAATAGAAAGCTTTTGCGTATTTTAGACATTAGAGAAATAATTGTGTTTTTTTTTTAAGTATCTGAGGCAGTCATTATCTTGATTAAAGAAAGTACATTGATTCTGTACTAGTGGGAAGAAAAAAAATATCCTCTGGGAGAGTGATGGGGAAGCAAACTGGCCCTGGGTATGATTTTTATTTTTATTTTATTTTTTTATGGAAGCAGAACCCAAGACAATAGAGTATGTGAAGTCAGAGGAGAGGGCGTGAGAGAGAAGTCCAGGAAATCTAGCTTGTACATCTTCGTTTTTCCTAAAGCCGGTGGAGTGGCCCTTGTTACCTTCAGCTGTCTAGCTCTGAAAAATAAAAGCTGTTTGGGTATTTCATGCCTTTTACAGGGAACACGGAATCTCAGTCCCTGGTCCCGAATTCCCTGGGGATACAAACAGAACTTTCTCAGTGAAAGGCTGGCACGTTAGAAATTCATTCCTGCCTCTCTCCCTCTGACTCTGCCCCGGACCTGGGGCATGGCGTAAGATCGGCTGTTATTATTTGTGCTATAGTGCAGGAGATCTACTGTGGGAATTTAAATTCTACTGTGTATTTTTAAACTGATTATAAAAAGGCATTCAGGTACAGCAGGCCTCGTGCTTCTTTTATAAAGGTTTAAGCAAATAAGCAAACAAACGACCAGGCTGTTGTTATTTCATCTGAGTCCCTAAGGCCCAATACTTCCTCTGAATACATACATATGAGCTCCTGGCTTCAGTGGGAGTCATGACTCACAGCTGAGGGCAGAACTCAGCCCTTTGAATTCCTGCAACAGGACTTTCAGAAAGAAAGAACATGAATAAAAGGTGGGGGGGGGGAATCTTGAATTTTATTCAAGGCTGAGTTATTGAGGTCTCTAATTCCTCGCATCTACTCAGTCTTCTAACCCGAGAAGGTGCTTCTTGCACACCTCCACTGTGGTGGAACCCTATTGTTGAAATTTCCACAGCTGAAGAAGCAGATGATTTAGCAGACACCTTCCCACAGATATTTTTAAGATATTTGCCTCTTTCTTGATGAGTAAAGTTTTCTTTCCAACTGCTCTCCTTTTTGTCAGCTTGCCAGTTCTACTTCCAGTATTGTTCTGCTTAGGTTGCTGGGAGGCAAATGAGAGGCAAGAGGAATACAGTCCCGGGAGAGGAAGGCGGGGTCAGGGGGCCATGGAAAGCCTGGGGAACCCAGCCCGGGGGAGGAGACAGGCTGAGCAGATCTGTAGGAAAACAGTGGAGTGAGAGATAAAGTAAGAGCATTCAGGACAAGGGATTAGAGAGATAAGGAGTTCCAGGGAGAAACATGAAAACAGAAAAACAAGGAGGGAAGGATACACAGATGACCAAAGGAAATACTAAAAAAGAAAATATCCTCATTTTGTTTTAGAAAAAGGTGTTATAAGGTCTGTCTCCCAACTTTCTCTTGAGCACTTTTTATAGACATCTTTGGCAATGTCATGAAACATCAACAATAGAGATAGCAGCTTTCTTTGCTTTCTCTAGACTGAAATAGTTTATTGTCCTTGTTTGCTTTTTAATAATATAATGGAGAGGGGTTAAGGAGAAGGAGAAAGGTGTTAAAAATTAATTTTCATTTGCATTAAAGTCCTTTACACCAATTATAACTAAATCTACAGTTTCATAATCAGGAAAAAATATTAAAGTTCATGTATTAAGTTTTCAAGATTTGGGTATTCAGATTTAACAAAAACAGGCACTCTTCCACAAAATAATCCCATCAAAATACACCCAACAAATCTTTATTCTTTGTTCTAAGGATTGGAAATATCAAAAAATACAATTTAGTGGGAGGAGAAAGATCAATCAGCGATCATACCATACATTGGCAAAATAAGACAAAGTCATATTTGGGGCGCCTGGCAGACTCCGTTGATAGAGCATAAGACTCTTGATCTAGAGGTCATGAGTTAAGCCCCAGGTTCTGTATAGAGCTTACGTTAGAGAGAGGGAGAGAGGGAAAGTTATACTCAAGACCTGTGTGATCATTGCCTGAGGGAGAAGACTGAATGACACTTGGCTTGGGATGGCTTCTTGGAGGACATTATGCTTGAGGTAGACATATGAGAATGATGAGACATATTGATGTCACAATAAACAAAGTAAAGATAGAGAAATGTGGAGGAATATGAGAAATGATATGCCAGGAAGAAGAAATTGAGTGTGTAAAATATACAAGGATGAAACGGATGTGGTGGAAGGAGGAAAGGTAAGAGATAAACAGGGCATTTGTACTAAGGAAAGGTGTTTGGACTTTTATCCTAAATGGTCTAAGAACCTATTGAAAATGTGAGCCATCTGGGTTAGCTGAGCAGTGTCACGTCTTAGGAAGTTTACCTGAAGCCCAATGCATTGGCAAGGACTACTAGACCAGGGTCAAGGAGTCCAGTTAGGAGAGATAGTTGGCAATAGTCCAGGAAGCTGGTGTTGTGCCAGGAGAGTGACTGTAGGGCTAGGAAGTCATAAACAGTTTTGAATATGTGTAAGAGTTAAGACAGACAAAACTTGTTGACTGACTGAATGTTAGGGATGAGAAAGAATGGAAAGTTAATGGTGACTTGATTTTATAATGTATATGAGCTTGTATATTAAATATTAAATATTCTGGAAAGATACAATATAATATTTGATACAATTTAATATTTAACTTATAAATATTAAATATTTAATATTTTAATTGTATCTTAAATTTAAGATACAATTTAATATTTAAATATTAAACATTCTGGAAAGATACAATATATTGAGAGTTTTATCTCTTGGTGGTGGGTCTGGGAATGGTGTAGGGGCCCAAGTTTTCAGAGCTAGACATCAGGGTAGGTAGAAGTATATTCAGTAAGTTAAAATGGAATTTTTAAAATGAAATGAAAAACAATATGAAACCAGGGGGGAGGAGCAAGTTTTAGACGAAGCTATTTGCCCTGAGGCCAATGAGTCAGAAAGAAGACTGTACTAAGAGAGCCAGGGGATGGAGCTCCAGGAGACAGGAGATAAAAGGATTCAGTAGCAAGAGAGAAGAGCTCCTAAAGAAGCCTAAACGGTGAACAGCAAATGGAAGAAAAGCCAGGGAAAAGTGCCGTCACAAAAGAGGAGAGTTTCCAGAAGGATGAGGTGATGGGATTTCAAGAAAGAGAACACCAGAAAACCACCCAGCCAAGTGGTTGTAGGTTGAGGACAGGGGTGTAGACTATTCCTTCAAAAAGCTTCATCTATGAAAGACAGACGTGATGTAGGCAAGGGATTAATTAGCATTGTCATTATTATGACCACTGCTCTGGTGACACAAGAGACCAGCATGTTTACGTGGAACCAGTAAGTCGAATGGGAGGCGCTAGAGATTCAAGTCACTGAGACAGTAATGGATGCAAGAAATTTCCTCAGAATAGAGGAGAAGGCAGTATGTATTCTGCTAATGCCCTGGGCAGTTCTGGGGGCACAATTCACGTTGTATTCTACTTGAGTTCAGCCAACTGGAGCCCAAGTCTAGGAGGCAACATTCACCCAAACTACAACTTTCACGGTACCACCAGAATTGTACACAGCTGGCCACCCTGGAAATGCAAAGCAAGTGTGGAGGGATTACCCATTTCACCTTTCCCCTTGGTCTGAGTGACAGTTACACTGTGTCTCACCCAGAGACTCTCCGTGGAAACCAGGGGTAACTGCGAGGTACCCACACTCTATTTGCCAACTGCAATCAATGGAGAAGTATAGCTAAGTATTCTGTTTTACCAACCCAGTTGTCTTCTAATACCATCCACCATATGTTTGTGGAGCACTTCTCAGGCCTCCCTCAGTGCGAGTCTAGGCTTTGAGGAATGCAGAAAGTGCTAAACAATCAATAGCCTGAAGCTGATTATGATCTAGGTTTGAAAGACAAAAACCTATCTATTCACTCAAAACCGTCAGGAGACACTGCAAAATACTGTGAAACAAACACTAAAGGTTAAAAGAGTTTCATTTAATTGAGAGAAAAGGAAATTTAAGATCATCTTGTTTAGTGGTTTTCAAACTGTGTTTCCTGGAACCCTGGGGCTTCGTGGCGATGCTTCAGGAGTTCCACAAAGAGTGATGTATTCTCTGACAAACACTGAAGATTTAAATTGTTCCAGGAGGCTCTCAACGGCAATGTTTGTAATAACAACAACCAAAAAAAACTAGAAACAACCTAAATGTCTTTCAATAAGGATCTGTCTAAATAAATTATGGTGCTTTCATACAATGGAATACTAAATAGCTATTTTTAAAGGAAAAATAAATCTGTATGTATTGTTACAGAAAGATCTTCAGGGTTTATAATTAAGTTAAAAATGCAAGTTGCAGAAAATTATTTGTGTCAAAAAAGGTACATATATATCCATGCATATATGTATGTTTGTGTGTAGTTTGAATATACATTAAATATTTTTCCTGGAAAGACACACTGTATTGAGAGTTTTATCTCTTGGCAGTGAGGCTGGGAGTGGTATGGGGGGAAATGGAAAATTATTCATCTAGCTCAACCTCCTCATTTTACTGATATAAAATTGAGACTCAAGAATATTGTGACTTACCCTAGGTCATGTAGACAGTATTAGTAAAAAGCCCCAAACCCAAACCCAAATCTTGATCTCTTTGTTTGTTCTTCTTTATACCTCAGGAAAAGATCAGTGCGGGCAGGAATTATTTATAGAGCAGTCAATGTTTCTCGCCTCTGTTTGCTACATTTCCTCCCTTTCTCTACCGTAAGTCATCTCCCCTTCAACTCCTAGCCTACATACAACTAGCTTTTCCCTTTGGCTAAATCGTACACTTTCACTCACCAAGCAATGGTACTCAAAGTAGCTGAACTGTTGTACTGAATAGGATTTTAGTCCTTGAAACACAGACTTTAGACAGATTCTATCTTTATCTCAGTCAGTGGGGCAACCACTGTAGGAGGGTTGGTTCGACTTCATAGCTTCCCTTGAGGACGGTGGCTCCATGCCCATGCAGGACATGCCTCTGGGCAGGACTTTGCTCTGTGCCCCACCAAATGTGGGACTTGTGGCAATCTGCAGGACTCCTCTATACCTCAGTTTCTGTATTTATAACTAGAGCTATGACCTGAGCCTCTCACATGACTCAGGGTTGCTGTGAGAAAAGGATGGCATAATGGACGGAAAGGATCTGAAGAGCTCTTCTCATTTTCGAGGGAATTAGTACACATAGGTGGAGTCAGAATCCAAGCTCTGTCCCTAGGTGTGTGACCTTAGGCAAGCTGCAGGCTGTTGTCTCTGCACCTATCCATATTGTCTGTTAATTGAGAATATAACACCTAACTCCTGGAGTTATTTTTCAGGAATAAATGAGTTGACGAATTAAAGTGATTGGCTTGGAGTTTGACACATGAAGCACTCAAATAAGGTTAACTGCTACTGTTTTATTGCTGCATTTTTTGGAAAAGATTTCATTTATTTATTCATGAGAGACACAGAGAGAGAGGCAGTGACACAGACAAAGGGAGAAGCAGGCTCGCCGTGGGGAGCCGGATGCAGGACTCGATCCCAGGACCCCGGGATCACCCCGAGCCAAAGGTAGATGCTCAACCGCTGAGCCACCCAGGCATCCCTGTAGTTTTAAATATAATGTTATTTGTTGTCTGTTCAGGTCTATTGGTGATAGGTCACTTAAGTGCTTTCTCATGTTATCATCATTAATACCATTTCAGATTCTCCTTTGAACATGAAGCAAACCAAGAAATCCATTTTTCAATCAAGAAGTTAAATTATCAAGGCACCTGGGTGGCTTGGTCTGTTAAGTGTCTGGCTTTGGCTCAGGTTGTGATCTCAGGGTCCTGGGATAGAGCCCCACATCATCATATTGCTGTAGTCATTGCCTTTGGGTGGGGGGGGGGGTGGGGGGGTCCCAGCTCAGCAGGGAGTCTGCTTGTCTCTCTTCCTCTCTTTCTGCCCCTCCTCCCCACTCCTGCTCTGTCTCTGTCTCTCTCACAAATAAATAAATTTTTAAAAATATTATTTTATTTATTTTTTTAAAGATTTTCTTTATTCATAAGAGAGACACACACACACACACAGAGAGAGAGAGAGAGAGAGAGAGAGGCAGAGACACAAGCAGAGGGAGAAGCAGGCTCCATGCAGGGAGCCTGATGTGGGACTCGATCCCGGGTCTCCAAGATCACACCCTGGGCCAAAGGCAGGCACCAAACTGCTGAGCCACCCGGGCTGCCTTAAAAATCTTTTTAAAAACAGAAGTGATCACTTCTGTACTTTTGTTTAAAAATCTTTACTAAACAAATACTGTGTAAAGCTCTGGGCTAGGTTTTAGAGATACAGAGATGAAAATGACACAGTCCTTATACAAAGATGCTTTGATTCCAGTGGGCTCTCCTTCATTCTCAAACACAAGTGATAGTCCCTGGTCCAAGCAAAACTAATGATGTTCATTGTAGATATTGGACAAAGCATAGACAATGACAATCATTGATTTGTAGACTATAAGGGTGGAGTGAATGATGTAGCTCAGTTGTTCTCAAATTTTTGGTCTCAGGATCCATTTGTGTTCTTAAAGATTATTTAGGATCCTACCAAGCTTTATAAAATATGAGTTATAGTTGGGGACACTGGACAGTCATATGCAAAAGTATGAGACTGTAGCCCTGTCTTATACCATACCAAAATCAACTTAAAATGGATTAGGGGCTAACTCCAAGATCTGAAAAGGTGCTCAACATCACTAATCATCAGGGAAATGCAAATCAAAACCACAATAAGATAATCACCTCACATCTGTTAAAATGGCTGTCAAGAAAAAGAAAAAAACAACAAAAGATAAGTATTGGTGAGGATATGGAAAAAGGGGAACCCTTGTGCACTCTTGATGGGAATGCAAATTGGCATGACCACTATGGAAAATAAACGTGGAGGTTCCTCAAAAAATCAAAAATGGAACTACCATATGATCCAGCAATCTTTCATTTGAATATATCCAAAGGAAACAGAGACAGGATATCAAAGAGGTATCTACATCCCTCAGTCATTGCAGCACTATTCACAATGGCCAGAGTACAGAAACGACCAAAGTGCCCATCAATGGATGAAGGGATAAAGAATATATGATGGAATATTATTCAGCCATGAGAAAGAAGGAAATATTACTCTTTAAGACAACATGGATGGAACTTGGGGGCATTATGCTAAATGAAATAAACCAGACAGAGAAAGATAAATACTGCATGGAATGATCTAAATAAAAAGCCAGACTCCCAGAAACAGAGAATAGAAAAGTGGCTACCAGGGGCTGGAGAATGGAGGAAAGATGGAGAGCTTGGTAAAAAGGTACAAACTTTCAGTTATAAGATGGATAATGTCAGAGGATCTAATGTATAACCTGGTGGCTGTGGCTATACTTGATAACATTGTATCACATAATTAAATTATGATAAGAAAATAGAATTTAAATGTTCTCACCTTGGGGTGCCTGGGTGGCATCTGCTTTTGGCTCAGGGTGTGATCCCAGGTCTGGAGATGGAGTCCCACGTTGAGCTCCCTGCATGGCACCTGCTTCTCCCTCTGCCTCTGTCTCTGCCTCTCTCTGTGTGTCTGTCATGAATAAATAATAAAATCTTTAAAAATAAATAAATAAATGTTCTTGCAAAAGAAAAAAAAACACAAAGAAGATTAATATGTGATTAACTAGATGGGAGGAATCCTTTCGTAATGTACATGTCTATCGAATCATTATAATGTACACTTTCAAATTCTTGCAGTTTTATCTGCCAATTATACTTCAATCAAACTGAAAAAATACAACTGATAAAATATGGGACATAGCTGTTGTTAAGTGTATTAGAAATCAAAGCAGAGACTTAAATATATTTATTTATTTATTCCTTAAAATGATAATTAATTAAATATTGTTAATATTAGGGCACCTGGGTGGCTCAGTGGTTGAGCATCTTGCCTTTGGCTCAGGTTGTGATCCTCGGGTCCTGGGATCAAGTCCCACATCAGGCTCCCTGCAGGGAGCCTGCTTCTATCTCTGCCTATGAATCTGCCTCTCTCTGTGTGTCTCTCATGAATAAATAAATAAAATGTTAAATAAATGAATGAATAAATAAATATATATTATTAATATTAACATATTATGCAAGATGTTAACTAAATAAAATATTTAAATATTTTATTAAAATGAGAATAAACCAATTACACGGTAAGAGAAATAACATGTTTTTGAAAAATACTTGTATAGATGTGATAGAGAAGAGATGATAATTTGTTGAGTTTTGATTACCTTGGAGAAAGGGGAAAGTGAAAAAATGAGCCATTCCATGGTGGTGAATAAATTCTTATAAGAGTGGTCCAAGGATGTCTCTATCCTTGACATGTGATTCAGGCAGAACATATACCCATCCAGACTTCTTTGTGGCTTAGGTTTTGAGGCCATCAATGTTATCCCCATCTCACTGTGCCCTTTTCTCTCTGTCCTTAAGAACTGCCTGTCCAAGGATGTTCCTCAGCAATGAAGGTTGTATGTTGTGCAAGAGAGAGAGAAATACTTGGAAACTCTGACGTTCGGGTTTTCTAGCCAAAGACGTTGGACAGACATCATTAGGAGTGATAAAGGCAGTGTTGAGACAGATAGCGCATAGTCTCAGCACCATGCAGGAAGATGAGAGAGAATGAATTTCCCAAATCTCCTCGTTCATTAAAAGTGGATCAACAACTAAATCTGAACATTACATTGCCACCTTTGCTTCTTGTAAGTTAAGTCTTACTTAGCCCAATGCACTGTGAGCTTCCTGAATCTGAACATGCTTCTTACAATTCTGCTCTTTCACTTTTTCTTGATTATAATACTTAGCTTGATGTTGAGCACTTAGCAAATCTAAAATATCCAAAGTTAGAGCCATCGCCTGCCTCCTTTCTGAAATCTGTTTTCTCCTCTATTTCCCAATGTCTATGTATAGTATCAGCGTTTTCCCAGCCATCAAGGATAGAAAATGTAGTCATCTCTGATACCCGCTCCCCCCATCTGCTAATTCTGATTTTACAAGAATTCTGAACCCAGTGAGGTAGAAACATGCAATGATTTTGCAGTTCCTCTAGCTGCTGTTTTTCGCCAGTGTTCTATTGAATTTCCCTTCTCTGTCCCTTAAAACATCTTCAGCTGATCCCAGAGCTCTTCGTTACATCCTGTAGCCAAGATGAAGATTCATTTTCAGTTATTTAAAGTCCAATCCAGGTGAAATCAAACCTTTGCTTTTGTTTCCATCTCAGAGTGTGTCACCCTGGCCCACAGATGAAGCTTGCCCCAGATCTGCAGTGGCACCTCACTGTGGTTGCCATGTGCGATCTTAGGATTTCGGTGACCCGGAGATTCTTGCAATTCTCCTCTTTTCCCCTTGACCATGTGGCAACGCCTGCTGAGGTTATCTTGCTCTTTCTTGGTCACTGTACACTGAGTGAATAGGGGACAAATATTTATGATTTTATTTATAGCTCTGTGGATCAAAATGAACAACATGTAGACCTGATACAGAGAATATCACAAGATCCTGAACATGGGGCCTAGGTTCATGAGGAAGGAGGAATTTTGGATCGTCTCTTTAGGGGACAGGGTAAATACGGGGTGTAGAAAGCAGGGAGGGGTAGGACAGGACTGAGGGCAGGTGATGATAGGGCGTATTCTCCTTCAGATCTTTGCCACTCCTCCTGAGACAAACTACACATCCCAGCCCCACTGACCTCAGGCTTGCTCATGTGACTTACTTTGCTCAACCAAATGAGGGCAAAGTGGTATGTGCCACTTCCAAGCAGAAGCTTTAAGGGGTTTTCCCTTCAACAATGAGATCTGTAGTACCCAAAGGAGGGGGTAGTTTCTTCAACCTGGACCCTGGAGTGAAGAGAGCTCACAGCAGAGCCCCAGTAAGACCTGCAGCAAACATGCAAATGAGAGCCAGGAACAGACTGTTGCCAGAAGCCACCAACATGTGGAGGCTGTTCATTACCTCAGTGCAAACTGGCCTAGGCTTCCTTGGCTTAAATCGCTGGTTAAATCCTGAAATTGCTTCATATGCTTTGTGTTTCCTCTCCTCGTTGGCCTTTGCTGATTCAAAGTTACATAGTTGAAGCTGGCTGGCTTTTACTTTTAATCCTAACGGTACCATTTTTTAAATCTGTGTTACCTTGGGCACGTTACTTGACCTCTCCACTCATCACTTCATTTTAAAAATAAAGCAAATGAAAAAAAAAAAAACAAAAAAACAACCAAACAAAAAAGCAGATGATACCAGGATATTATTATGAGTTGAGAATTTAATATCTCAACCACTCCCATTATAATCTAAGTACTCAATGATGCTATTTTTTTTTTAAATTTTATTTCTTTATTCACGAGAGACACACAGAGAGAGGCAGAGACTCAGGCAGAGGGAGATGCAGGCTCCCTGTGGGGAGCCCGATGTGGGACTCCATCCCAGGACTCCAGGATTACGCCCTGGGCCAAAGGCAGGCACTCAACCACTGAGCCACCCAGGTGTCCCATCAGTGACACTTTTCTATTCAACTTTATTCCTCTCTTGAGAGGATGTTAAGATTAACCATTTAGTTTTTTGTTTTGGTAGTTGTTCTAGGAATTTCCCAGTAATATGCTAGCTTCTATTCCCTACATCAATGATTTAAGAAATCTGAATACTATCCTTAAGTATATTCCATTCTGACTAGCAAGAGACTTATTGTTATTTCCTCCTCCACTTCTGAAGTCCCTCTCCTCTTTATTTGTAATTTTATAATATACTATGGGGGCTTTTGTATTCATGCTTCATCCTCATTCCCATACACTGTACCCTAAATTCTGAGCAGGAACTATATTTTACTATGTATAGCTGTCCAGAACCTAGGACACTCTCTTGTTGAACAGTTAATAGTATCAATAAATATTTACCACATAAATAGATAAAAATGATGGAATTATTTTCAAGTCTATTCGAACACAGGGGTTTTTCTAAGAATACCTGCTCCTCTGGGCTATCAGAATAGGCACTTTGGGTCTCAATCCACCAGAGACAGACGTTCTGGGAAGAGGCCTGACCACTTGCCTTCACACACTATGGCTTGGGCCTGAAGGAGGCACAGAGAGCAAAAGCTCTCACTTAAAATATTTTCTCAGGGTTAGAAAATATCATTTGGAAACTTGAAAGCTGAAGGCCTTGTTTTTAAAAAATAAATAAAAACATTTTAAATTGTACATTGTCTTTGTTTTTAGCAAAACTCAAGTTCCTAGCTGACTTCTGTTTGTTTGTTTTCTCTGGGAACCAAGTAGCTGTACTACACCCAAGTATGTATCATTTCACGACAATGACTCAGAAAGCAGTGCAGATGTCATGGCTTACCTAGTCCCTAAAAAATGCCTACCATGCAGGAAATGAAATAAGGTTCCTGGACTCAGCAGAAATGGGGTGAGGATAAAGAGGCTGCTTTGAATTTGTGGGCTTTCCCGGACTGCTTTGGAAACATCTCATGCAAATCCAAACAGTATCTGGGTCACAGATAGTTTTTGACCAGTAATTTCTGAATATACCTCTGGTCTTCTAGTACATGTGGAGGTCGTGGGCCTATTTGGAAAATAAAACAATATGAGTAATGTAGATAATTTGATACCTTTCCACCAATGAGGAGGATCTTTTTCATAACAGTCTGCTATTCTAGGAACCATTTCCAAGGTTAAAAATTTTAATATACTGAACAAGTAAGATCCAGCATCTGGTGCTTTTACCAACAACTTAAATAGGCACGACCTGTTGTTTCTGAATATATCTTTTTTGTGTGCTGATGGATATGTATTACTCCAGCTTTTTAACCATGCTAGAAACATGAATTGTATCATTGTATTTGGCAAAACATTTAGTCTGTAACTCTTATTACCTTAGAAGCCTGTCAGATGCTATTTAGAAACTTTCTTTTTCTTCTTGGTTACAATAAACCAAAAGTACCTAGAATTCTATGGGACATAGACTGTCAGGAAATGTTGAGTGCACCATTTTGGAGGGGAAGCAGAGACTTTTACAAGAAGACTTCAATATGCAAATAGGAAAAGATTTAAGAATACACAAATGAAAAAGATTTAAGAATGAGGAAGGGTTGAAGAAGAATGGAGAAATGAAGATGCAAAGCAAATTATTTCATACTCACTTTGACATCCTGGCTTTGTATACTATTCTGAAAATGGGGTTGTTAAATTTCTGCCATGACAGAGAACTTTTTTGGGGGAAATCCCAAAGATGACCACAGCCTAAAAATGCACAGCTTAGAGGGGAGTTTCCAATGGACTTGGCCTTCGGCCAAGCCCCAGGTCATTCTTTCAAAGTACCCCCCACAGTAAAACTAAATGCTTGCCCTTGTCTAGCGGCAGCATTTATCCATAGAAAATAGGAGTTAGCACTAAGAATCCTCAGGCAAGGAGAAACGAACTGTGAAGTGAGCTTGAATCACATTCAAGGACCTCAACTAACATACTGTTGGAGATTAGCAGCCCTGACTGGATTGGAGTCTCGCTGGGTTTTGACTCCTGTGAAAACCAGCACCAACGAATGACAACTAGATTGTTTGCTTGCCGTACAATGCAGTTTTGTCTCTTCTCCTAATTTGTGGGGAAGGCAAAGAACCATCTGTAGGCATCTTTTATGTAAGTGATAGACATAAAGAAAGTAAAAAAAGAAAAGATAAGCTTTCAGACTGTACATCACTGCATTTTGACATTGAGTGCTTAACCGACATTTCACTTCCTACCGTCCAAATAGAGTGTAAAAGTGTTTTCTCCACTAACAGCAAAGGGAAAACGGAGCAAGAATGTGGTTTGGAGTCTGATGGACTTGACCGGAAGCCTTGCACCTGACCTGGGACGTTATCATTGAACCCTCTGAGTCTCTGTGTCCTCATCATCAAAGTAAAAATGGATCTTAATACTTGTTTCTTTCAGTTATTGTGAGGTAACAGAATGATCTGGATAGAGAACCAGATTCGACTTCTTAAAAACATGGAATCTGATGTTTTCTTTCTGGTATTTCCAGTGCTTGGCCAACAGTACACATTTAATAAGTATTTGCTGAATGAATGAATGAATGAATGAATGAATGACATATTGGAGCATTAGCAAGTACAGGCCTGGCTCAATGAATTAAGTGCTTGATAAATGTTACTTTCTTCTGGGTAAAGTAGCAGTGGGATTACCTGCAAAGTTTAACATTAACAACTCCCTCTCTCCACACCAGAGCTTGAAGTTTGGCCTCGATGAGAGAGAATAAAGCAGAACACATCGCCTAATGTAGGAATTACCATTTGTCTCCTTGGAGGGGACATGACAAATTATTTTGCATGGGTGAAATATTTTTCTTTGCCGAGTTCTGTAGTTTAGCCATGGAGATAACAATTGCATTCTTTTGGTAATTATTTATTCCTTTACACAAATGCCTAATCTTTTGGAGAATTTGTTCAAGGGAAACATACCTAAAAACATTCTTCTGAATTGGACTGTTAATTTGTCTTATTTTTCAACGTGAAAAGTCTGAGCAGATTGTTAAATATGAGTCACTGACTTGTCATCCAATAATCTAGCAACTTATAAATTATGTAATTTAAATAAATGTTTAGATGATCATTTCTATACATATGGTTACTGTATTAATTATATTATAGGCAACAGGCTTAATTTTTTGTTGTTGAATTATAGAGGATAATGTTATTATAACTTAAGCCATGTCTTTTTTTTTTTTTTTTTTTTTGGCCAACAGAAACACTGACATAAAGATAATATTTCTGACCTGCATCAGAATTACTTTAAAGATCTGTTTATAAGTTAACATAAGGCTATAAGGAGAACATTTGTTGTGATGAGCACCGGCACGTGTGGTGTTGTACAGAAGGTTGAATCACTAAATTCCATACCTGAAACTAATATGGCGCTGAATGTTAAATAACTGGAATTTAAAGTAAGACTTTGAGAAAGAAAATTAAATTAAATGATTAATTAATTAAATCATAGTTTCTAAGGTAAAAGAAAAAAGATTAAGAGGATGAAATGTATCATATAAATGACATAAGGAAAAATAAATGAACGAGTTGGATTCTATTTAAACAGGAGTTTCTCTTCAAATAATCAACATAAGAAGTTTCATTTTCCTGAAGTTACTCTTTCATCCTTGAGGACATACCTTGTGTTAACAAATTCCGGGCCTGCTTTTTAGCAAGGCAAGACATCACTGGAGTAATCATAAATCTTCATACACGATAGAAATTTTGAGTTAATTGGCATTACAAATTCTTGGTGTGATAACTCAGGATTGGCATTGATTAGTATGACTTTTTCAAGACAGACAGGAAAAGACTATAAGAATGAATTGTATATCCAAGATATATACTCTTGCGCTCTGACTACAAAATTCAAATGTTACTGATTCACAGAAAGTTCTGAAGTGAAGCTAAAGGAGAGGTGGAGGTAGATACATTGGGGAAGCAAAGGCAACATGTAAGACTACTAAACCTTAACATCAGGAGGAAAACACAGATTAGTTTGTGGGGGAGGGCAGAAAAGAACTAATAGAATCTTCCAAATCATGATTATTTTGGGCTAGCTTTCATTATAAATTGTAAAATACGGAGCAGATTGTCAATTTGTTTTCTTCAAGGTACAGGAGCTTTAGAGCTTCTAAATGCGGGATCTGGGAAAATGAACCCGAAGTGGGCACATATTCTGATCCCGTGAATGGGAGTTTGGTGGCTTCATCCAGGCTTAGAGGTTATATACTCTGCTTTAAACTGAAATCTGTGAAATGTTCCCTACAGCGCTACAGCATTGAGGCGTTCTATAGATGTCATTGGTGTCCCACTTTCACATCCTCACCTTCGGAGCACAGCAAATAAAAAATATGTTGTCATGGATAACAGCAGATAAAATCAATAAAATAGCATTGATGAAGTTTGAACCTTAAGCCGTTATAGATACTGAGTGAAAACTCTCAATTCGTGTAACAGCCTTGTTCTAAGTGGCTAACAAGCAACTCAATGGGCCAAGGCCCAGATCCTCCAAAGATCTGGAATTGCTTCCACTACGCTATGCCTTGAATTTGGAGAAAGTAGGATCTTCCTCTGTATATGTATATGCACATAAATATTGAACTGTTGCCTTCTCCCATTGATGATTGCATCAATGAGATTTCCTATTTTTTTAGGAAGAGGCTTTATCTCAGTTCCTGAGACAGTCTCCAGTTTCCTGTTGGGAATGGAAGCCCATCCAAAGCCAGCCTGTTCCCCCAGGGCAATGGTAACTTGGTCAGTCCCTGCCAACCACTTATTTGTCAGGGGCCAAGACATGTCTTTGTTTGTCATTTCCCACAAAACCCCTGCTCAGTGGTTTCTATCCCAAGCTGTACCTCAAATTATACTATTGTAGTGGATACTTTCCTGCTCTGTCTGGATTCCCTCCTTTGGGTTGATATTCCTGCTACGGTCTAAATTGAGTCCCTCTAAAATTCATATGTTGAAGCGCCACCCCTTGATAGAGTATTTGGAAGTTGGGCCTTTGGGAGGTAATTAGGTTTAGATGAAGTCATGAGGGTGGGAACACCATGAAGAGATTAGCATTCTCATAAGAAGAGAAACACCGACCAGAGAGCATTCTCTCTCTCTCTCTCTCTCTCTCTCTCTCTCTCCACTATGTAAGGACACAGTGAGACACACTCGCAGCCTTGTGCAAGTCAGGAAGAGGGTCCTCACCCCCAAACCAAATCTGCCAGCACCTTGATCTTGGACTTTCCAGCCTCCAGAACTGTGAGAAATAAATTACTAATTTTAAGCCACCCAGTCTATGGTATTTTGTTATGGCCACCCAAGGTGACTAATACACGAAATCAGCTGCTGAGACACAGCTGTGTACCTCACTAAACCCTGCCTTACCCAAGGTTGTAACCATTTTCAAGGGAGAGGCCAATGCCAGATGGCTGATGAGGAAGCACCAAGTTTGAAATCTGTTGCCTCATTTTGGGACAACTCTAAACGGCCATCTCAGTTCTCCCTATACCGTCAGCCAAAGACTCAATTGCAACCAGAGTGCAGGCCAACACCTCCTATGTCTCATCTTGCCTTCCTTACTTCCATGCAGGCCCATCCCCTGGTATCAATGCCCAGTGAAGCTTTGGCCTGCCTCTCCCTGACTCAGAGTCTATTTACAGGGACTCTTATTTAAGCTAGCTATGATGGCTTAATTGTAATGATCCTCATTTCGTGGAGATTTTTAATGTTTTGCCCCACCCACGAGAATCCTAGGCATCAGAATTATTCTGGATTGTGAGGGAATCTGTGGCGTCAGCCCTTCATTCTGGAAACCTAGTCCCAGAGGCTCTGGCTCTGTCCAATCTATGCTGCTTTTCTCCTTTCCCCGAGCCCACTTTTCAGCTTTTGCTGCCTAAACTGTGTCCATATAGGTTGTATGCAATACTCTAGTGAGATGTGATTGTTCCTTAATGCCGGATCCCACCACAGTGTGTGTGGGGTCGGATCTCAGAGTTTTGGTATTCCTAGATGCACTGGATTCTAGAATATTATATAGTTCACTCAGAGAGATTCCTTTGCATCTATAAAACTAAGACAATCAGTAGCCCATCTGTCATGTCTCTAACTGTGTAGAACTGTCACTTGCCCTTTCAGGACTTTTAGACATTTCCAAGGCAAGGTTTTGGCATGTTCCAGTAAACATGCAACTTGCAGAGAGTCCAAGTTGTTCTCACATTGTACTTTTTGACTCTACCTATTTCTTTACCTAGAACACTGCCTGGCGATGTATAACCTACTCAGCTCAATATCGTTTCTGAAAAATGTGATAAAATCACCAACATTATCTGCTGTAGCAAAAATAAGAATTATCTGCTGATCTAAATTTGGTAGCACACTATCAAAGGATGCTATAATGTACTCGTTGAGAACTACTTCTAAAACTGGGTTTTATTTGTAACTGCAGTATATGGATGCAGTGCCCTGGACACAGCTGTTTAGTAACTCCCCAGTCCCTTTCCATAGCAAGCTGCTGGAACCTGAACCTGAGCCAGCATTTTAAGGCAGGGTCGTGTTGTCCAAAGCATGTAGACCAAAATGGGTAGACCTTTACAGAGTGGTACCTGACTGTGACTTATTTATGTTTGGTCCTATCAGGCCTAACAGGGCCAACACCACTTGCTATTGGACATTTATGTTGTCAAGACTCATGAATCAGCTGCCCCCAGGCCATGCCCTCCACTGTTTTTCAACGTGTACTGAGAACCGATCATGTCAGAATCACTTGGAATTAAATAATTAAAAAAAAAAAAGAATCACTTGGAATCCACATATATCAGACCTGCCGTATCAGAATTTTGGGATGTCTTGCTCAGGAGGATATGCTCTTATTTTATATTTTTAAAATATTTTTTATTTATTTGTTTGAGAGAGAGAGGGAGAACATGGCGGGAGAGAGAATCCCTGCTGAGCAGGGAGCCTGATGTGGGGCTCGATCCCAGGATCCTGATTAACTGATTGAGCCACCCAGGCACCCCTGGGATATGCTTTTAATAAGCTTCCCAAGTTGTCATTTGTTTGTTTGTTTTAAGGTTTAATTAGATGTCCAGTTAGTTAAGTTATAGTGTGATATCGGTTTTAGGTGTACAATAAAGCGATTCAACACTTCCATACAACACCCAGTGCTCATCACAGCAAGTGCCCTCCTTCATCCTTGTCAACCGTTTCACCCATGTGGTCTTGAAAGCACCCTGACACTTCAGAACCACACCGTTGTCAAATGGGCATATAGAAGCCAAAGCCCCGGGATCCCTGGGTGGCGCAGCGGTTTGGCGCCTGCCTTTGGCCCAGGGCACGATCCTGGAGACCCGGGATCGAATCCCATGTCAGGCTCCAGGTGCATGGAGCCTGCTTCTCCCTCTGCCTATGTCTTTGCCTCTCTCTCTCTCTCTCTGTGTGTGACTATCATAAATAAATAAATAAAAATTAAAAAAAAAAAAAAGAAGCCAAAGCCCGGTCTTCTGATGGGGAAGTAGAGAGGCTGGAGCTAGTCCTTTCATGATTTCCCTTCTCTTCGGCCTCCTAGGACTTCTCACCCCAGTGCCTACTTCCTTCTTGCCATATGCCCTTTACCCACCTCTTTCCCATGTGCTCCGTGCACCAACAACACTGTCCCGGGTCTCCTCTCATCAAACCCCCATCATCAAATGTTGTGCTCCTCTGGGCATGAAAGTGGATTCAACTAGTTGAATGGCCATGAAAGTGGATTCACCACTGCCTCAACCAGTTCACGTGTGTACAAGTGAAGTAATAATAGATCCTTCATATCGCCAGGGTCATTTTTGTGAGAGCTCCTCTCTCTTCCCTCCCTCCACCCCAACCTGTCCTTCCCCCTCCCCCTCCCCCATTTCCTGTTTCTTCCCATCCTTCCTTCCTTCACTCCCTTCCTCTCTCCCTTCCTTCTCTCCCTTCACCAAGTGGGGTGAGGGATTTCTAAGGAGAGGGACGCCAAACGGCATGCCAGGCCTTCTGCTGTTTTAGTCACCAGCTAACTCTCTTCTACTACTTTCGCTTTACTACTTTTTTTTTAACGTTTACTTTACTTCTTGAAATTTCTTCCCTTCTCTACTTCTGGACCCAATGTTTCTCTAAAAGCACTATATTTTTTCACAATGACACTCTTGGAAGCAATAGTAAGAGTTCAAACAGGGGGCAAGCAGGAAGTGATGGGGCTGGGGATTGGGCTTTGTCTCCTAATATTATCTTTCCTTATATATTGTTCCTATTTATCTAACTACTTTGGTGATGTGTAACCCCTCCTCCCCAGACAAGACACTGTGTTGTGTCACACTCAGGGAAACTCCAGTCGGGCTATGGGATCTAGAAGAACAATGAAGATATTTACTCTAAGTAAAGAAGTGAAACAGGAGTTTCACAACACGTATCAGATGGAAAGCATCTGAAAACATCGCTAGGCTTCTCTGCTTCTCCCTGAAATCCCCTGTTAACTGTGTCTTCCCCTCCCTTACTCAGCCCCAGCCCCACTATTTTGCTGTCTTAGCTTCATGCCTTCTTCCACACTGTATCCTCTTCTATCATCCACCCCAAGTGGGCCTGCCCTGCCTGACTCCTCGTAAAGAGTTATGTGGTCCTTGGCTCTGACATCCCTTGTGAGAATCTGCATCCCTACCTCCCCCTGACATCCTGCCAAATACCATTCCTACTCCTCACATACAACTAGCTGACCCATTGAATCATTCATGGAGTATGGTGCCACAGGAATCTGGGCAACAAAGAATGACCGTGCCCCTGTCCAGACCCAACCGCCCTGAACTCTCCCTCTTTGAAGGAATGTGAATCATAAGCAACAAGCAGAGAGAAGGGCAAGAAAGAGAAAAGGACAGAGTTCAACGTTTACTAGTTCTCTGAGAGTGAACAATGTCCTTTTCTTTTTTATAAAAAATCCCCACCTCCATCTTCCTTCTGCTTAGAACACAGCACACACATAGTAGGTTCCCACTTCATGCTGGTCATTGAATACCATTCTTCGAAAAAGACAAAAGGAAGAGATTTCCAACTAATCTCAAATTCATTTTATGTAAGTTTTTAAAAACTTTTGTTTATTTACTCATGAGAGATACTCATGGAGAGGCAGAGATATAGGCAGAGGGAGAAGGAAGCTCCCTATGGGGAGCCTGATGAGGGACTCGATCCCAGGACCCCGGGATCATGACCTGAGCCGAAAGCAGACACTCAACTACTGAGCCACCCAGGTGCCCTGATTTTATGTAAGTTTTTGAAGCCTTGTAAACTCTCCTAAGACTTATCCCCAATCAAATGCAATTACAGATAAGCACTTAAAAGCAAAAAATGAAGTAATTGAGATTATCCGCCACTCTGTATTATGTGTACTACTGCTACTGTCTAGTTATGAGTTGATTATACTAATAAAAATCTAAAATATATGCAAGATCCAAATCAAGAGACAGGGAAGAGCGACAACATTCACTGAGTACACACGCGGGTGTCAGAGGCCAGCTGGGTGTCCACACGTTTCACGTCATTTGCCTTTGCAGTAACTCTAGGAAGGATATGTCGTTATCCTTATTTACTGAATGCAGAAACTGAGGCTCATGGTGGTAACGTAACTTGCTCAAGGTCACACGAATAAAAATTGTAAAACCAGGATTTGCACTCGGTTCTGTCTGGCTCCCAAGTCTATAATCTTTATCCAGTCGAACATGCTGCCTTTTGATGCCGGATTTTATTCTACTTTGGGGAGTTGTCTTGGACTTACTTTAGCTATTTTGTAGATGATGAAGAGTCACTTCTGTCTAGTTAAGCTTTAAACACCAAAGAACAAAGTACATCATATTTCTACATATGAAAAGCCATTTGGAGTGTAGCAGAGAGCATTGTCGTTTTGAAGCACGCTCACACATAGTAATTGCTGACCTAGTACAAGAATCTAACACAAATTGCCAGAGTCTTATTTATTATATTGTACTAGAGCCAGAAAACCTAGAAATACAGTTCGGTATTGGCTTTCCAACTCCTGAGCTGAAAGGGAGCCAGGTAGAGCAAGCTGCCTTTTTCATTGTCTTTTTTCCAGAGGCGCCAAGCTAAGGCATCAATCACATTTGCCCCTATATTCCAACTCGAGTAGTAAAGTGTGAGAGTGTGATTCAGACCCTCTTGCTTAATGTCTTCTATTTTATTCTACTACCTCATTCTTTTTTTTTTTTTTTTTTGTTCCACTTTTAGCTCAAGTTTCTGGGCATGTGAAAATAAAATGTAAAATGTGAAAGGTGCATGCTTTAGTGATTTATAGAGGTAGATTCCAGCTTCCTTTTAAGGCCTGAACTATGGATTTTGCATTTGTTTTATTGTTTCTTGTCTATCCAACTGGGCTATAAGTTTCCTTTAGGACAAGATCCAGGTCTCACTTATCTTCGTAGCCTCCTCTCTCTCCCGTGTGGCTTATCCCACTGTCTCATATGTTGGAGGTCTACAATAAATGCTTGTTGAGATACGTATCTGAATAATGTAGATAATAGAGGCATAGAGTTCTATTTTGGTCCAGTGCCCAAGGTGGCAGTTTCCATGTCGCAGGAGTTTAAAAACTTTGGTTGAGTCTCAATGAGTTGGAAATGTTCTGTTCAAACTTGGCAAAGTCCCTTGTGTCATTTAGGATGCGTTTAGGTGCAAGCAACAGAATAACCAACTAAACTTTCACTTTATGAAAGTCAATGCGACAGGATAGCAAGTCTGGACAGAGGTGTGGTACCCAAATAATAGCATCCAGGGCCCAGGCTCCTTATCACCTTTGTTCTTGCTCTTTGTTTCGTGGTCACCAGATGGGTACTTCCTATCCCAGCATTTTGTCTTCCCAGAACTTGGAAGGTAAGGAAGAAGAGCCAGGGCAGGATTTTTGACTCATTTTTCTTCTTCTGTGAGTGAAGACATTTTTCGAAGCAGTCCTTCAGCATACCCCTCTTTTCTTTCATTGGCTAACGAGGCTCACAAGCTCATCCCTAGACCACAGGAACCTGATGAATAGGATCACCATGCACTGTGTGATTGGCTTGGACCAGTCGTGGTCCTTCCACTCGGAATTGAGGAGGGTTATGCCTTTTCTAAGGTCCATGTAAGTTGGAGCCCTGCTATCTGATATTTGAACAATGCCAGGATTCTAGACAGAAAGGAGAAATGAGGAATAGGTGTTGGTAAGAAAACAGCAGGATCTATTACCCACCATAGGAAATAATTTGTCTCAAGTAGTTTCTGCCAGAGATATAAGTGAAACACTTAGACCCCCAGACAGAGGCCAAGGCCTTATATTTATCTCGTATCTATTACATGTGTGTTATGTAATTTAGTCCTCACACCATCAACCTAAAAGGTCAATATATTCACCAATTTGAAGATAAGAATATTAAGGCTCAAGGAGGCTAAGAAACTGTTCAAAGTTGCAAACAAGCCAGCAATAACCTTGAGATTCAAATTTACAAGTATTTGACTCTAAAATCTTTATGTTCTATTTTCCATGTTTTAGGGTATGATGATTAACCTGACTGGGCTACAGGGTGCCCAGATATTTAGTCAAACATTTTGAGTGTCTCTGTGAGAGTGTTTTTAGATGAGATTAGCATTTAAATTGGCAGACAGAGTAAAGCAGATTGCTCTCCATAATGTGGGTAGGTCTCATCCAATCAGTCAAAGACCTAAATAAAACAATAAGGCTGACACTTCCTTGAGTAAGAGAATTCTTACCGCCTAATGGCCTTCAAACTAAAACATTATTTTCTTCCTGCCTTTAGATTGGAACTGAAACATTGATTCTTCCTGGGTCTTGAGCCTGCCAGCCTTTGAATGGAACTATACTAGTGGCTCTGCTGGGTCTCCAGGTTCCCGAGTCACTGTAGATCTTGGGACTTGCTGCTATCTTCCGTAAATTTCTTGAGCCAATTCTTTATAATAAGCTACACGCACATACATGCACATACATATTCATATCATATAAATAAAACATAAGTAAATATAAATATACATAAATGTAAATAAGTAAATAAAATACACACACACACACACACACAAACACACATATCCTATTAGTTCCGTTTCTCTGGAGAACCCCAACTGATGTATGGTGAGAACCTCTTTTCAGTTTGGGATATTTCTGGTCTTAAGGGAAGCCCTAACCAGCTCTTGAAGTTCTGTGACCCAGAAAAGAAAATATCCCATCTTGAGTTAGGTGTGAAGAAAGCTTGATTGAAAGGCTTTTCAAGTCTTAGGTGAGGGATGAAAAGAGAATAGACATTGCAAGTTTTCAGCAGCACTGATATTCCAGAATGCTGTGTCCTGCGCAGACCCAGAGAGTTTTGTCTCTAGAGCAGTAGTTCTTAACCACTGTGGCTAGACAGCCTGGTAAGTTTCGATCAATTATGAACCACTGTATAAATTGTTACTCATAACTCACAACCTAACTTCTCAGAGTTTGCCGTGGATGTGCCTCCCACAGAGGAACCCGATGTATCCTGAGTATTTGATGGGAAAATATTGAGAACTATTACTTGCCCTAAATGTTTTCATGGCACCACAGGTTGATAAAGGGCATCTTCTCAGATGGTAGCTGCCGTTCCTGGGGGCTAGGATATGATACCTTTCAGTACTTCTTGTTTTGGTCAAGTTAACCTGGGAAAGAGCTCTGCCTTAAGTATACTATGACTCTGTGATTGCCTCTCCGGGATCCAGGCCCTCATCTCCTCAAAGTAGCCCATATTTTCATTAGGAAACACTTGACTCCTATTCTCAGCCTATGGTGTGAATAGAACAGAATCCACTCCTAAATCCAGGGGGTGACTCATGATTGGTCAAAGCTTATCAGTGCATCCATTCTTTTGCTTCTTTTTATACCCTTGACAAGTTTCGCCAAATGAGGTTATAATGCTCTCATATTGACCATTTATTTGTTAAATGTAAATTATTTTAAAATACTAAAATTTGGGGGATCCCTGGGTGGCGCAGTGGTTTGGCGCCTGCCTTTGGCCCAGGACGCGATCCTGGAGACCCGGGATCGAATCCCACATCGGGCTCCCGGTGCATGGAGCCTTCTTCTCCCTCTGCCTGTGTCTCTGCCTTTCTCTCTCTCTCTCTCTCTCTCTCTCTGTGTGACTATCATAAATAAATTAAAAAAATTTAAAAAAATACTAAAATTTGTAGAAACAATGCTTCAGCATATTTTGTTCAAATTGTAATATCATGGAAAAGGCTTACTCCTCTCTTGCTGTAGAGCGCCAGTCTAGACCATTGACACCAGACCACTTACTTCTTCACATGCTGGCTCTTCACTACCCGAAGTTCTCCACTGAAGCACCTGAGTCCCATGTGGGAGGCACGGATTGCCCAGAACCTCTACTGCATCCTGTGGCCCCACTATGCTGTGTCTGTCCAATTCTCAGTCTCTGTCTCTGTCTCTCTCTCTTTCAATTAAGTAAAAATTCAAGCCTTTTTTTTTTTTTTTTTTAACTTTAGACCTGAGACTAAAAGTCTTGTCCTGGGGCTGCCTGGATGGCTCAGTTGGTTAAGCATCCGACTCTTGATTTCGGCTCAGGTCATGATCAGGGTGAGGGACCCTGCCCAAGGCATGGAGCCTGCTTAAGAGTCTCCTGCTCTCTCCCTCTGCCCCTCCCTACCCTCTAAAAATAAAATAAATAAAAATAAATAAAGGTCTGGCTGTAATAGGAATCTGAAAAGACCTCTCCTTAAACCATTCTTGACCTTAAAAATCATTCTTTTCTCAAAACATTGTCTAAAATCTGCAGTAGCATTAGTCTAACTTTACTGCTCCAAATTCTACTTAAAGGGAAATTTAATATAGTATGTACACCTTCGTTTGAAAGGAGAATAGAAAAAGATAAGTTAAAAAAATGAAGACAGCCTTTTATACAAAAGAAAGTGAATTAAGTTGGCTGTTACTTGTTAATCCAGTTTTAGAATGTAAGAGAATTCTTTAGGGTCTGGATTCCTAACTCCCCAGAATAGTCCCTGTAAAATTCATTCTTAAATTTGAGAACACAGATCTCTGAGTTTGGTGGCAGCTTTTACTCATAATGTCCTGTGATGTGGTTGCTTTCTCAAGCACAAAGCACGTAAAGCCTGGTTTCCTCAAAAGCTTCTTTGCTGGGGTCTTTCTTACCATGTAAAGCAAACCTGATGGTATTTTTTTCTAGCTGAAGTTTTCAGATGCAAAAGAATAATACCCTGGCAGAGTAGACAGTTGGTCCATTTTAGTCCACACTGAAGAAAGAAAAGGAGATGGAGAAGAGAATGAGAGGAAGTGGAGGAGGAGGAACAGGGAGAGAAGAAAAGGGGAGAGAGAATGGAGGAGGAGAAAGAAAGGGGGTGAGGGAAGGAGGAGAAGTCAGTGGCAATGTGATGCTTTATCTTTGACTTTGGACATTGTGGGAGACATCTGGATATGGTTTCCTGATTAATGACATTTTCACTGGTGGCCATTATCTGTAATTATTCACTATCCACTTCCTATGATTCAGCACTCAGGAACATTATCACACCTACAGAGACTCCTTGGGTCTGAACCAATAATAGAGAATTTTACACTCCCACAAAAGTTAAGCCAAAATGACAAAATAACACACACACACACACACACACACACACCACACACACACAATCTCCCCAATCCAAAATATGGAAAATATATGTTCTCTATTTTTTTTTAAAGATTTATTTATTTATTTGAGAGAGAGAGAGGTAGGGAGGGAGAGAGGGGAGAGGAGGAGCAGCAGGAGATGAAGAGAGACTCTCAAGCAGACTCCATGCTGAGCATGGAGCCCGATGCAGGGCTCCATTTCATGACCCTGAGATCAGGAACTGAGGCGAGTTCAAGAGTGGGCCACTTAACCTAACCAACTGGGTCACCTAGACATCCCAGATGTCTGCTCTTTAAACTGAACAAATTATAGCAATTTTTAAACAAAATTAGATTTAAAAGATTGGCTTGATGTTGATTTGGAGGGACTCTTACATTCTGCAGCATCATATATCATAGTATTAGAATGATCAGCTCTCTGTGGGTTCATTATACCATAATAATGTACAATAGATATTCCTAATCCAAGCAGTCATTTTTTAAAACCACAAACAGCATAAATATCCACATATTTGATGCAGTTGAAATAGGCGGTAAATTTATTTTTCTCCCCATGTATGGCAATAGATGTTAAGTGTGTTCCTGAGGGACTACAATTAATAACGAGAGAAAATGTTACTTAATAAAGTTGGAATCAGGCATTTACAACATTTCTTATGTTCAAAACTGCTAGAGAGCTGACCTGTTTATAGGCAATAGTTCTCCAGAATTAGAAGTGGAAATACGGAGATGATAAAGAAATACAGTTTAACCAGCAAAGGGTGGTGAACGTATGTATCGCTCCACACCATACAAATATGCTGCCAGTTTAGATATAGGGCTGCGGTTCCTTTTGTCAAGCTATCCTATTTCCTGTTAGAGAAGCTAACTTTAAAATACTGTTCTCAGAAAAAGAAGATGGAACAAGAACTGCATTAAATCCTTGACTTTTTTTCCTCAAATTTCCCTGTTGTTTGAAATAATGAGATGATTTCCTTATAAGTCATCTCTTTATTCATAGTTTATAGGAAATAAGGTTTCAGTCTTGACTGCTTACTGATGATCAAGCATCCCCATCTGGAAGTCACCAGAAGGTGTTGCTTTAGGAGAAAGGTCAGAATCGAAGTAGAGATGACCTATCAGTCTGGTACTTGCTTCACTGTGATGGTTACATTCCAGCCATATTTATCTCTGTTGGGCAGGGAGAGCCCCGAAGTGGCTCCCTTTCCTCTTTCCCCTCTAATGCAAGGAGTTTGCTCGTTAGCAACAGTGATCATGCCCGACCATTGCTACTTCATTGAGTCCTCTGTCAGTAATTGTGAGAAATAGGTCATTAAGACCAAGGAGGGTAGACGTAACTCAATCTTTTAAAGTACACATTCTTTAATTTATTGGCTTAAATATAAAATCGACTTTTGGAGCATTCCAAGGAGTTTAAAGCCAAAAGTTGGTCGTTCCTTTACCACGACACACTCCTCACACTACCATGCCCTCAAGCATTGCCCCCTTTTCAGGGAGTTGCTTGACACACTCCTATTGGTTCTTCACAAGCAAACTCAACTGGCCCCTCTTCTCTGAAGGCTCTCCTAAACTCTCAGGCAGAGGTCTCGCAGAACAAGAGAGAACTTCTGCTTCTCTGTTGCCTTTGCAACAATCTGCTTGCACATGAGCTTCCATATATGATTGCACATCTATTCCTGTTGTCTAGCACAATGACTGGTGTTTACTGGCAATCTATAAATACTTGTTTACAAATGATCTGTTTTAGAACAGTTTGACTGGAGATGTATCCTGCCATCCAAGGATCAGAATATATCAAGGCATTCTGCTGGTTTAGATTGTTACAGGAACGGAAAGGGACTGAACAGGATGGTAAGAGTTAACATAATTCTAACCCATTTTAATTAGCATTAAGTTCTAGTGTGTTATCTATCTATCCACCTATCAATCGATCTAACAGATCTTCTCATTTTTACAACAGGGATGGTCTTTCAGCCTGCCATCTACATGTATTTTTCAAGCCAGTCTTCATGGAAATGTTTGTTTACATGGGCTTAAAAAATATGTAGTGTTGTTTTCATAGAGGCTTAAGAAATACTTGGCTGAACAATATAACTGAAAAAAAAAAGACTAGAGGAACAAAAAGTACCAACGAAAACTTAGTGTTCATCAGAATTAAAATTAGCTGAAGGAAAACAATAATCATAACTATAAACCTTTTCCTGCTATTTGGATCATCAGCTTTCATCTCCAGCAGTTTCCCCTCCTGAGTCTCTCCCAAGCTAAGAAAAAGGTTCCCCATATAGGCCGATTAATCTGACAGGCAAGGCTAGCTCATGATTTAAAAGTCTCTCTTTAAAATATGTAAAAAGGCTAACGGGAAGGTTCAAATTGTGAGCAGTGCCTTGGCTGCCTTGTTACAAAGGTTCACCCTTGTGACTACTTCATTATCACCCTGGATTATCTATTTAGAGCAGCCGAGGCACCACATATCTAGAATCGACACAGAACAACCTCCTCATTTCTCATGCTCTGAGGCCTCTCATCGAACTGATAATTGTCAGGCATTCCTTCCTTTTTCAGCCATCCAAGGCTAACGCCCACCAGGAAACAAAGGGTCTCTTTGAGGATGAATCTTGAGACAATCCTGGTCCCCTAAAAATTACATGCTGGGAAAATTTTCTAAGTACTAAAATTATTGTGTTTCTTTTAGAGAACTCTCTGTGGATCTAACTATAGGAATAGGTTATCACAAGAAAGCTTCCCTCAAGCCCAAGTGGGGAAGAAAGGACAACTGGGGAAGGAAGTCACAAGGGGAGTGGATGAAAGAAACAAACGAACTCTGCTCACTCTTGCCCCTTTACCCATGTCTGCCTACCAACCTTTTGCAAACTATTTGCGTATCCGTGGTCTCGTTGGATTCTCACGACCATCCTGTGAGATGATTATCGATATTATTCCTGTTTTACAGGCAAGCTGAGGTTCAGTGATGTGATTTAGCCAAGGTCACCTAGTTAAGTGGGGGTGCAGAGCTGGGCCTGGAATCCGGGTCTTTTCACAAGAAAGCATAGGTTCTCACCCCATGACCACAACACTTCATGTGTTAAGAAGGAAATGCTCCTGGAATCAGAACCAGGCCTGCATCATGAACTTTGTAGGAAGGAGCCTAAGTGTCGTCAATGACACCTCTTTTTATTGAGAAAACGACATTAGAAGCCCCAGTTAAAATGTTCTGGTTTTGTTGTACTGTTCAGGAGGAAAAAAAAAAAAAAGCAAAATCATGAGAGAATCAGTTCATATCAGCAATTTCATGAGAAAACCAAGAGTAGCAACTCTCAGGAAAAGCCTGCGGTCAGTGAACATTCAGTGCTGTATAATGAGAAACGAAGCTTTTGACGTTGACCGCAAGAAGTTGCAAAGTTCTCCATCAACCCAGCTTAATGCCTTCGTGATCTGAGAGCTTCACACTCTGGAACAAAATAGGCGGATCAAATTTGCCAAGCATTGGCACAAGGGCTGGAGGAAAAAGTTTTGCAACTGTCTCTGATTCAGAAATTCAGTTAACTTGTATATGTCAGTTTACAGCAGGTTCCTATTGGCCGAAGAGTCTTTGGTCTATCCACGACCTTCCATTTGTTCGACTTAACTTCATTGAGGTAACTGCACACTGTTCAAAGCAAGGATACGGCCTGCCTCCTCTCTTCTAACTGCTCACAGTTCTCTAAACACAAAGGGTACTCACAGTGTGTTCTGGTCTAAGAAATGTTAAGACACAGGGGCAGAGCACCTTCAAGACAGCCTGTTTTCCACGCAAGAGTTAGGTAGCTGCTGTGGTGGAGCCTCATAAAAAGCCATGATGGGTGCCTGGGTGGCTCAGTCTGTTAAACGTCTGATCTCAGCTCAGGTCTGGATCTCAGGGCTATGAGTTCAAGCCCCACATTGGGCTCTACCACCAAAAAAAAAAAAAAAAAAGCAGTTAGGATTCAAGAAGAAAGTACTTATATTTCATGAGAAAGAGCAGAGAGGGCACCATAGTCACCTGCTCTGTGATATACGCATTTGGCTTCTATTTTATGTAAAAATCACTAATAGAAATTGTACCTTTTCTCATGCCTCCTGCTTTCCTTCACTACAGGATATATTACTCATGTTAGACCCAAACTTACCTTTGGCCCACACAAACCTGCTGCTATCTTGCTGATTGTTACTGTAAATTACTGACATCAGCAAAGCTTTGTCAGGAAACTGAGGTAATTGAAAATTCCAGAGAAGCTGAAGAAAATGCATCCCAGACAACCTCAACCTTCTTCCTCTTTTATAGTTTGTGTTCCTCATCTGAGTCATTGCTGAAATAGTTGAAAGGCTATGCTCACTGTGGGGATTAGGTAGAAGGGTTGTTGATTCCTATTTCCCTTTCGCCTGCCTCACTTGGATTGGAGTGAGTTTTGCCTCATTCCTTTTATCATTCGTTCAGTATCTGGATGGTGGCAGTGGAGGTTGATGCCGCGATCCGTAATTAGTGGTTATTTGAGAAATGAAGTGGTTCGTCCGTGTGGGTAAAATCCGTGCCCCAATGCCATCATAGATCATTCTCAGAAACCTTTAGTTGTATTACATTACAAATTTCTGGTTGTGCAGCGGGGTCCTTCTGCGGTTCCTTATTTTTACGTGACTCATTTTCTATGTTCCTTTCCGTCTTGTCACTGAGTCGCTCTTCTATTTGGCTAACGACTGGGGTCAGTGGGGGACTGGATGGTGCTGACAGGCTCTTTCCAGAAGACTCACATTTTCTTCATTCTTGCTCATTGCTGGAGTCAGAACGTTCACAGTGCTGACCTTTTAGGAACACATGGCTTTTGGCAACTCAAGCTTTGGAGGGTGCATTCATGAGGCATTTGCAGCATGCATACAGAAGCCAAGAGGAGGGGCATGTCTAAGATTAGGGTTTCAGGAAAGACGGTCTTAAGTAAGAGACCGTCGGGCTATGTTCTGGAGGAAAAACAGAAAACAGAAGGGAGTGTGTCCAGGCAGATGCAGTTGGAGGGCTAGTGACAGTTTATGGAAAGAAAGGCAAGGAGCAGTCAGCTCATGAAAGCTTTGCGGGCCACACTAAGGGATATGAATTGTACTTTGGGCCCTTTGGAGAACCACTGAAGGATTTATGAGTGAGGCTTTGGCATAATCAGATTCGAGTAGTCAATGAAATCAGTGAACACATATTGAGTATCTGCTTGGTAGCAGCAACTCCCTTCGAATCCAGACTACAGAGATAACATGGTCCCTGCCCTTAAGATGCTTACATGTGTAGGGAGAAGATAGATGTGAAAGCAAAAAGCCCCAGAAGAGCGCTTTTAGCCACTGTGGGAATGCAGGAGGAGTTAGAAAGTGGGAAGGCCACAAGTCTAGTCAGGAGTGGGTGGGGAGGGCAGTGGATGAGTTATTTCTCTCGGCACATCCTTTTCTATTGTATTTAAGGATATATGTTGAGATAACAGTTGTGATAAATAATGTTCAAGTGAGGCATATACAAAGATCAAGAAATGCCTTTAAAGTGCAGAAAAGGTGACACTCTTCTATCTGCCAGCACCTCCATCCCACCCCGGTGCCCCTCGGTCCCCTGCTGTGTCAGAAGGGGTAAGAGGGGGCCCAGTGTGACCAGTTGAGAGGCTATGAAGGCAACTCTTGGGATCTGAGGTTTTCTTGAAATGAGGCAATGCCAGGGGTGATCAAGGAAGAGACTCAGGTAGGAGAGGTGATGCGGAGAATGCCTCACACACCTGGCAACCCGCTGAGAGCCACAGTAGGACGAGTCTCATGATTTCCACCCGAGGAGGCCAGGAAGGGACGGTCACCGGGTTTTTAGGGAACATGCGGGTTGGGTGGAAGATATGGCCATCTCCATTTTGGTCATGTCAAATCTGAGGGGCCTTCGAGACCATCAGGGGTGAAGCCCAGTATTCATTTGCATGTGCAGGAGGGAAGTCTTGCTGGGGAGATGCATTTGGGGGCCTGTGGTATACAGGGAGGAACTGAAGCTGTGGCTGGTGGAAAAAGTCACTAATGTGCGGTGATCCGAATCAGGAGGATGGAGAGCCCTGGCAGGGCCCTGGAAACACTGCCCTTCAAGGACTGAGTAAAGAAAGCAGAGCCTGGTTAGTGGGTAGGAAGAAAACCAAGAAGAATGTGGTTAGGGATTTAAGGAGGACTTTTAAAGAGGAAGTCATCAATGGAGTTAAAAGCTGCCTCTTCGGCGTGTAAAGATGTGTTATGATTTTCAAAACAAATTAAATACATTAGGTAGGACTATTATCGCTAGCAACATGCAATCACTGACTAATGGCATATAAAAAATACCACAAAGCTTAGAGAAAAGCAAATCAAACCAGGCTTTTAAGATGATATACCATCTTCTCGATAAAAAATGTAAAGGATGGCAGGCTGGCCTTCTGCGCAGAAGGCTTAGAATTGGGGTTTGGTTTTCATAGCACAGAGGAGAAGAGAGTCTATCAGCGGAGCGTCCCCTGACTTTCCCACCTTCACTTCCATGGCCCACTCCCGGGGGGGAGAAGGGGGCAGTGGTGGACAAGGAGTAAAGGGGGTGGAATGGAGCTTGGGGGCGCACCTGAGAACCCATCTCGGGACCCGGGCCTGCTGATTCCCACCTTCATGCCACTGGCACCAGGGCGATACATCACCATCCTCACAAGACCCGCCCATTGACTCCCTTCTGTCCTGGGCTTGCTTGGGGCCTTCCTTACCCACAGAACTCCCTGCATCCTTCCCAAATCTCACAGGTGGAAATACACCTGTGAGTGTCACAGGGACTCCGAGCTAGGAAAGGGTCAGAGCGCACAGCAGTCAGGAACCAGGGGAGGCACAGCTCACTCATTTCTGGTGCTGAATTCATTCAAAAAATGAATAAAATAAAATTTAAAAAATAAAATAATAAAATAAATAAAATAATAAAATAAATAAAATAAAATAAAATAAAATAAAATAAAATAAAATAAAATAAAATAAAATAAATAATAAGGTCTTCTTGGGGGCCCTTGGGTGGCTCAGTGGTTGAGCATCTGCCTTTGGCTCAGGTTGTGATCCTGGAGTCCTGGGATCAAGTCTGCATTGGGCTCCCCATGAGGAGCCTGCTTCTCCCTCTGCCTGTGTCTCTCCGCCTCTCTCTCTCTCTCTCTCCCTCTCTCTCTCTCTCATGTCTGTCATGAATAAATAAGTAAAATCTTAAAAAAAAAAAAAAGATCTGCTTGGATTCCCCCCTCCCTAACTTAAAAATGTTACTGTATTTTTTTCTGACATTTCCTACCTGAGGCAAGGCTCTGGTTCCCACACAACACCCTTTTCCTCTGCTTTCTGGTTCTTCCATTATCTTGGCCTGCCCTCTGACACTGTTTCCCAATTTATGTTTTCCTTTCTCATTTCCCTCTCCTTAGCGCTGACACGAGCCACAAACCTGTAACCATGATGTCTGACTCACTTGGTGCTTCTCCTGTTAATGGACACCATGTGCAACGGGAGGCAGGAAAATACTCTTTACAGGAAATCAGACGATAATGCTTGCACTTTGGTGCCCTTTGAAACAAGAATTTAATTATCCTAATTAAAAAGATTACCTTATAGAAGACATTTGGGAAAAAGAACAGGCGGTTTGTCTTTTTCCTGATGACATGCATCTCAAAACCAAAAGGGATATTCCTGCTGATATTTGTTTTATCTCTTAAAGCTCAGGCACCAAGAGAATGGCTAGATCAAAATTTGATCTTGATTTTTAGACTAACCCGGAGACCGAGGGCTGCTGCCCTGACCTCGGTTGCTTTGGGGGTGTATTAGCTTCCTTAGGGCTGCCACAACAGAGAACCACAAACAGCGTGTCTTAAGACAACAGGAATTTGCTCTCTCACAGTCTGTAGGCTGGAAGCCCAATATCAAGTTCTTGCATGGTTGCCTCCTTCCGAGGGATCAGTTCCATTTCTCTCTCCGAGCTCTTGGCAGTGGCCAGCATCCTTGGCGTTCTTTGGCTTGTAGCTGTGTCCATCCAATCTCTGCCTTTGTTTTACACGGCCTGGTCCCTGTGTCTAAATTTCCCTCTTCTTATGGGGACATTGGCCTATTGGATTGGGGCCCACCCTTGGTTACGTCTGCAAATACCCCATTTCCAAATACTCTTGTATTCATAGGTATCAGGGGTTAGGACTTCAACATACCCTTCTGGGGGACACAGGTCGGCCCAAGCAGGGGGCTAGCATCAGGTGCCACCTACCCTTCTCTCGAGGGCCCATGAGGTCCTGGTTTTGTGGCTCAGCACTTAAAATCTAGACCTTGACCAGTCTTCTTCCAATGAAAGTGACCTTTCCCGTGCCCCACGTTCTCAGGGCTCAACTCTTAGCTGTCCCTTGGGCAGTTAATCTAAGGGGAGGTGATAACAGGCAGATGTCACCTCTCCCAGGTATTTGCCCCTAACACGGGGATTTTCTCCCCTAACCTGGTGGAGGTTCGGCAGCAGGTCAGGTTGTCTTGAGCAGGCAGGCCTGCCGGTGACCCTCCGACCTTGCCACCTCCTCCCTCTGTGGAGAGCCCCGGCCTGTCTAGCTGTTACTCAACTATAGGCCAAGTTGTTGCCACAGCCGGTCTGATGCATCTTTGAGTTGCTGGTGTTTCTGCACCCCGGGGGTGTAAGCTGCCGGGGGAGACTGGCTTCTGGCGAGGAAGGCCATCAAGGGAAAGAATCTTATTTCAGAAAAAGCCAACCTGAGGGATCAAGCGTGAGGACACCAGCCCATTGCAAACCATGGATAATTTTCAGAGACCGCACAGGAGCGGGGGGGGGGGGAGGGGGGGGGATTGTGGTTGCTAGGAAAATAGAATAAAATAAACAGAGGCTCCCCCAAGCCCGCACCCAGGCCTTGGTCTCCATCCCGGGGGGCTGTGCTTCCCGGGTCTCGCTGTGCATGTCTGTCCCTCCCATCCGAGCGGATCTCCGGGACTTCGGAGCGTCTCCCACGGTGGCCCAGAGAGGGGAGGGGATGGCAGCTGCCCGGCACCCATGACCTGCCTCCCAAGCACCTGAACGTCTGGGTGATGGTCTCGGCCCTTGCCCTCCGCCCCTCCCGCCTCTGCCGCTGTCAGATCCTCTTCTCTTCTCCACAACTGGGAGCTCCAGGGAGCAGATTGTTTTGGCTGGAATTAGCCGGGCGCAGATGGTACCACCTGCTGCGCGCTCCCCACTTCTTACTGGCTTCTCTCGCAGCTCGCGAGGCCGTGCATTCTGCAGGAGCTCCGGAGAGGGGGAAGGGGGGCCTTGCTCCTGCCGGGCTCCAGCCCCGCCGTTGCGGAGGGGCGGGGGGGGGGGGAGGGTGGGCAGGGTGCTCCCGGGTGGGGGCCTGGGCAGGGTGCTCCCGGGGGTGGGGGCCTGGGCAGGGTGTTCCTGGGGGTGGGGACCTGGGCAGGGTACTCCCGGGGGTGGGGCCTGGGCAGGGTGTTCCCGGGGGTGGGGACCTGGGCAAGGTGCTCCCGGGTGGGGCCTGGGCAGGCTGCTCCCGGGTGGGGGCCTGGGCAGGGTACTCCCGGGGGTGGGGCCTGGGCAGGGTGTTCCTGGGGGTGGGGGTCTGGGCAGGGTGCTCCGGGGGGTTGTGGGCAGGGTACTCCGGGGGGTGGTGGCTGGGCAGGTGCTCCCAGGGCCGTGGCTGCCTCTGGTGCCGGGCTCGGCCTCTGCGAACCTGCGTTGGCCGCAACCATCCTGTTTTCCAGGCTGACCGGCTGCCTGTGAGTAGCCCCGGGGCAGGTGGCCCTGCAGGCGTCGGGGAAGCGGGGGGGGGGGGGGGGGGGGGGGGGGGGGGGGGCTCCTCAGCTCCAGAGCCGGGAAGGGGTGGGGCGGGAGGAGACAGAGCCTGCTGGGGGAGGACAGGACAGGTGCACTCCCGCCTACCAGGGCTGGTGGCCTTGGGGTCCCGACTTCCCCACCCCAGGAGGACTCACGGATTCCCAGACTCCCTCTGCTCCCCTATGGGGCCAAAAGACCCAAAAAGTCTCACTCCTTAAAATCCTCTGAATCATGTCTGCAAGGCCGCTCTGCTGCGCGTCTCCCCACGAGGTCACGTCACACACCTGTCAGGGCTCTCTGCCCCGCGCCGTCCTCCCCCCCCTCCGCCCCCCCCCCGTGTCCCTCCCCCGCTGCATGGTCCTCCGCCGGCCTCTTTACGCTGCACAGGCCCCAGCGCATGGCCCCACAGGCCGTGCACCCTCCTCCGGGAGCACTCCCTCCGCACCTCCCAGCCCTGCAGCCTGCCAGGCCCCAGCACCTGGCCCCCCAGGGCCATGCACCCTCCTCCGGGAGCACTCCCTCTGCACCTCCCAGCCCTGCAGCCTGCCTCAAGCACTGCTGCTTCCGAGAGAACCTTGCCTGGCACGCCCCCCTCTGCCCCTTCCCGCTGAGGTGGCCTGGCCCCCGATTTCTTCTCATTCACATTATTTTTAAAAATATATTTTATTTATACACGAGCGACAGAGAGAGAGAGAGAGAGAGGCAGAAACACAGGCAGAGGGAGAAGCAGGCTCCATGCAGCGAGCCCGATGCGGGACTCGATCCCGGGACCCCGGGGTCACGCCCTGACCCAAAGGCAGAGCCCCAACCGCTGAGCCTCCCAGTCCCCCCCCATTCACTTTTACATCATCTTTTATCGTTAACATAATCGTTTCTGTTTTCCGCTCCCTCCCCCACAACTAGGCCCCTCAGGGTGGAGCTGACTGCGCCCCTGTCTTTGCAGGGCTCAGGAAAGTGCGGGGGCGCAGCATCACTCCGCGGCTGGGCAGCCACCGAGGGACGCGTTATTCTGTGCTCAGGGAGAGGAAGCGCCCGGGTTGGGGAGGGCAGGCGGGGCTGGCGCAGCCGACATCCCCCGCGGGGCCTGGGACCCTGCCTCCCCCCCAACCCCCCTTCGGAGGTGAGCCCTGCAGCACCCAGCAGGCGCCTTCGCTCGCCAGCCACGCAGACAGGGGGCCTGCAACCGGGTGGCTGTTCCGCAGGGTTAGGGGCATCCTTAGGATCGCTGAACATTATAGGACAGAAGAATCGAGGAAGGGTTAGAGGCACCGGTAGAGGCTATAAGGCATCTTTGGAGACCCGGCTTCGGGACTCCGCTCTGCTAGGAACGACTTGGGCTTTTATTCCTTCTGAGCCCCAGAACTTTAAAAGCCAAGGCCTCAGATGAGACAAGATCTCTGCCCCCGGGTGTTCTCGCCTTGGCTCTGCTATCTCAGAGTAGTCCCACTGCAGGTGCAGGACTCTCCTGCCGCCCCTGGTACCCCAGGCCTTGCTGCTTGCTCTGACCACCTCGGATGCTTCAGAATTCAGCAGGTCTCCGTCTCTCCGTTGGAGGAGATGCTAGTTCCGGAGCCTGAAGGACCCTCAGATGATGATGTGATCGGAGTAATACCGCCTTTCCAAGGTCGATTATTTCCATTCCATCCGTGCATGAAGAGTTCTCGTGGACCAGGACAGACTGCTGGCGGGAAGCCGGGAAACTAGCTGGTTTCTTTCGATGCTTCCATAGGCGTTTGAAGGAGGGTTCCACCGTGACATGGTGAAGAGAGCATTGTCAGGAGGCTGGGGTTCCGACAGTCTATGCTCAAGGGCTTTCTAGATCATTCAGGAATAGAAACAAACCAATAACCAGTGTGGTCTCAAGGATAGGTAGGCTTCAGCTTCCTTATCTACAAGATGTGGCTGGTGCATTAACTGCTTTTATTTTTCCAAGTGTTACACACATAAAGATTCTCTTCCTTACCCAAGTCATAGGAGAGTTTTATTAAAGAACAAGAACAAGATTTTGGACACTTCTAATGCAGACACCAAACGTGTTACAATGTGGTCGGGCCATAGAGGAGTTTATAGCATGTTCATAGAGTGATCTGTAGGTGAAAGCATGTGACTCAAGGGATCAGGACAATTCCTGGAAAACTATTTGTACGAATCCTTATTTTAATCTCCATCTTCAAAACCAAGGTAGTACATAATAAGCAGCCCTTGTGGTTAGGACTCTTCTTGTTCGATAAGAGTTTTTTCTTTTATGTTCCATCACCACTTATTCTAAATCGACTGAAATGTTCCTTTGCATGGAATGGTCTTTAGTCACAGAAACCCACTTTATGTTATGGAAAAGGAAAAAAAAAGTGTTTACTCGGATGTTAGGCTGATTATTCTAAGACCTACTTTCTCCAGAAATGGCATTTTAAATGTTAAAAAAAAAAAAAAAAGCTGGGCAGGGTGGCTTGTACTTCTCTTTTCCCCCTCTTGCTTAGATGTACCTTCAGCCGGAAACTCATGAGCTCACACTTTCTAAGCATGTTCAATAATGCAGTGGTTGACCTCCACTGGATGTTTCAGGACTGCAGGAAGTGGTTGAGGGTTATTCAATAGTTGGTGTTCTCCCTTTATGTCTGCACCAATCCTGGGCTGTACTACAGAGTTGGGAAATATTGTTTGTGTTGGAAGTGGTATCTTTCAGAAGAGATGTAGAAACCAAGGTCTAAGTTGCTTGTGGTCACTAAACACACATAACGTTTTCTCTGAGTGAGGGATGTTCTTGAGTTTCCTCTCTAAATTTATATCCCTTTATTCATGTATATTTTTTCCAAGTAATTTGAAGACTCTATTCCTCTTTTCCTAAACAAAACTAGAATGAAGTATAACTATGCTTGTTTGCCCTATAACAAGACCGTTTTCGGAATGCGTAAAACTGATTCTCCTCTAAGGAAAGGTCATAAGCTAAAATCTAAGTTTCTTATAAAAAGAGTAAAGGTAAATTAATATTTTCTCTCTTTTACTGTTGGCCTATCTTCTAAATTACATAGCGTTTTTTTTTTTTTGCGATGTTGTCTTCTGAACCTTTTATTTTTCCAGTACCGACATTTTAAGTGTTTCTCATTTGTGCAAGATAACAATATGATTTATAAAATGTCTCAAAAAACATTCCATTCCAGCTCCTTTCACCTCTAGTGTTGCTTTTTAACACTAAATATTCACTGTACACATACCAAGTCTACAAAACCTATGCACGCACACACACTCTCTCTCTCTCTCTCTCTCTCTCTCATCCTTCCATTTGACCACTCTGAAAATGGTCAGAACAGGATAGTAATGCACAAATCTTTCTTTGAATGTTTCCTTATGTTAGATCAATTCCTTCTGAGTTCTGGGCTTGCCAATGCTAAATTTCCTGCCAGGGCAGTAGTCTATTTTTAACATTTTGGGGGCTTATTCTTCGTTCCAAATCTAACAGGCATATTCTGTGAAGTGAAAGAGAGAAAGCTGATGGGTACTCTTACAAATCAGGACCATCAGGATTTGCAATTTCTGTAGAATCAAAGATATGAATGAGAAAGACCAATTAGAACACTTAAAAGATCATTTGTCACTGCTTTAATCTTCATGTACTTTTTACTCATCATTTTCTTTGACTAAAATTATCAGAATCTTTGTCATATTCATCTCAAGGCCAAATGGGAACAGTCGTGTGCATTTTATATTTCCAATATTTTGGAGCATTTTAACATGTCATACTAGATTATGGGTGGTGGGTGCCTGTTTTAATCGAGAGAGTTTTAGTTTGTGGCATATTCAGCATCATGACATCCCAGTGTCATTCCTCTAGCTCCGTATTTCACGTACAAATGAAGACTGAGGGATTTATTTTTGTTATTCAATAGCATTTGTTGAATTCAGAGATTAATAGATCATCTTCAACCCTGAAACAGAGGCCCTCTGAAACATCAGACCCAAAAAATTGGACACGGCCTATTAACCCAAAAGAACAGGTTGCCAATGATCTCCATGTTTATTTAAATATTTAGCTCTAAAGGAAGCAATCATTCCTTTATACTTCTTTAAATTTAGTATTGACATTTTTATTTTGGGAAAGGAGGTCTTTTTTTTTTTTAACATGGATACAGGAAAAGAAAACTCTCCAATAAAAATATTGTCTAAAAAGTTTGTTTTGTCTGCATGATTTACTAAATATGTACAATTTCAATTCACAGCGAAGGTAACAAAGATTTAAACAGCCAACATCACAAATGTCTCAAGTTCTAAAAAAAAATCACTGTGCACAGTTTAACAATTTAATTGAATAAAAACCAAAGCTAAGCCTTCAGTCTGAATCTTTTTTATGATGGGCACAAGCCATGTATTTTCTTCATCTTTGTTACACGATGCATATTTCAGTGACTAAACGCCCCTTCCCATTTTAGTATATTAGGTTATGTCAGTACATACTTAAGAGAGGCATAAATTGCCTCTTGGTACACCTAAATGATTCGTGATGTGTTCACATATATGTCATAATATTTATTAATATATAAAATGATCGGATGAGTCACCTGTGATTTTTTTTAATGTCTTCAAATGTAGGAATGTTTTGTTGTATGCATAAAAGTTTTTAGATTTATGGGAGTGCTATTTAAAGTGATCATAATTTAAACAGTGTCCCCTTGACGTAAGATACCTAGGAAGACCTATTCTGCACTTCAAATACAGAGATTTCACATTTCTACCCAATTCAGGTTTGTAAAGTTCATTATTAAATGAATCTGAAGGTTGTGGCCATCCCAATGTAATGATCAAGTGAATGAATGAATCGATCGATCATTAGAAACAAATGTCATTGAATACAGAATAGTTGAGTTACAGTTAAGGAGGGAGCCATAACTTTGGCTAACCCTATAAAATCTATAATAAGGTTGTTTTCACATATATTTTTTTCCCACATAAATTCTTTGGTGTTTCCACACCCCCCCTTTTTTTTAGTTTTTTTTTAGTGCTGTTGATTGATGAACATGCAATGTGAGATTCAAATAATTGCACCGAGCATGTTTATTTGAATAATTGCCCCATTGCACAATCAAATAAATCTGTTGAGTGTGTTTGTTTGAATGTTTTTACATGTACATGGGATCACATACTCAAATAAATGCAGCTGTGTTTATTACAATGTGTGGGGCTCCAGATATACACACGTTTGTTTGTGTGACTATCTACGGCCCTGCAGCCCCTGAATGGCCCTCACACATCCTGGAGCAAAAGCGTGGTTAACAATTTTTCAGTTCAAACACATGGAAACACATTATCGGGCAATTTCCTCAAATTTGTGACTAAGATTGCTTTCATTAAGGCTTACATCCTCAGAAAGATAGAAAATAACCCTTTCGGTGGGGGGACGGGAGCTATCTGATTGCGCAAAGTCTCTAATAAATTTATTCATATTTATCCAAATACTCCATTCTTTTTCCCTTCCTCTGAGCCCACCCACTCTGCCCCCAGTCCAACTCAGGCTAAAGAAGACATATGTCTTGTTTTCAGTTCTTGCTGAGAGATCCTGATACTCATCTCTCTTCCCCGTTATTTCAGGCCTAGGCCTACAGTGACATGTGAAAAAAGAAAAGATTGCACAGATCTGCCAGATACAAAAGGCTTTTGGAGAAAATGGACGGGGATGTTCCGTTGTTCCAACGTTGCATCACCCTCCCCTTACCCCCTATTCTAGAAAAAAAAAAAGGATTAGACTTCAAACTAAGAGTGTGGGAATAGTAGCTATTTGATAAGGGTGAAGAGAAGAATGCATCTGATGTTACTAAAATGCATGTCTCTTGATTATGGAGTGGGATTTCTTTCTTTCTTTCTTTCTTTCTTTCTTTCTTTCTTTCTTTCTTTCTTTCTTTCTTTTTTACCTTGGAAAGGAATTTTAGAATACACCAAACATTTTTTATTCTTCCCTAGAGTCGTAAGATCGTGCAGTTCCAATGCACAATAGTGTTAGTGGGTAAATGGCATTTAAAGAAATCTCCGATATGGGATACTGTAGTGATTGTCACAGATTTACAAGTGTTATCCTGGTATTTCCAGACTCAGGTATTCTGAGTCTGGCTCTGAAATGAAGCTAGAAAAAAAAATGACAAAGAAGAGGGTGGCGGGAGGGGGAAGGCAGAGTGTGCCCACGCCCCCCAGGTGCAGGCTTTCTTCTTTCCAAGGAGAAAGAGTGGCCTGCACATTCCTTGTTTGTTGGTCCCATCTCTCGTGGATTTGGACACAGATATGCCCATGGGCATCAGAGACCTACATTGCTTTAAAGGAGACCACAGGGATTTATCCTACCCGGACAAAATTTAATGGCTTGATATTTTCAGGTTGAATTAATACAGTTATTGCCTAGGGCCTTCAAAACCAGAGAAATCTATGTAGTGTATTTATTCGTGCCATCCAAAGAATGAGAAACAGTAACAGAATGTCTAAACTTTCCAAATATGAAACT